>NW_006443570.1:16859185-16924827 GCF_000325575.1 Pteropus alecto | reverse complement strand
GAGAGAGAGAGAGAGAGAGAGATTGAGATTATAAAAAGAATCAGGCTTCAGGGCCACTAAACCAGGGGTTATTGTTTCTGCTACCTGATAACTATATGTCTTTGGATAAGTTCATTGTTCTCTCCGAGCTTCAGTCTTTTCACATGTAACATGGGGGTAATGATGCCTGGCTTCAAGATAATGTAAATAAAAACACACCTCACTCAGTGCCTGGCATGTGGCATGTACTCAATAAATGCGGCTACCTTGGTTGTTATGCTGAGAAAATGTAAGTCGGCAGGACAGGACATCCTCTTTCCTGTAGAAGTCCGATTGTCATCAAATACCCCTTTAGCAAATTAGAGCAAATGAGGACACAGGATCTTAATACCCAGAACTAGGAAAGACTCATCCTGAAGTCTTCATTGGGACAGCTGGTCAAGGGGCCTGGAACACTTGGGCCAGCTTCCCAGGACCCCCTCACCCTCCTGGGCTAGAATCTCACTCCCAATATCCACTCTGCATTTATCCTCTTCCACAGTGTTTTCCTCAGTCCCTAGAAATTCTGTCTGACACTGCCTATGACAGACAGGTGGCAGCTTCCAAGATTTCACTTTATTTTCCATTAGCTTCTTTTGAAATGTAGGCCTTCCTGTAGAGAGGCCCCCTGAGACCCTATGTCGAGATAGAAGGATGGCTGCAGCCCAATCTTTTCAGCAGCACCCCGATAAACCATTGTTCTGGTTGTTTGCATCCTGGGGAGGTAGCTAATCTCATCTCACATGTTTAAGTTTCCAAGGTTGATATTTTCTGATTTCCTACCCAGATTCTGAAGTTCACTCTCTTTTGTTCACTGTTCATTATGTTCATATGTCCATAATGGCATCCTCTTATGCCAGGGGTCAGTAAGCTTTTTCTGTGAAAGCCCAGGGAGTAAACATTTTAGGTTTTGGGATGCCTATGGTCTCTGTCACTTATTCTCTGTCAACAATTTTTGCAACCTTTTAAAATGTAAAATCATTCTTAGCTTGGGCTTGCACAAAAACAGGTCATGGTCTAAATATGACCCCAAACTAGACGGCCATAGTTTGTTGACCCCTGCCTCACACCACTCACTAAATAAATGTATTTATAAATGTATTTCTCTCTTCCTCCCACCTCTGCTTTCTCTCTCTCTCCTTTCCCTCTCTCCCCTTCCCTTCACATCTCTTCCTTTCTGTGCTCTCCTCCTTCCCTCCTCCTTTCTCCATCTTCTTTCCCTTCTCTTCTATGTCCCTCCTCCCTCCCTCCCCCGACCCTTCTTCCCCCACTACAACATTTACAAAGCATTTACTAGACTTTGGGTGCTGTGCTGTGCCCAGAGACATACAGATGAGTAAAATGAGACTCCTCAAGTAGTTTCCAGTATTTGAGGCGATCAAGCCTGTAACAGCAGCTAGCAACGTGCACTAACATGAATGGCAACCTATTGGCATTAACAACGAGAGGCAGGGGTTCAGCAAGGAGTATTACCTAGTGTGATAAGTATTATCTCAGGCCAGCACACAGCAGGCCATGGAGCCGAGAAGGGAGAGAGAAAAGAGGGGCCTGCCTGCATGGCGGGCATATCCCAGGGAGATGAGATTGGAAATTGAACCTCAAAGCAAGATTCTTCTCAGCGGTGCTTTCCAAGCAAGAGAAACATTTAAGGAAAGAGGTGAAGACATGAAAGTATGCGACTTGTTTGAGGAGAAAAATTCACAGGAAGTTAGGCGGGGGTCCAGACCATTCGTGAAGATAAGACCACAATCTCTGGAGTCAGAGTTGGTTCAAATCTCAACTCTCTCATTCACTGGTGGGGCCTTTGGGTTAGTTCTTTAAGCAATATAAGCTTGTTTTTTTGTGTTTTTTGCTTTTTTTTTGATTGTCAAATTAGAGAAAATAGTGCCTCACTTAGAGAAATGTTGGGAGTTATACGTGAGTTAATAAATGTAAAGTACATAGCATGTCGCCTGGTATGGAGTAAGTGTGTAATACATGTCGGACGTTCTTATGAAGAGACAGGAGGCAGGTAGGACCGAGTCTGGCTGTCGGCACCAGGTTGCACTTGCCTGAACTGACTTTAGACTTTGACAAAGAGGCAATGAGACCCTTTAAACATTTTAAGCCAGGGGCATCAGAATTGGTCTGCCTTAGACTCTAATCTTTCTGACTATGGACATTGCTCTATAGGGCAGGTGTGATGATTCCCACTTCACGAATGAGAAAAGTGAGGTTTAGAGAACTTAAATGACCTCTTCCTCAAGGTCGACTGGCTCCGAAGAGCAGACCTGAGCCTGATCTCCTGAACCCAAAATTCTGCGCTCTTTCTCTCCCAACTGCTCACTCACCAACTGACGGCATCATGCCAGCCTCGCCCTGGCTCCAATTAGCAGACAAATCAGAAGCGGTTGGTGGGGCTCCGTGCCTGCTGCAGTTGTGTTTATCATTCATCAGTGGAGAGAGGAGATGTGCCAGGCTGGTGAGTCAGACCCCTGCAGAGAGCAGATTTAAGGTGATGTGTCCTAGAGGGCTGGTCTTAGAGACTATAATTTGGATTGTCGAATATGCTTAGGAACAGAATATTTCAACAATTCACTGCAAGCTGAATATAGCCCTCACCCGGGGAGAGCTTTGAGTACTTGAGGAACTGCTGAAAGCAAGGCCAGCCCTGGAGTCTAGAGGCCTGGGTTCTGCTCCCAGCCTTGCCAGCACATCCTGTTTTTTTATTTCTGGGCTTCAGTCTCCTTCTGTGTAAAATGAGGAGTTTGGGAAAATTCAGTTTAGTAGTAGGTAGTATAATAGTGAGGCTATGGCAGGATTCAGATCTTTTCTCTTTAAACAGACCTCCAGTGGCAGGGAGCAGCCACGGCGCAGTAAAGAGAATAGTAGAGAATCTGTATCTGAGGTTCGACTTTACCCGTGACTTGCTGTGTGACCTCAGACTTTTCCAGGCCTGCCTCTGAACCTCAGTTTTTGCATCTGTATGTCAGATGGCTTGGACCCGAGCAGAGATGAGCTGTGGGCTAACTCTGATGTGTGGATAAGACTAGACAGATCTATTTTTCTAATGGTCCTCCATCTTGCTAGTGAGCCAACACTAAAGAATTGGGAAATTTCACAGCCAAGCCCAGATTCCTAAGTTCTCTTGAAAACGCAGAAGGCTTAGCCACATTGGATCCCGTTCATACAAGAAGCACATACGGAAGCGAGCGGTGACTGCTGCCTTTGGACTGGTGTCGATGGGTAACCCCACCATTACCACACAGCCCCCTGGATTCATTTATGTCACCTGCCTCTGGAAGCAGCAGTGCATGCAACCCCCAGACAAGGGCCTGTTAACATGCACCCCCTGCCCACAGGCACTGACATGCCAGTCTGTTCCCCATAGCTGACACCTAGCCCCTTTGAGGGGCCATGCACCCTCCCCTGATAAGACCACAGAGTCTGATGTCTGCTTAGATGACTATATTATAACACATAGGAATTATTTGCACTTTTCATGTATAAATTTATATTAGCGTAATGAGCATACCTTTCCAAATTCCTAGACCCTCTTGGAGATGCTGTAGTGCTCCTCTAGGGGAGGTGAGCCATCCTACAGCAGGATCCCCACCCACCCACTTCACACCAGGTCCTTGCAGCTCTACCACTCCAAGACTCTGTGGCTGTCACCCCAGTTCTTTGGTTCATCAGCCATATCCAGAGAGTTGAATCTCCATACAAAAAAGCAGAGTGAGGGGAGACCAAAACTGTAAGCAGTGACTCTCGAAGAGTGGACATTGCCTCTACTAAAAACTGTTTTCATTGTTTGCTCCTGCTCAGCCTTCTCTCTTTAGCTTCAGATACATGTATCCAAATTCTTCTCAGGTAGCTTATTTGGGTAGACAGCGGTCACCTCAACCTCAGCGTGTCCCAACTAAACCCATGGCCTTGTCCCTACCTCTGTCCTTGTTCCTTTGCTGTAGTTTCTCATTTCAATAAATGGCATCTCGCAGTCACCCAAGCCTAAGATGGGCATTATCGTGATTTCTCTCTGTCCGTCACTCTTCCTAGCCCATCACATACCAAGCTGTAGTGACTCCACACATTACACACATGCCATCCCCCGAATGTGTCACTTCTTTCTAGTCTCACTGCTTACATCCAAGTCCAAGTCCAAGTTACCACTGTCCCTTGCCTAGACCCCTGCATAGCCTCCTAACTTGATTTCCCACCGATCTATGCTACCATCTTCCAATGAGTCCTATTCTACATGCTGGAGTGGTTTTTGGAAGACCCAAATCTGATCACAGCACGTCTCTCTTTAAAACATCTTCAGGACTTCTGATAGACTTCAGGATGAAGTCCCATGTAGCTAACAAGGCCTACATGCCTCTGCAGGATCTGGGCTCTCTGTACACAGTGGGCAAGGAGGAGCTGCCCTTCTTGCAAGGCTCACACTCACTGAAAGAACTAAACTGGAGCTTCCAGGCAATGGCCCATGGAGCCTGAGTAGCACCAGCTGTAGTGGTCAGGAGGCCCCACGAACAAGCTCACCTGGAGCTCCAGGGGCTCAGCCTGACCGACATCAGGGTCAAAACTTCCAGTCACTCTGTGTGCTGAGAGAGGAGAACAACCTTGTAGTCAGGGCAGGCTCCTTAAAGACTCAGCTTCAGGGGTAGAGCCTCTAGGAATTGGCATCACTATTTTGACTTCAGAGCAGGGGCAGAGGCTCCCCACATCCCAGATTCCAAGGCTGGTCACAGCTACACACAACCTGACCCCTGACCAGTTGCCCCGGGTCTTAGAACCATAAGACTAGGGATTAGAACACCTATTTTCACTTATTATCATTGTTCCTGCCTGGTACTGGGCCTGGAGAGTTATAACTTTAAAAGAGATGAGTATTTAAAAAAGTAAAAGGAGAAAAAGATAGATGAGTGAGTCCAGGAGGAAGTGAAGGGGAATTCACCAGATTTTAAGAGAGCACAAGGTCCAGTCATGGCTACATTCCCTGCTCTCTTCAGCCCCGGCCCACGCTCTTAGATGCCCCAGGCTGCCTTCAGTGTCTGGGCGTACCCTTCCAACCTGGCTCTCCCTCTCAGGCCAACCTTCTATAAAGTGGCTCGCTGGGACCGCTACCATTACTCACCACCACCACCATTCGGAAAAGAGTCCATCAACATTTATCCATGGGATGGTGACCTCTTTCTTTTGAAGAGTTTTGGCCATGAATGGATTGTCGTTGATAGCTATCAGTGCCAGCATGTAGCCCTGGTCACTACCTTCTATAGGTGGGAAATCTGAGGACCAGGAAAGGGAAGTGACCTGGCTGAGGTGACAGTGATGGGTTTGGCTCCAGAACCAGGTATCCTGTTGTCAAGTCTAGTGTTCATTGCATTATATCAAACAGTCTCATTAATCGATTCTACAAAGAAATAGAATGCGTCTCAACGATATCAATTTTTACCTGGATTTTAACATGACAGTCTTGGAAGCGGGTATGAGTGAAGAGGGTGCTGGCACTGTGGGACTGTTGTGGACGGAAGAAAAATGATTCAGAGTGAAAGTGGAATACTTTTGTTGTTTTCTACGCCATTAATTTTAACTTTTATTTTCATTAAATCTCACCTCCTATGTTGTCCTTCACTTATTTTATGGCTCTTTATCTAATTTCTGAGGTTGAGTACTTAGTGCAATATTTTCAGCTTTTCACAAAAAATAATGAAAGCATTGAAGGCTAGAGAATGTCCTCTGAGCACTGCTTTAGCTATGTCCCACAGGCTTTGATATAGAGTCTTCTCTTTGTTACTTTCTACAGAATATATAACTTCTGGTTTTATTTCCTTTTTTGAGCCAAGGATTATTTAGAACTATTTCTTAATTTCAAAATACTTAAGGTTTTTACGTAATATTCTTTATAATTTCTAAAATGAAATACCCATCAATGTTGCTGTCTAGAGACAGAACGAAAAGGAGTTGGCTCCAAAGAGGAGAGGAGCAATTATAACAACTTTCCAACTTCTGGCTACTGCTGGCTAGGTTTGGCATTTAGGTTCAGCCTCCACTGATCTGGGGGGATGAATAAGCAAGAAGAAGCTGGGGAGCAGAACTTCATGATGTCCTCAGTTCAATGTCTGTTCTTTGGCCTGCTTTCCAGGCTTTTTGGGTGTAGGGAGGGAACCACCATTGACTTAACGACATGAGATCAGCTAATATGAGCACCCACCATGCCAGTAACTCTGCCGACTGCTTGACAAATGGGAACTCATGTACCCCATGGCAGACATCTTTCCCATTTGACAGAGGTGGACGCTGAGTCCTAAAAGGCTGTGGGCAATTTTCTCAGGCTATGCAGCTGAAAACTAGACACAAACACATTTCTCTGGCTCCTGAACCTTTGCTTCGCTCTACACGACTCTAATCCAATTTTGACACTTCCCTACCCCTGCTACCGCTTAGAATTTTTAGATGAGGGAACTGAGGCCCCAAGTTTCAAGGGACTTAGACATCATCACAAAGCTAGTGTATGGCATGGCAGAGCCCAAACGAAGTTGGAATTAAAACCAGCGAGAACACATGTTCACCCGTCCTGCTGTGCTGATTCTCTCCTCCCTCCAGCTCCCCATCTTCCCTCCACATCTCCTTCATCCTCACCCTAGTCCTCCGGTTCCTAACGGGGGAAAAATGAAAAGTGTGGTAGGAATAAGGGGCAGACAGAGGGCAAGGAGGATATAGAGGGGATGCTTTTTTTGGGACAGGAGACTGACAACAAAAATGGACTCTTCTAGGCTGAGCCATTCCTAGCCATCCCTTGGAACTTTGTACTGCCCATATTGACCTTTCTGGGGCATTTATTTGCCCAATGACCAAGAATTATGGATAATTTTTTGGAATGGAATCCCATATCATCACAATTGATCATTTAAGGAGTTTTATGACCTCACTGCTGGGAACTGAGATTTTAAGCCAGAAAAGGTCATGTGGTCTTGGAAAGGCCACCTTGCCTTTCTCTTCCCCTGTGGGCTGCTCCCTCCTTTTGTCTGATCCATAGCTTCTCTCCTTCCCGGCTTCACTGATTCCCTCACTTGGTGTTATGGCTGCGTGGCCCTGGGAAAGCCATTCACCCTCTGTGAGTCTTACTCTTTGCTCTCCCTGGGAGCGAGTCCTTGGTCCTTTCTCCCAGACTCTCTGTGCCCACCCCCAGCACCACCACCTTGGGCATAATGCTTTCTTTTCTACTGGGTTAGTGGAGGTGGCCTGGCATACCGTAGGGCCGATAAGTACTTACTGACTAAAGGAGTGAATGAATGCATAAACAAATGAATCATGGGATGATGGCTGCCCCATTGGAACTTCCTGGGAGGGGGCAAAGAGGGAAGTAAACAAGGAGAAATTGCTCTGTAGTTGTTCCCACAGCTTGGGCTGGGGCAGGGATGGAAGGGGAGCACATCCTGTCCTAGACCGTCCATGTTCCCAAGACAGACCCATACGCAGGCCTTGGCTGGCTCTGGGCCTTCCTCTCAGAAATGCAGGCTGTCTTTGAGGCCTCAGCGGCAGACCCCAAGGCAGCCACAGATTTTTACAGCCTGGTTGTCAAGCACAGCTCTGGCACCAACATTACTTCATGGCCCCCTGGCATTTTCAGGCCCATGAGTTTAACCTCTTTCAACCTGTTTCCTCATCTATAAAATAGAGATAAGAATACCCACATGTTTTAGTAGGAATAACTCGAGATAAGGAATATAAAGTGTCAGCAGAGGGTCCAGTGCCGATACAGTCCGTCTTCCCTTCTACCACTATTTTCAATGAAATCTATCTTGCTTCAGGCCTTGCCAGACTCTCGGCCTCCACTTCTTTCTGCCACAGCCAGGGCCGTGGGTGTCTCTGCCACAGGTGTAGCTCTGCTCATGGCTCCCAGGACCAACCCTGAGGTTTAAACAGCTCTGCACTCCCACTTGGAGACTTGCTTGCTGATCTTGTCCTGACTTCTGCCCTCATTCTGAATAATGCAGAGCACGGCGCCCAGCTGGGTCCAGCTGGGTGGAGCCCAGAGCTGCGCTGGGAGACAACCCCTGAGACCACCATGGCCCCAGCAGTGTCCGTCTTCTCTACACACACCCAGCACTTCCAGTCTGTATCCCTTATTTGGAAATTACCAAAGTTATTCAGCATAGTGTGAGCGAGTGTGTGTGTGCGTGTGTTGTGTGCATGGGTATGTGTGTTGCGGTAGTTATTTCTTCAGATAGACTAGTGGTTCTCAACAATCTCCTGGAAAGACTTTTTGAAATGCTGATACCCAGGCCCTTCCCCGGAGCCTGTGATTCAGTTGGTCTGGAATGGACTCTGGGCACTGGGACTTTGAAGTAGCACCACCAGGTCCAGCTGGTTTTGAGAAGGACCGGATTATATGTGGGCTCCCTAGAGTCAGGGATGCAGCTTTACCCATTTTTGTGTCCTCCAAGGATCTTGGGTTGATACCAAGTGCACGTTAATAATCAGGAGTCACCCTCTCCGGGATGCTTTGACCAGTAAGTTCCCTTCCCTCCCGCCTGGACCAGGTGCTGTGTGTCCCTCTTACTGCTCGGAGCTTGATTTCCTGTTTACCTGGCTGTCTGCTGCTCTCAGTAGACAATGGGCTCAGCCCTAGGGTAGGAGCCAGACTCTTGTCTCTGGATCCTTTGTCAAAGTCATCAACACGTCAGAATGTATCAGTGTCACAGGGATCTAGGAACACCTTTTTCCCTTTTCATAGTCTCCCTGATTGTTAATGAAGCCCCTCCTTCCTTCTAGATATTGTTTCTCTGCTCTTGTCTCTGAAGGTCTCACAGCCCCTGTGTTAGTTACCTCTGGCTGTGGAACAGGTTACTCCACAACTTAGCATTTTAAAACAGCAAACATTTATTAGCGTACACAGTCTCTGTGGGTCAGGAACAGACAGCAGCTGAGCTGTGTGGTTCAGATCCGGGACTCTCTGAGGGTGCAGTCAGGACGGCAGCTAGAGCTGCAGTATTTGAAGACTTGCTGGGGCTGAAGAATCTCCTTTAAGCGCCTCACATGGCTGTTGATAGGAAGCTTCGGGTGATACCACAGTGGCCTCTCTATAAGGTTGCTCATGACACGGCCTTCCCAAGAGCCTTGGATCCAAGAGACAAAGAACACTAGCAAGAGAGAGACCAATTAAGCCAGGAGCCAGTCTTTTTAATACATAAAGTCACTTTCTCACAAGGCACAGAGAACAATGCTGGTGACGTGAGAGGGATGACATAAGGCGGCAAGATCATTGCAGGTCATTTTGGAGAGGGACCACCATGGACCCCATGCAGAAATCAGACCTGAAATTCCAGACAGGGCATCCTGTTCTTGTCCTGATATTTTAGCATCATCCTCTTGAACCTCAAACATATATTGACGCTTCCAATGTACGGGGAACAGTGCAATTTCTTCATAAATTTCATTGTGGCCTCTTTTTGATCTTTTTGGTCAAGGGCTAATAGGATAATGCTCCCCTGGCTCAGCCCCAAACTCCTTAATAACATCTGAACTCTCTGTAGAAAACTTGTAAATTGAGACCCAGGAATAAACCAGAAGTTTAGAACATCTCCAGAGTGTGAACTTTTTTTTTTTATGGCCACGACGTTAAGACACTGGGAGTGGGAGTCAAGGAGAGACTGAAGAAGGCTGCCCACGTGGGCTTCCAAGGGGAAGAGGGTGAGTTATTGGAGACCCACCCCGTGGGCATGCCCCTAAGACGTGCACGACAGAAGGCAAGACGGGAGGCGAGGCCAACCTTGAGATCAAATGGGGCCGCGTTCTCCAAGGGAGGCAGCGGGGTGTGCTACCTACAGGGAGGAGCGAACCCCAAGCTCAGTCAGATCTGGGTAGTTTCCATTTCTGCTTTTCGCCTATCACGTGACCTCCAGCAGTTTTTCTTTCCATGGAGCCTCAGTTTCCCCATCTATGAAATGAGTTCATTGGACTAATATATTACTCTTAGACTACATTTTTAAATCGTGGCACCTTCATTATCCAAATTAAATTTTATAACCAGTGAGGTGAATACAGTATTGCTGCCTCATTACAATCTAAAATAAACAATATTATAAGAGCTACCTGCTCTTTATGCACTCATGCTTAGAATATGCTTAAAGCTGTTCTTAAATGCTTTGCATACATTAACTCATTTAATCCCCACAGTGGCTCTGTGTTTCAAATCATCATCCTATTTGTCAGAGGTGGAAGCTGAAGAACAGAGAGGTGAAATAACGTGCCCAAGGTCACACAGCTTGTAAGTGGCTTGAACTCAGGTAGGGAGTCCCCAGGGCCCTGTTCTTGGCCCTTCTGCTGAGCAAATAGAAGCATAATTGCTCCAGGAGAAGTGAAGGAGGAGACTGGAAGGCCCCTTCTTTCTCCCTCTTCTCCCACTGACTCTCTCAAGCACAGTTACAGGCCCTTAGCACTTGTGGAGCTTTTCTCTTTGACTCTGACCCTTGATGAGCTATGATTGAATTTCTCTAAGTGGCCCTGCAGACACCTGCATCTGATTCATCTGGGACGCTTATCAAAATACAGACTTCTAGGCCACCTTCCAGGTCCACAGGATCCAAATCTCTGGGTGGAGCCCAGGAACTTCCATGTTAATAGGCTCACTGACGAGGAAGAACTGCGGCCTCATGAGCGAGGGTGGGCAGCTTGAGCACAACCACTTGACTTAAAAAGGCCTGGAGTTAGCAATTTCCTTAAGCCGGGGGAAGACCAAGGTCTGACAGTTCGGCCAGGGGTCTTGCCTGCTTGGGTCTCTGAGGATGTGGGGGTACCATTTGTCACACATGACCTCACCTCAGGCCACCCACCTGGGGTGTGGTAACCCAGAGTGAGCAAGGAATTCCACTTGGTCAAGAGCAAAGTCTGTGGTTTGGTCGTTGTGACATTCTAGGCCACTATTAATCTGTACACCTGTGAACACACCAGGTGACATGAAAACAGTTTTATGCATTGGAGAGAAAACAATTTTCATTACTGTTCAGCATGACCCGGGAAACAAATGGTATTCCACATTCATGTGCTAATTATCGTTATTTCTGGAGATTGTTACCACCCAGAGGCTGATGACAAGCTTGACTGCAGAGAGCATCTTGCAGCAGGAAATCTGGCTTCTCACGGCCTCTCCCGGGGGCCTTCTTGGCTGATAGATTTGGGGGAAGGTCATTAATAGAGGTGCTGTAGTAGCCACAGGGTAATCACATCATGCTCACAAGATTTGGGGGAAGGTCATTAATAGAGGTGCTGTAGCCACAGGATAATCACATCGTGCTCACGAGCATAGCTGTTCCACATAAAAGAAACCCTGCCCAAGCAGAAAGGAATGAACAAGATTCAGGACAGAAAGACGGGGAGAGTGGATAAGCATTCACATCACTTCTACTTTCATCCTGGTGTCTGGACCAGGAGAATGTACTCCCTTCCGCCATGGTTTAAGTCATAGATACACCATACCTTAGCATCTTTTCAGGAAGTGACACCTGCAGTGGTTTTTGGGTTACATGGGCAGTTCTATTAATTAATGTGCCAACTGCGTTCAACATGCAGGGTATCAAATGACCCTCCAGGAGGGATAATTTGGTCAGCTGCCACTAGAGGGAAGCATTGAGTTCTTATTCTGACCAATCCCTTCACACAGGGATGGATGGACAGGAACAAGTGAGGGGCCTGGAAGCTTGAGCTTCATTTGGTTCACACAAATGTGCCTTTGGGTCTCACTTGCATTTTTATTTTGGAGTGCTGAGACAGCAGGTAGTTCTGTTTTGAGGAGGCTGCCTGTTCCCCAAGGAGAAATTACAAGGGGCATTTCAAAATTTATATTCAGGCCCTGGGATTAAATCTGTGGAACCAAGGAGGTAGAGGATTCTTGCCTCACCCTTTTGAGTGTGTAGGTACTGGAATGATAGCAATCTACTTTTGAAAAGCCAAAACTTCATCTAGAAATAGGAGAAAGTCAGAGAGAAAGTGCTGATGCTGGCAGACTGGATTATGTCAGTCAGAAGTCTGAATAATAATGATAATAATACCAATGCTACTACTACGACTAATAATAGACATTACAAAAAAAGAAAATTATAGGCCGATATTCTTGATGAGTATAGATGCAAAATTCCTCAACAAAATATTAGCAAACCATATTCAATAATACATTAAAAAGATTACATACCATGATTAAGTGGGATTTACTCCAGGGATACAAGGTTGGTTCAAATTTTGCAAATCAATTAATGTGATACACTACATAGACAAAATGAAGGATAAAGATCATATGATCATATCAATAGATGCAGGAAAAGCACTTAACAAAATATAGCACCTGCTTACGATAAAAAAACTCTTAGCAAAGTGGGAGTAGAGGGAATATACTTCAACATGATAAAGGCTACATATGACAAACCATAACTAATGTCATACTCAACAGTGAAAAGCTAAAAACATTTTCCTTAAGATCAGGAACAAGACAAAATGTCCACTTTCACCACTTTTATTCAACATAATATTGGAAGTAGTAGCCAGAGCAATCAGACAGGAAAAAGAAAAAAAAAAAAAAGCATCCAAATGGAAAGAAGTAAAACTGTCATTATTTGCAGATGACATGATACTATGTATAGAGAACCCTAAAGATTCCACCAAAAAACTATTAGAATAGATCAATGAATTAAGTAAAGTAGCAGGATACAAATTAATATTCAGAAATTAGTTGCATTTTTATATACCAATAACAAATTATCAGAAAGAGAAAATAAGAAAATCTCATTTACAATTATATCAAAAATATTCTTAGTAATAAATTTAACCAAAGAGGTAAAAAAAGACTTGTACTTGGAAAATTATAAGACTTTGAAGAAAGAAAAAACATTATTAAAATGTTTGTACTACCCAAAGCAATCTATAGATTCAATGCAATCCCTATCAAAATACCAATGGCATTTTTCACAGAACAAGAACTAATATTCTAAAATTTATATGGAACCTTAAGAGATACCAAATAGCCATGGCAATCTTGAGAAAGAAAGAAGAACAAAGTTGGAGGTGTCACACTACCTGATATTAAACTATACTAAAATTATAGTAGTCAAATCAGCAAGGTACTGGCATAAAAACAGACACATTGATCAATGGGACAGAATAGAGAGCCCAGAAAATAAACCCATGCTTAAATAGTCAATTTTTCTATGACGAAGGAGGCAAGAATATAGAATGTGGTAAAGACAGTCTATTCAATAAACGATGTTGGAAAAACTGGACAGATAAAGGTGAAAAAATGAAACTAGACAATCTTCTTATACTATATACAAGAATAAACTCAAAATGGATTAGCAACTTAAATGTAAGATCCAAAACCATAAAACTCCTAGAAGAAAACATAGGCAGTAAACTCTCTGACATTCCTCTTAGTAATGTTTTTTTTCTGATATATTTGCTCAGACAAAGGAAACAAAACAAAAATAAATAAATGGGACCACATCAAACTAAAAAAGTTTTTGCACAGTGAAGGAAACCATCAACAAAACAAAAAGATAACCTACTGAATGAGAGAAGATATTCACCAATGATACATCGAATAAGGAGTTAATATCCAGAGCTTATAAAGAACTCACGCAACTTAACACCAAAAAACTACAATCCAATTGGAAAATGGGCAGATGACTTGAGTAGACGTTTCTCCATAGAGGACATACAGATGGACAATAGACATAAGAAAAGATGCTTAATATCATTAATTATCAGAGAAATGCAAATTAAAACCACAATGAGATATCACCTCATATTTGTCAGAATAGCTATCATCAATAAATCAACAAACAAGTGTTGATGAGGATGTGGAGAAAAGGGAACCCACGTGCACTGCTGGTGGGATTGCGGATTTGTGCAGCCACTATGGAAAACAGTATGGAGGTTCCTCAAAAAATTAAAAATAGAACTACCTTATGACCCAGCAATACCACTACTGGGTATTTATCCAAAGAAATCCAAAACACTAATTCGAAAAGATAATGCACGTCTATGTTCATTATAGCGTTATTTACAATAACCAAGATATGGAAACAACCAAAGTGCCCATCAACAGACAATTGGATAAAGAAGATGGGGTATATATATATATACAATGAACTATTACTCAGCCATAAAAAAAAAAAAGAAAAAAGAAAAAAAAAATCTTACCATTTGCGACAACATGGTTGGACCTGGAGGTTATTATGCTAAGTGAAATAAGTCAAACAGAGAAAGACAAATACCATATAATCTCACTCATATGTGGAATCTAAAAAACAAAATAAATGGACAAAATAGAAACAGACTCATAGATACAGAGAACAAACTGATAGTTGCCAGATGGGAGAGGGTTGAGGGGCTGGGTGGAAAAGGTGAAGGGATGAAGAAAAGAATAATATCATCGAGGCAGCTGACATATGCTTACCATGGATCAGACACTACCAAGCAGGCAGCACTGCACAAGTGAAGAACTTGAGGTTCACTAATGTCAACACAGTCACGTGGCTAAGTGGCAGATTGAGTGTGGGACCCAGGTCTGGCTGAGTGCATACAACACTTTGCCTCCTGGGTGGGAAGTAGAGAATAAAGGCCTCTGGGACTTGGTGAGGGCCCGACATCTCAGTCGGCTACGGATTATTTTTTAAAGAATAAAAATTACGTGAGATCGAATGAGTCCTTGAGCCCTGTGTGAGGAGGTGGGAAGTAAGGAAGGCCACTGATTAATGAGCCCTGACACCTGGAACCAGACTCGTTGACAGTACTCATCCCTGAGTGTAACAGCCATGGTGACTGCAGGGGGTGGGGGTGAGGAGGCCCAGTTCCATTGTGGCTAAGGGAATTAATGGACCCATCGGACCTCCAGCATCCTGGAGACTGAAGGAGCCATATAGGTAATGAGTCAGCCCCTCCAAGCAGAACACACAGAGGACATCTACCAGGACAGGATTCCCATGAGAGCTTGCTAATGGGGTGGCAGAGATGGACTAGGATGTTGGAGTCTTGTAGAATCTTCTAGTTTACTCTTCCCACAATATTGGTGGAGAAACTTGCATCTGAGAAGGGAAGGAACCGCCCACATCACATAACCTGCTGATGGCACCACTGGGACTGGTGCCCAGTTCCTGTCCCTGGTGTCATAACCTCCTCTCAATACCTCCTCACTGCACCTCACAAAACCTGAGTCTTATTCCAGCTCCTTAGAGCCCTGCTGCATGGTCTCTGAAGATGCCTGGCACGTGCCCAGGCTGCTGCTGTGAGGGGGTCCAGCAGGCAGACCCCCTTTTCCCATTAGCTGGCTCTTTGTGGGGAGAGGTGCCTGTTGACATTGTGAGCTGTGCTCTTAGGCTGGGGCTGGGGGGCCCTCTGCTGGGCAGCCACTGCCTGACCCACAGGAAGGGAAGGGGAATGAAGTGGGGAGCTGAGTTAAAAAAGGCTGGCTGGGCTGGGGCCTGGAGCCTGACACAGGTGTGCAGGGTCAGTGATGTCAAAATTGTGACCTGAGCCACCTGTCTCACAGGTGTTCCTTTCTGTCCTTGTGGTATCTGCCAGAAAGCCTTGTGCCTTCTTCTCAGGACCCCTGCTTGAGGCCTCTCCTCTGGGCCCCTAACTCTCCAGTCTATTTTTTGCTCCCTTCCATTCTAGGTCCCATTAATATGACATTGACTCTTAAAGGGTAAATGAATGATTTCCCTCTTGCCCTGAAGGGCTACATTTGCAGAAACCAGGTCTTACCCCAAAGGAGTGACCTGAGGGGCGAGGCCCACTGTGTTTTTGAAGAGCCATCAGTTTGGCAGTCATTCTGACCTTGGTTGGAATCCTGCCTCTTCCTAGTTCTTTGACTTTGAACAACACATCAAACCTCTCTGACTCTCTGTCTCCTCATCTGGAAAGTGGGAATAATTCCTGTCTCCCAGAGTTGCCTTGGGTATTAAGTGAGATGATGTCGTCAAGTGTCCACTACAGGACTCAGTAACTATTCATTTCCTTCATGGAGATCCTCAGGTTTTTCATCTGTGAAATTGAAATTCTTGTCTGCCCTACAGGATTGCAGCCTGGAGAATTGTGCTTTGGATATCAGAAAGTGTTACACAAATCCAAGTGTTATTTCTATTTGAGGTGTTGTGAATTTCTGCAAGAGGAGATCCAGGGGAGGGCCACCTCTAGTGAAGACATCAAAGTTCAAACCCGGTCACAGGGAGGGGAAGCGATCTACACAGCGAGTCTGGTAGCGAGCAGTGTCAGGACACCCATGCACTGAGCTGGGCCTGGGTCTTCTCTTTGCAGATCTTTTCTTCTCTTAGGAAAAAGGGGAATTTTGAGGCTAGCTTGGAGGTCAACCTCCAGCTCGAGGCTTATTGCCTCTGTGACCTTGGGCATATACTTGGCCTCGCTGAGCCTTCCTTTCTTTATTTCTGATACAGGGATAACAAACCTCCCGCAGAGTGTTGTAAAGGTTTAAAGCAGCAGGATGTGTATGTAACCCTGGCACAGGTCTTAGCTCCTAGCAGGTGCCCCTTCCCACGTGGACATCAAATCATGAAGTTCTACTTTCCACTTGGTATAAATAATTCCAAAGCCATCCAGTTCTGTGCCATTTCCTGGGCTTGAGAAGCCCTTCTGTGTTAACTCTGCCAGGCAGTCGTCTGGTGACTGCTGATGCACCTGAGGGCTCAACACCGCACAGGCTGGCACCTCTGAGCCACTCAGGTGGAGGGGAAGTTCCTACGGTCATGCCGTGGATTCTGTCTCTGTGCAATTCTCACCCACTGGTAGTGTCTCGGGATTTATCGACTCCGTCTTTCTCTAAATCACCTGTTCAGTGACCCCGAGTCTTCTTGTCTTTGTCAACCAAATCCTTACACGGATCAGCCTCAGACTTCCCCAGCTCCCCTCAGCTTGGAGCTCATCACACCTTCGACTTTCAGATCTCTGCATGCCCCAGGGTCAATGCCGACCTTGGCAGGCAGCACCTCTGTGGGCTCGGATCCACAGCTGGGGTTCATGCACCCCTCTGACTGCTTGAGGCTCATCCTCTGAGCTCTGTCCAGCTCTGGCTGTCCTTCTCTGCCTTCGCTTAGGAAGGCACCGAAACAGATAGTTGTGCCTTATATACAAACACTGTATATATGATCCCCTTCTAGTTCTCCCAACACGACTTCGGGGTAAGTATTGTTATTCTCATTTCACAGATGATGAAACGAAGGCTCAGAGAGATTTAGTGACTTGCCCAAGGTCATACAGACAGCAAGTTGTAGAACTAGGAGTAGAAGCCTGATCCGTTTGATTCTGGACAGGAGTATGAGTTCTCTCCACGTGGCTATGATAGAAAAGGGAATTTATGCGAACCAAGGCAAGTCATCTCTCACTGCTATGGTTTCTATATTCTCTGAATTGAAGGGTTGAAGCCTGGGTACACGTGGTTTGCTGAGGGGCAGTCAGAGCTCAGATGTTACGTAGCTCAAACAACTAGGCAGCACCCTAACAGACACCAAGATGCTGCCCTCGTTACCCATGCAGTGTTGAGGTGTTAGCTGGTGCAGCAGATGGGCTGTGCTGGGTCACGCTGCTGCTTACAAGATAAGGTCCTGAGTTTCACTCCCTCCACCTCCATGCAGTAGCTGCCTCCCATGTTTTCACCTTGTCACAGGTCATGGCTGAGAGTGAAGACAGTGCATAGAGAGTCCAGCAGCTCCTCTGGAAATGTGGCTCCAGGGCATACGAAAGGCAGAAGGTCCTATGTGACTCCTGGAAGGCAGCCTCATTGTGCCAACACTACGAAACCCTGGTCTCTGCTCTCCCCACACCCCAAACCTGTCATTTCTGTCTCCATGCCCTCATTCTTGCCCTTTCTTCTACGTAGGGCACCTTCCCCTCTCTGAGTTGTATGATAAATCTTGGCGACGTGCAGATAAGGACAGCCCGGGGCAGGTCTCACACCGGCTTAGTTAGCCCGCACTGCATTTCCCAGCATTCTCTCCCCTGAGCCTTTCTGGCTGAGAAGACCACCCGGACGGTGGGGAGCTGGAGGGCAGAAGTGACGCAGCAGCTACCTTGTAGCTTCACACACCTTGCTGCTTAGCTGCTGCTCACCCGGTGGGCGGCCTGTCCTGTCACTGCTCTACCATCCCCCAGAACATTCCCCAGCTGCTCTGACTCCTGGACAGGTATGTGAGTTCAGCTCTGTGCCAAAGGGCCTTGGTTTCTCAGGAACCCACACCATCAAGGTCAGAACAATGAAAACTGTCATGGAGGTTCTTAGTTTATCTGGGCGTAATTCTAAGTCAGACGCGCGGGTGGGTCCCAGCTTATCCTCACTTTTCCTCTCTTTACCTCCATCTTCCCTTCTTTACCTCCAGCCTTCACACCCTGAGATCCAGCATCGGAAATGAAGGCCATAGCTTGCAGAGACTGACTGACCAGCTCCCACCAGAGTGCAAGGCCATATCTTTGTTACAATCACCTTTGTTTCTACCACCTAGTGGTTACACTTTCCTTACTCAACTTTTACTGATACAGTGTTCAATGTGTGGAGGTTGATGATAGAGGTTGATGGTGACCTATGACTCCTACCTATCTTTCAAAGCCCAGCTCAAATGTCAGTGCCTCCAGGAGGCCTTCCCACACCCCAGCCATCAGTGTTTGGTTCTGCCTCAGAGCTATTACAGCAATTATCGCCTGTCCTGCTTTAGGTTGTAAGTTATCTGTCCACCAGTGAAAGTCTCACTGCCTTAGATCAAAGTTTCCTATACTTCACAGATGGCACAAACCTTCCGTTCCTCCCTGGAAGACTCTAATTCTGTGAGCCTTCACCTAGACCACAAATATAATAAAGAGATTTGAGAACCTCGGCCCTGAGTAAACTGTGAGTCCTAAGATGACAGGACCCAAGTTTTGATTGATGTGACAGAGACTACTCTGGCCAGCAGTGACAATAGTAGATTGGGATGGGGGTGTTCAAATCAGCCTGTTTGGGGGCAACAGCCTGGCTTAAAATTCCCTTGGGACACCGTTTGAGCCTGTGATCCTGGGTGGGGCTAATTCTTCCTGGTCACTTATCCCTCACTCTGACCCAGAGACTCCGCTCCCCTTTATGCCTCTGCAGAGAGGACTATTCTCACCCAGCACCCACCTCAGCAGTCACCCTCTTCCTCCCAATCTCTTTTTTCTTTTGTGCTCTGACTCTCTCGCCTCCGAATCCCCCAGGGCTGGATCTGACAGGCTCAGGTTTAACCATTTTTCCTTTGGGGCTTTCTCGCCACTTGTTCCCCAGCACAGTCTAGGTCAATCCTTTATCAAGCACAGAGTAGGCGCTCAATAAAAAGAGGGGCCAGGCTGTCCTCCGATAGGGCCAGGTCTGCCCTACTGTGTGAGGGCACGATGGGGGCAGCAGACGGCTCTGTGTTAGTGGCACTGCTGGGCGCGCTGTGCTGGGTCCTGCTTGCCCAGCATCTTCGAGTGACTCAGGTGTGCTCACCTCTCACCTCTCCATAAAACCCTGGCTTCCCCACTATGACTAGTTCTGTGGTCATGTTTGCCGGGAAAGTCAGTTCTGATGTCCATGCTGGAAGCTTTTGTGTGAATTCCTCACAGTGGACAAGACTATTTCCTAATCAAAACAGAGGCAGCTTTCTCATGCTGGGCCCTAATTTGCTGAACTCGTGCATAATTGAGACAGATTATCTCCATTTTCCAACTGGACAATTTGCCACTTACTCTTTCAGGAGTGACGCTGGGCTGGCTCAGGGTGTTGTAAATGAAAGCCACGACCCACCTCCTCTTCAGGAAGGCTGGCGGCCTCTACTCCTGCCCCACTCTAGGATCTAATCTGTGGAGAATGCAAAAGGCCACCCAGAGCAGGAAGAAAGGAGGAATTCTGTTCTCTAGCGTATGCGTGTGCCAGGGAGAAATGACGAGCAGTGGGGTGGACTGTCTAAGAAAAGAGAGTTTCTCATCTGAGTCTCTGACAAAAGCCAGAGTCAGGGCCCCGAACTCCTCCAAGAGCCAAGAAACTGCTAAAACCTTTAAGCTCCAAATTGGACTCTGCAGTAGCCAAAACCAAAGTGACTCTGGCTCTGGATCGGTTGCCAGACTAGAAGCCCAACATACCCTGGGCTGGGAGCAATAGCCAGAGCGCAGAGGCGAGTACTCAAGTGGGTGGTAACGAACCAGGAGTGGGGAGTCAGGTGTCCCGCTTTACGGAAATCCTATTTGTAATGACTAAACCAAAAGAAACAAACTTTGACTAAGGGGTTCCTGTGACCAACAGGCCTTCATCTTTAAAGAGTGTTCCCTCATCCATGCCTGATATCTGTGGGTGCCAGAGTTAGATCTACAAACTCATTTTAGGGACATGTGCATAGAATGACGTACACCCATTAGTTCAAAGGGAGGCCCTGTGGAGGAGGGAGAAAGATCTAGTTGGGGAATCAAGGAGCTGGTTCTCCCCGACCCTCCCTCCTTCCCTTACTGAAGACCAGGGAAAATCACTGCCCTCTCCAGGCCTTGGACACCCAATGGCCAGAGGAAGGGACTAGATTGAGTGGTCTGTGAGGGCCCTTTCTGCTGTGACATTTTCTGCAGGAACAGACACTCCTGGAGGCCCCACTGTGCTCCAGGTGTTCCTTTTACATCCTGCCGGGGTCCTCCCAGGAGGCAAGCAGCATAACAGTCCGCAGACTAGGGAGCGGAAGTTCAAACAGTGAAGTAACGTGCCCCAGGCGAGAAAGTGGCGGAGCCAGCAAGTGCCCTTCAGGTTCCAGCACTGGAAGATGGCAGGCACGATTGGAACCCAGGCCTGGCTCACCCCACACGTGTGTCCTTTCCCATTGCAATCCTGTAGGACACAGAGACAGGGAGTAGCCAATGGGGGTCGCTGTGCCAATTCTGTTTCAAATTTGGACAAAGCTTTGGGCCACCACCTACCTGGGCGTTCGATGGGGAAAGGGAGGCCGACCTATTTAATTAACACCCTTTTGGCACCTGGAAAATTCCCTCCAGCCACAGCTGCCACCCAAGAGTGATTCTGATAGCATCTGGTCTGCCCTAACACAAACCTTTAAGCAATTCATTTTCTATGCTTATAAATAAGTCAATAAAAAAGATGTTCAATGTAATTTCCCCAGAGAATAAAAGGAAGAAAAGGCATGAATTGGAAACTTTTATTATCCTCTGTTGCCTTGCCTCTGATGACAGATAATGGTGAGCGGTGAGGGGGACTGGCTCTGGGGGGAGAATTAAGTGTGCGTAAAGATTGTCTTTCGAATGTGTCATCATGCATCTGACTCAAAAACAGGGGGGAAAAAAGGCAGAGAAGACAAGGCTAGCTGTGCTTATTCTCCACGCTTCGCTCCCACCCACATCGGGTCAGGCTGCAGTCCCTCACGTATGAGAAACTGTTGTGGAGTCACCCCCTTTGCTTCTGCCTCTCCCCCTTCGCTTTCAGGGAGCTGATGAATTGGTCCAATACCAGTGGCTCATCTTGAAGGTCTTAATTAAGGAAGAAATTGCTACCTTGTGAGTTCCTGGGGAATCAATAGCCCTGGGGAAGTCTCTTTCTCCTGCTGCTCAGAAGGTGAGAAAGGAGGATAGAGGTAAAGGCTCTGAATCCGAATCCGAATCCGGGGGATTAAGCGTCAGAGGTGGCGCGAGAGGAGCAGTGCTGTGGGGAGACTCCACAACGGGGGACAAGCCAGGAGGAAAGAAGAATTGAGAGAGTCTGGCCACATGATTCAGGCTGTAAGGCTGAGTTGCATCGGCCAGGGGCTCTGGGAATTGGGCTGAACTTTTAAGATATGGTTTAAAGAAGACAGGACAAAGCATAGCCGTTGTTTTCAACCCTGACTTCCCGGTAGAATCATCTGAGGAGCTTTTAAAACAGTAACTCCAGAGCCCCGCCCAAGTCAAATAAGAATCTCTAAGTGGTGAGACGCAAACACTGATGCGTTTTGAAAGCTCCCTGGGTGATCCCATGGTGCACGGAAGGCTGAGCCACTGGGCCCAAGGGTATTGTGGACCCCTTTTCTTCTCTAAGTGTACTCCACAGACCGGCAGTATCAGCATCACCCGAAGATTGTCAGAATCTCAGACCTCAGACCCACTGAAGTGGAATCCACAATGTCCCCGGGCCACCCAGATGCATATCAAAGCTTGGGAAGCGATGGTTTGGATAACAGGTTGTTCTGGGTTCTACTCTGAGGCCAACATCAAGTCAAGTTACCTGACTTCTCCAAGGCTGTTTTACTCTCTGCAAAATGAGAATAATGATATCTCTATGGCAGGACTACCTGGAGAAGGCGATGGTGTTATTTCTGCAAGGCATCAACACAGTGCCCAGCACACACTAACTGCTCAATAGATGCCAGTTCCTTTCCGCTTTAAATGAGGATTAAATGAAATTAGTTGTGCAAGGAATTTGGAAGAGTGCTTGCATGAGGTAAGTGCTTAATAAATGCAAGCTATTATTATTTCTTCAAGGATTCCCAAGAAAGACAGAGGGGGCCTTTGTGCTCCTTTGGCTCTGTACCCATCCATTTCTTCCAGCACTCAGAGTGTTGTATTTTAATTAGCTATTTTTATAAGTCTCCCTACCCCACTGGGTCATATGTATCTACTGGGTCTTATTCAGCTCACCTCCCTGGGCCTAGTACAAAGCAGGTCCGGGAAACATGTATTAAGTAAATGTGAAGGCCATAAAGGTTGCTTAGCAGTTGAATAGAGAGGCTGGAAGGTCAGAATGCCCACAGGTTCTGAGTCCCTAGACATATAATTTCTTGGCCCTTGGAAAGAACCTGACTCTGAAGAAGAAGGGAGGGGTTCCTTTCTGTGTCCACGAGTGAAAAGCCACTAACGAATGTGCCATGGAATATTCTGTGTGTTGGATAAATTTTAAAGCACAAAATGAAGTGCTCTGCAGGCCTAATTAGACTGTGAGCTTCTGGAAAAAGCAAATGAATTTCAGGATCATTTCTGAACTTCTTTTGTTCCCAGCATTGTCTGGATGGAAACAAAATGAGGGTTGGTCCCCTTCTGCCCTATGACAGGTGCGGGGGAGGCTTGGCAAACGGCAGCGATGTCTTCCTAATGTGGTTATCCGGGAGCTGCCCACAGACACTGCCAGGTCTTTTAATGAAACCACTTAACTGGTGTGAACACAGGTGAGTGTATAGGTCACTTTCACCCTGGGAAGGGCCTCGGACATGAGTATAAAGCCTCTGGGCACACACCACATGAAGTGTTTTTCTCAGAAAGTCCATGTCACTACCAGGGCCAGGGGAGAGTGAATTGGAACCATAATATTGAAAAACAGCCCACAGTCCTCCCTAGGGAGCCGGAGATGGGCTAGCTTCCCTAGTGCACCAGGACCGACCTAGCACATAGCAAGGCATTGGAGAGCACCTCTCGTAGCTTTCTAAAAATCAATCATTTTTGTTAATGTATGCACTCATTCATTAGACAAAAGTTTTCTGAGTCCCTGCTCCGTGTTAGGTATATCAAGTGCTTTTTGGTACACTGTTCCATTGATTTCATTTAATTAGATGAGGACTCTGAGTCAAGCCCTATCTTTCCATTTTTACCAATAGATAAACAGAGGCTTAAAGAAACTAAGTAACTTAGCCCCAAATCATACAGCAAGAACTTGACAGGATTTGAACCTCTGACTGTCTGCACTGAGCTTCGATTAGTAGAAGGAGTTTATGGCAATAGTCCACTGGCCCTTTAAGACAAACTTTCCAGAATAGCCTAGGACACGGGAGCCTGAAATCTAGGCAGGAGCAGATGTCACTGAGAAAGAGGAGGCTTTGTTTTGGGTAGTATAAGACTAGGCAAGGAGCAGTGGGTGGGGGTACGTCAGATGTGAGCGCCTTTCTCTGTGCCGACCCCACATCCCAAGCAGACAGGGTGCAAGTCTTCTCTCTGCCTCTAGAGAGATGTTTGACCTTGCAAAGACCCCCAGCTCTCACCATCTGGGGGTTAGGACCAGATGGCCTTTCATGTCTCTAAGAAATAGGTTGGCCTGATTCCTTGAGCTGTTGACTAGTGTGTCCCTGGAGTTGCTGCTCAAAATTCTGCAAAGTGCAGGAAACCCAATGGTTAAGGACTTGCCCTTTGCACTTTGGGCAGCACACGCACACGTATACATACCTCCAAATGGTCACATGGCCAAGGGTTTGTTAACGCTTCCATTAACAGAGGTCTTTCTTTTCTCTATCTGCTTTCCCTGCTTTTTTTTTTTCCTTATGACCTTGGGAAGCTGGTAACCTCTCTCCAGTTTCTAATAGTGGGGTGTTCGATGTGGTGAGGCATTTCCCTGACCGTCTCAAAAATGGGAACAATCACGCCGTATGGCCAACCCTTTGTCCTCTCCTCAGCCTTACCCGCAGTGTTCTAGGTGAGAGCCAGAGCCACTTGGGAAGGGAAAAGACATTACAGTGAAAGGGATCCCCTGGGGGGTATGTCAGGAAGTGGTTGAGGGATCACACAGGACACTGTCAGGTCCTTTCTCATCTGCCCACTGCTTCTCCCCTGCTCCTATCTTAGTTTGGCGGAGGCAGATCTGTGCCCATTGCAGAAATGAAGTGAGAGAAGCCTGAGCCACACCTAGCCACCTATTTATCCCAGTGTGTGTTGGGTGAGTTTGAGTCCAACAAGTTGAGATGTCTGCGGCTTCCCACCAGCAAATGTGTGATTCTCAACCAGTCTAACCCATGAGGCCACGGGGCACTCATTTATTCATTCAGCATATTTTTCTACTATAGCTCAGGCACTGTGCTGGGCTCTGGGAATACAGCAAAGAATATGATCTATGTGATCCCTTGCTCACAGAATATTAATAATCTTGTGCTGGAAAATGGTAGTAAGTGAATAATGATAAGAATCATTACGAAGCCAAAGTTTCAGAAAGTGCTGGAAACGCCTTCACGTGCTCGCTCCTAACCTTGTCTTTCTCTTTAAGACTGACAGGTTCTGACCAAAAGCGAGACAGCTGTGGATAGGCCAGCGGAACATGTTGGAGGTGAAATGCAGTCCTGAATCTCCTGTCACTCTCTGGCTCTTGGGACAGTAGAGCAAATGAATAGGAAAGAGAAAGGAATAATGTGCTATAAAAAGGCAGCTTGAAGACTGAAGAAGGTGCTATGGCAAGGGATAGGGCAAACTACATTCTGTCAATTCCATCTCTTCCACGTCGCTGATGTTTGTCCCTCTACCCTGTCCCAGCTCAGACTCTCATTGCCTTTTCCTCAGATCACTGTGGCAGCCCCCTGCCTTGTCTTGCTTCCCGCCCACCACGATGCAGCCTCCACGAGGTCAGCAGGCAACCTCTGTCTGCCTAGAGCAGAGTTTCTCAGCCTCAACACTAGTGACATCTTGGGTGGGACAATTCTTTGTTATTTGGAGCTGTCCTGTGCATTGTAGATGTTTAGCAGCATCCTTGTCAGCATCGATAACCCAAAATATGTCCACAGATTGCCAAATGTCCACTGTGAGGCAAGATCTGCCCTAGGTGAGAACCACTGGATTAGAGATATTATGTCCTTGAACTTGACACTCAAGGCTCTCCATGATCTGATCTAAACCGCCTTTCATCCTCTCTTCTTTCACATTCTATAGTATACCCATACTCACGTACACGAGATTCCCAGACAGTGCCCTACCCTGGTCTTGCCTTTGGCCATGTTGTCTGCTTGGACTATCCTTCTCCTGTCTCTATTGAAGAAAAGTCTACTATGTCACAAGATTCAGATCAAAAGCCACTTCTGAGAAGGTTCTCCAGATATTTGGATTTTCAGTTTTCTCATCTGCTAAATAAGGATAAAAAGTGTGTCCCGTGAATTGCACAGAATCACAAAATGTCAGGGCTGTAGGAAACCTGGGGAATCACCAATGTCTTTTTTGGGGGGAAGCAGATGAAGGTGCAGAGAAGTGGAGTGTATTGCCTGAAGTTACACAGCCAGTGGGAGACTGATCTGGGCCTGATACCTGGAGCTCTAAATTCCTAGGTCAATATGCTAATCCTGTGTGCCAGCTTTTGCGAGAAAAGTTAGCTTTGTGACCATGAGTATACAAAACCTCTCTGCACCTCAATGCTTCTCTCTGTAGAATGAGAGGCTAAATTGGATGCTGTCTATGGGTCATTCTATGCTGCTCTGTGCCATTATGAGTCTATTTTTTTGAGAAAAAAATTGTCATCCAAATATAAGAGATTCTCATTATTAATACTTCCCCAATCCATCCAACCATGTCAAAATTGAACTCCAGAGCTAACTCCTGAGAAGGTTAACATAACGATTTTGCTACTCATCATAACAACCATTCCCATCACTCCCCAGCATCATTCTTCAAATTCATACACGAAGCAGAAATGACAAATGATTCTTGTAATGCACTCTTTGACACAAATCATTTCTGATTGCTCGGAACCCCGGACAACCTTGAGCATGCAGAAGCAAGACGAGAGGGAGAAGTCTTGGTAAATGAACAGCTTCGACTTCTTGCTGACAAGAACCCTCTGTTCTTGGGGCATTGGCAGTATGTGCTGATTACCAAACAGATCATTTTTAAAATGAGGCAAATCTGTTTTTGGAAGTAGGTCCCTGGAGTGATGTGTCTTATCTCGCTACATCCTAAACAGCCTTCAAAGTGTTTTCTGATGCTGCTAATAAGACAGACATTCACATGTAAGGACTCATATGTGAGAACTTGTGCATATGACGTCTTACTTCATCTTCCCAGTGAGGTTGGAATTTATTATTATCACTTCCACAAAGGAGGAAAGGGAGCCCCAGGGAATTTCAATAACTTGCCAAAGAACCCAATGTGTTGTTAGATCTAGGACTAGAATGCAGGTCCCTTGGCTCCAAAGCCAGTGCAGTGCACTGAGGGGGCACCTCTAAGGTGTAAAGGTCTTTCAGAGTGCTTTTTATTATTTAGCCTCATTCTCTGCATTATGGGTGAGAGCTTGGGGTTGAGGGAGGGAATATACGTTGATGTGAGGTAAGCTTATCTGGAAAATGAGGGAATTAGACTACAGTAATTATAAATAGCCCAGTGCTTTGCAAGCATTATTTTCTTGCAGCTGTAGAAGAGCCCTGTGAGATAAGTACTAAAATTGAGGAAAGTGAGACTCAGAGTAGTTAAGTGACTTGTCCAAGACAGAGCTGGGGTTGGGAATGGAGGCAGAGATTAGTGACTGTCCACCAAGGATTTGTGCTCTCTTCCGAGTCGTGAAGCTGTTACTGAGGAGTGGTTGCCTGGCCAAGAACTGCACTTCTCAGCTGTCTTGTGACAGATGAGGCCACAGTGACCAGTTCTTAGCAATGGATATGGCGGAAATAAAGATATCACTTCTTGGTAGAAGTGTTTATGAAGCTGGTGTGCCCTCTCTTCTCTCTCTTTCTCTTCCTGTTAGGGGATATTGATCTCTAGACTGACTTTAGAAGCTATGTGTTGAAGACAGAAGAGTGTCTGTCATCCTGGAACCCCGAATGACTGTATGGAACAGAGTTCCCGTCTCTATTCTAGCCTACCATAAACTGCCAATTACATTTTACATAAAAGAGACATAAACTTAAATTAAATTTAGTCATTGAGATGTCAGGAGTTACTTCTTATAGCAGCTCTCATTACCCTGAATAATATGAAGACAAAGAAAAAGTTGTTTCTGATGCGCATGCTCATAATTGCTATAGATAGCCTTGGGATTGCTTAAATTTATGAAGTGTAGAAAATTTTCTCCTTATTCCCAAACCCAAGAGCAAAAATATGGTGATAATACTGGAGAGTATGTTGGAGTGACATTCATGATTCCGAGCCCCTTCCAAAACTGACTGCTTTCCTCAGTCTTCCCATCTCAGGAAATGGCACCAGGTATGTGATAGACTGGCAATCATCCTGGATTTCTGTCTTTCCCTTCCCTCTCATATCTTAACTATCAACAAGTCCTGTGGGCTCTATCTTAAAAATATAATCAGTGATGTGCTGGAGCTGGTTCACATCAGCTGATGAGAACTGATCTTCAAATTGTTAGTAATGTTGCAAGCTGGCTTACATCATGTTGGGAATTTGAGACAGCCCACAGTGGGATTATTTACACGATGTGAGTTGGCAAGTGCTACAATTTGGGATTTCCCTCATTCCAGAGAGCTGATCGTTAAACAGGAGACAAGGCTGGCAGGAGAACTGGGTGGCCTGACTATGCCCAAGGAGCATGGAACAAAGCGGGAATGAAGGGAAGAATCCAGACAGAGCAGAACATTCTAAAGGGTACCTGGAAGAATAGTGAAAACTGGGTCTCAGGTCAACATCCATTAATGAAGGGCCAGAGCAAGTGGGTCCACGAGGAGCAATTGTATAGGACCTGGATAGATCTGCCCAAGGCCACTTTGTTAGGGCATCAGAGAGAACTAATTCTTTTCTATAACTTTCTGGCCATGTGACTTTGGGGGAGTTACTTAACCATTTTGAATCTTGGTCTCCTCTGCAGAAAAGGTTAATACTATCCTTCCATGGCTGGTGTGATCACTAATGAAATAGATGTATCAAAGCCTCCAGCACAATGCTTGGCATGCAGTAAACGTCCAATTAAGGCTCAGTCAATGCTAATGTTCATACCTTCTCCTGACTTCTTTACTGGTGAAAAATCACTCCTTTATGGTCTGTATTCTTTAGCTGGACCTTAGAACCAGGAACTGCCGGGTATCAAAGCCACAAGGGACTTAGAAAGGAAAGCTGGGGCTGTGTGGGGCTCATCGTACCACTCAGCAGGCAGAGTCAGAATAAGTGGCCACGGCCACTGGGAGGACCTGGGAGGTTCAGGCAGGCGTATAAACTAGAGCTGTGGAATTCGTGTCTCACGATGAATATTTGTTAGAAATCAAAATGACAATCCCTTAAACCCGTAAACTGCTTTTTAGCTCACAAAGCCCGCTCAGACCCTGGTTTTCATGCACAACTCCCCAACAAATAAGCCTGTGCAGTGGGTGCAGAAAAGAGTACTGCTTCCACTGGCAGGTAAGACCGAGGCACAGAAAGGGAGAATGACCCCCTCTAACGAGCCATGTGGCCGTAAGCTAGTCTGAGTGGAGGTGATTATTGGTTACTGTAGTACCACTCCTGTCACCTGAAAATGGAGCCTGTACTGCCCCCAAAGCGTTTAATTTCTGACTAGCAGATTCCCTCTCAGATGCCCAGCAGGTGCCTTGCATTTTAATGGGCCCTCGAAGCTTATTGCTTGCAAAGAGGTCAGGTTTCTAAATGGACAGCCAGATGGAGAGGCCTTCTGGACTTTCCCTGGGGCCAGGCGAGGCCGCTCCTGCCGTTTGGCTCCCGCTTTCCTTGCCCTAGCCTGGTTTCAGCACCTTCCATGGTAACAGCTACTCCTCTTGAGTCCCTTCAGGACTCTCTGGCTTGATTCCAAAACAGAGGGCAGAAAGGCTGAAACACAAGCAGGGCAGCTCCAAACAGAAACATCTTAAGGCCCAAATGCAAATTCTTTTTCCTGTCTGCCAAGAAAACACAGGCAACTTTAATATGCAGTGCCTTGCAGAAGTGTAACACTGGGGATCACTGCATATCCAATACAGTCTTGGTTAAAACAACAATAATAAAAACCCAGTCCACGTGCCTACGGCTTTATGGCTTGCAAAGCACATTCACAATTACTCTCTTTCTTGATTCTCATAGGAAGCCCAGCTTAACACACTTGACTGGAGCAGGTATTTACTGAGTGCTGACTGTGTCCCGAAGGAGCTCACCTGGATGGGGAGACAGGACGTACCAGGGAATCACCTGAGGAAATGAAACCCATGTGGTGCCATGGGGATGCAAGACAAGGGTCTTCACTCAGGAGGAGACATCCGGGCTAGGGAGGAGTTAGCCAGGTGAAGGGGCAGGTAAGAAAGAGTGCTCCAGGGAATAGCATATGTGAGGGCCTAGGACCAAAAGAGCTCAGGCCTTGTATGAGTTTCCTGTGGCTGCTGTAACAAAGAACCACAGACTGGGTGGCTTAACAACAGAAATTTGTTGTCTCAGTTCTGGAAGCTGGAAGTCAAAAATCAAAGTTCCACCGGGACTGGCTCCTTCTGAGGGCTCTGCAGGAGCATCCGTTCCAGGCCTCCTCCTCCTTTCTGGTGACCTCAGGCATTCCTTGACTTGTAGATGGCATCCTCCGCGCATCTTCACGTCTTCCCTCTGTGTGTCCATCTCTGTGTACATATTCCCCCCGCACTTCGATGAGGACACAGTCATATTAGATTCGGACCTCCCTCTGTGTGTCCATCTCTGTGTACATATTCCCCACTTCAATGAGGACACAGTCATATTAGATTCGGACTCACCTTAATGACCTTATCTTTATTTGACTATCTGCCAAGACCCTATTTCCAAATAACGTCATATTCACACATACTGAGGGTCAGGGGTTCAACATCTTTTGCGGGGGGCACCATTCGACCTATAACGGAACTGCTCAAAGGACTGAAGGTGGTGTAAAGATTAAAGAGAATGGCAAGGGAAGAAGAAGCCAGCTGTGTCTACCAGGGCCCACTCAAGGAGGGCTCGTCAACCATGGTGAAGACTCCGCCACTTACCATAAGGGCCGGGGGACCCATCTTTGTTGTCATCACATGGAGTTAGACTCCCTTGGGTTCTCAGGCCTGACACAGGTCCCCAAGGGCACTTTCTTTGTGAGTAGGTGTAGGTTTCCCCATTTGATAGTTAATTCTTTGAGGCAGGGGTCAAGTCTTACTCAGTGGGACCACCAGCACAGTGATCAGCACATGAGACATGCTTAATAAATGCTTGTTAATTGAATAAATTTAGTTCAGTTCTTGTGTCAGCTGAGTGCAGAGCTGCCTCTTCATTTACATGCGTTCTTCATACATTTTACATCGTTGCTGCAATAATACGCAATCCCTTTTGTACCTCCTTATGCATGTTCTTGATTTCTTAGATTGAAAAGTTTATTTCATCTTAAAACTAGAATCCTTTGTTATGTTCTTCCAGACTTCTGGGTGGTTTGGAAAACCGATCTGACTGGTTTTTTTGTTATTTGTCTTAAAAAAGAAATCAATATATTATTTGTGTGTTCTCAATGTTGAAGGAAGTAACAGAATCAGTTTGCCACCTTAAAGTCGACAAGTTAACACTTAAAGTGGGGTTTATCCAGCCGTCATGTTGTTATACTTCTAAGGCTGTAAGTTTAATGATATACTTCTAGGATTTAAGATTTAAGATTTGCCTCGGTCTCTTCCTGTCTTTCTTTTTTAAAAAACTTGACTTCGAAGTTTTCTCAAATAGAAGCAGGATTTTGTAACCCTGGCCACAATGTTTGGACTTCTGAAGAAAGGGGGCTCAGGAGCCCCCGGAACACCTCATTAAAACAGAGTGACTGAATGGCTGACAATCTGTTGACATGTGAAAAGGAAGCACGGCTCACTATATTACAGCATTCGAACTGGAAAGGAGACAAAATTAGTGGGAAGAAAAGCCAGATCTGCCCACCTATTTACAGATGAGGGGAGAGGGGCTCAGAAAGGAACGGGGACTCGCCTGAGCAGAGCCAGCAGGTAATAACAGGCCAGAAAGGGAAATGCTCAGCGGAAGTGCAGGTCATTGCTGCAAAGTACATAATGACCTGCAGCCAGGTAAAGACTGTATTGCCAAGATTTCTTCTTTCTCAGGGCTTCAGAACTTACTGGCCTCCTGAGAAGCATCATGGGAAAGGGTGAGTAGCCTTACGGAATTGTTCAGGACTGCTCTCAATTAGGGAGAGAGGGATACAAAGGTAGCTAGGTCCCAAAGCATAGCACATAGGTCCTTTGTCCCTACAGCTCCAGGTAGTTACCCACTGCCAAGGACTCTAATGCAAGTACTGCTTCCCCAACAGCCCTTTCTCCAGCATGCCATACCCAGGTACTCCACATCCAGCTACCGATCCCCAGGCACTCTGCTCCCAGACATTTCACCTTTGCACTGGGTTCCCAGGTCCTTTACTTGCCCTAGTGTATGGTTAAGACCCACTGGAGTGGGACTTTAGGGTTTGAATCCAGGCACTGCCCCTAACTATGTTACAACATCCAAGGTTACAGTCGTGATCCTGGACAAGTTACTTCATCTGAGTGTTTTCTCATCACTTTCATGGGAATAATCATAGGGTTTCTACCTCGTGAGGTTCTTGCAAAGACTAAAGGAAACCAATGAATGCAAAATACTTAACTCAATCCCTGTTATGTACAAGATAATTCATTTTGCTTTGTGTACACGATTCAAAATTAGTGGGAAGAAAAGTCAGTTCAAATCAATCCTTGCTTTGATGTGTGTGCCAGGGACTGTGCTCAGGCTTCTAGGCACCGTTGGGACTCCCGCTCAAAATAACTTTCACTCAGCATTCTCTCCCTTTCTGGAAAGTTTCTCAAAGTGAGATGGATAGTGTGAGCACAGGCAGTGAAGGCTTGAATGCCCAGACTGTAAATGGTTCAGGCTGCGTCTCCCTGGAGCCTTGATTTCAACATTGTTTTCATCAGAATGATGGTTTCAGCCACAAGCAATCGATTGGCCTATACAATTCTGTCAGTCCGACAAGTGATTAATTCCTCAGTAATGAAACTGCCTGTGGTCCCTACTAGCGTGAGCTCCCATTATTGAGCACTTACTCCTTGTCAAGTTCTCCAAGTACTTTACATGTATTCTCTCATTTAGTTCTCACGACAAAGCCATATGCAGTAGGGCTCTGTATATGGGGAACCTGGAGAGAGGTTAAATAAGCTGCTCAGGACACACGGCTAGCAAGAGGAAGAGCTGGGATTTAAACTCAGGTCATTTTCAATCTTTCAACCACATTTGAAAAAAATCAGGTTTACAGAGGTACAATTTACATTTTTTCCCCAGAGAAATAACAATATTTTTATTATTTTTGTTTTTAATTATTAATTTTTTAAATTACAGTTGGCATGTGATATTATTAGTTTCAGGTGCATAACATAGTGAGCAGACATTTATATCATGCTTACAAAGTGATCACCCTGATAATTCTAGTACCCGTCTGACACCAGACATAGTTATTACAATATTATTGACTATATTCCTTATGCTATTCTTTACATCCCAGCAGACAGTTCAGGGAGTTTTGACAAATGTATACAATTGTATAACCACCGTATTATCAAACTATAAAACATTGCCTAACCCCAGAAGTCCCTTCTTAGCCTTTTGCAAGCAATCTGCTTCCTCTAACTTCTGGGAACCACTGCGTTGTTTTCTGTGCCTGCAGTTTTGCCTTTTCTGAAATGACACATAAATGGAATCATGCAGTCCATAGTCTTTTGCATCTGACTTCTTTTCATTTGTCATATGAAATTATGAAATTCACCCCTGTTGTCATGTGTCATGAGTTTGTTCCTTTTCATTGCTGAATAGTATTCTATCGTATGAATATACCACAATTTGTTTATAACTCACCAGTTGATGGACATTTGTGTTGTTTCTAGTTTGTGGCTATTATGAATAAAGCTGTTATAAATATTTGTGCCCAGGTCTTTACATGAACATATGTTCATTTCATTTTTCTTGGGTAAATATGAGTGAAAATTCCTGAATCGCAGGTTATATGTTAAAATTATACGTTTAACTTTATAAGAATCTACAAAATTGATTCCAGACTTTCTGTACCTTTTCAAATTCTCACCAGCATTGCATGAAAGATTTTTTTGCAGTTACCTTGAAATATTCTAGGCTCAACATTTACCTCATTGGAGCTTCTCCGAGCTGGGAGGTTGAAAATGATGACTGCCACATTTCACTAAATCCAAGATGCCATCAATTTTAAGATGCATCATTATTTTATGTACCACTAAGAAAGAAAAAACAATATGACCAACCATGACAAAATATTCACTTAGTAAAAGTATTTTGTGTTTATTAAAACAATCTGTATATCACTCTTATACATTCCTAAAATAAAATTTAAAAAAAAAGTTAGGGTGTTCCTAGAACTTATTTATCTTTAGAATTCTCTGAATCTTTTTTGGACTCTGAGTCTTTAGTGTCCATGTTTTTCCACTCAGGATTTCCCTCTGTGCCATTCACCTATGGATGATACAGCATTTAAAAAAAATTGCTCTTTTACTGTTTCCAGGGTTTTCTTTCAAGCAAATCTCGACGCTGAGAACTTTCTCGTTTGACTACACTCATATTTTCCCCCCACCAGATGAATTATGTTATATCAGAAGTTAAGTAGCTTCTGTTTAAATTCAGTGAAAAGTTTTTTGGCAAATAAATGTTTGATGCCTTAAAGATGGTCCTGCTTAGTGGACAAACCAGTCACATTAGCCCCTATTGCTTTACATTTCATTCATTTTTTTTTTTTTTTAAAGAAAATGTGACATTTCTCTTGCCCTCAGTATTTGTTTGTTCTGCATGTCAAGCAATGTACAAAACCCAACATGTTGCCAAACACGCACATGGGCAGGCTATGATGATTTTTTTTTTCACAATTTACTACTTGCTAGTGATTGAAAGATGCTTTCATTTGCAGGAGACAGCTTGATTTTAGGGATGTTAAAATTGAAAAAAAATATGCATCTTAAAATTGATAAAATATAGCCTATATTACCTAAAAGTTGAGTTCTGTCATGCTCTATTTTTAATGTCTCCCCAAATCCTTGTCATAGACAAACGAAACATCTGCTCCATTTTCAACACCTCCTTTCTCCCCAACCACATCTGATCACAGTGATTCTCCTCTTTTTACCCACTCCTATCATTTTCCTTCAATGTCCTTTTCTCTCTCTCTTAAGCTATTGTAAAAACCTCCTCACTTATCTACTTGCTTTCAAGCAATTTCTTCTTCTTCAGTCAATTCCATTCATTACCCCCACAGTGATCTTTCTACTACATGAATCTGAACGTGTCATTCTCTTTCTCAAAACTCTTCCCTGGGTCCCCATTATTTAAAGAATAAAATATAAACTCCTTAGCCTGACATTCAATTTCTTCTACATTCTGGCCTCTGTCTATTGTTCCAGTATTATCTTCATCATATCTCACTCTGGGCACATTTGATTGGTGTTCTCCAAACATGCCTTGGACTTGCCCCCTCTGGGATCCTGCATATGATTTTTCTAGAAAAATCTGTCTCTTCTTACTCCTACTGAAAACTACTCAGAAGTGAAGCATAATGCTCATTTGGTCATATTAGTATGGTGCATTTATGGACAAAGTTTCCTCTTCTTTCTGAGTTGCCTATAATGAGTTAATATATATGTGCATATATATATACACACACATATGCACAATGTATGTATATATACAGATGCTCACATAGACATATCACACACACACACACACACACACATATGGACAACGTATGTATATAAACATGCTCACATAGACATACATATACAAATACATGTATACATTCCTTCTATTCATTTTTAATTGTCACATCCTTGTGGAATTTTCTTTGTGCCCTTTGATCAGAATCCTTCTTTCTTTATGTTTTCTCAACACTTGCTTGTACTTTCAATTGTACTATTTTCTGCTGTGAATGGATATAGGAGGGCTACACAAGCCTATTTCAAGAATTGAATTCAATTACATGGTCTGAGAGTGCTGGCATTTTAGAGGCATCTGAGTGTAATAAGTCAGACCTAGACCTTGGTACCAGGCAAATCTGGGTCAATCTGTGGCTCTGTCACTTACTATATCTGTGACCTAGGGCAAGTTAGGTGACCTCTCTGACTTCAGTTTCCTGATGATCCTGAGCCAATGCAAGCCTCAGGAACCTTATAGAAGCCCCTTCTCCAGCATAAAAGGATGCTGGGAAAGCTGCTTTGTGTTTTCCCAAGTCCTCAGAGCTATGACAATTCTGCCCAGCTTCTTTTCTCCTCAGGCCTCTGGTTCATGATCTGTGGCAGAAAAATTTCTTTCTTCTCTTCGATACTATGTACTTATAGATGGCAAGATGCCGGCCAGCATGGACCCTCACTCCTAGCCCTTCTTACAGCTAAACCTGGCTGTGAGACTAGCTCTTACCAAAGCAGTGCTAGTGGGAGGGATGTGTATCACATTGGGGTCAAGGCTTTTAATCTTCAGGTGCCTCATCTATACTCAAAACGGTCCTGGACCAGTGGTTCTCAAATTTTGCATGCATCAGAATCCCCTGGACGGCTTGGTAAAGCACAGATTGCTGACCCCCAAGCCCAGCATTTCTGATCCAGAAGGCCTAGAGAAAAGCCTGTGCAGGAGCATTTCTAATAAGTTCCCAGGTGAGAAGCTGATGCTGTTGGTATGGGGACCACACTTTGAGAAGCACTGTCCTAGGAGATGGCAGAGCTGCAACATGAAAAGAGTCTGGGTATCTCAGTGACCTTGGAGGTTGGGCCGAGCAACTCTGCCAATCAGCTACAACCACCTACAACTATTAAATGAGTAAGAAATAAACTTTCGTTGTGTTTGAGGGTTTATAGATTTTGGTGAGTCTATGTAGATTGAGGCAGGTTAATCTATTCTTAAAACCATCATTTCAATTCTTCATGGGGCCAGCACCTAGACCCATTGTGTCTGGCTGCTGTCTGTTCCTCCGCCTGGTCTAGACTCACCTTTGGAATCCCTCACACCCTTCCAAGTATCTTATCTAATCACAATTGTGTCACTGCCCAGAGGCTAAGAGTCCCATTTCCTACAAACCTTCCTGCTCCTTGCTGCTTCACTCCATTCTGGAGAAACCTAGAGTTCCCTCCCTCCCACTGGACTTGGTGATAAGTGCTACTGGCCTCTCCCTGGCTGGAGTAGCTCATCCCCTTGGTCCTAATTAATTGCTCCTGGTCATTACCCTGGACAACTTATGCCTACACCCCCCTCCCCCGTGTTTGGGAAACCCCTGCCTACTTGCAGTAGGGGACAGAATGCAAGAGCAGGCACTCATCTGCTGTATACCGGATTCCTCAGTCCCCAACACAGCTCCTTGCACAAAGTAGGTGCCTAATGCCTAAAATCAAAGCCGCAGTGACCAATTTTGAGAAAAAATGTTGCAAAGTGAAGAATAACAGATGGCAGAGGGATGCAGTCTACCTAGTCAGTGATCACAGGCAGGAACAAGATACAGGTCAAGGGTTTCTCCAGCCAAGTTCCTGGAGCCCTGTCTCATCAGAATGCAGTCTCTCAGATAGAACAGGGCAATTGTGTGGTAATTATATATTAAAAAAGTCTAGCAAGTATTAAGAGATCACTAGTTCAATAAGCATATGAAAGCTCAAAGCAGGATTCATGCCATTAACTCAAATTACATGAGCTGTAAGTCTGCCATTGCCTTCCTTTTAACCAGCACATCAAGGAAAATAGGCGCTTTCATTGGATTATTAAAAGGATTTAATTAACATGGAATATTTCACAGGCAGACAACCTATGACAGAATAATTAAAATATAGTTTGTTGAAATGCACATTAATTGGTTACCAATTATCGCATTTCGTTCTCTTTTAAGGGATAAAGATATGCTCAGGAAAAGACACTGCTCTATGCAGAAGCACATCTCCCTGCTCACTTGGCTCAGAATTTAATTAGAAGGAAGGACAAAGTCCATCACTGCAATTCTAGAGAACTGGAGCGGAAGTCAAAGGGAGCAAGTGAGGGAGTCACTACTCACTGGGCGTGCTATGGTAGGAAGAGCGAAGACTGGAAGTCTACAGGCCTGGGCACTCCCCTCCATCTCTACTCTCAAGTCCCTATGTGTGTCGCTCCTGCATAAAGCTGCTCATGGATCCCCTTAGCATGAGATAAACTCTAGATCCCGGCTCTCTGGTAAGTTATGATCAGGCCCTTGGCTATCTTCCTAAGATTCTCTACTTTGCCCATTCCTCTCTAGCCATGTAGAACTTTCTGCTGGACCTTAAGCAAACCAAGTCTGTAATTATTACAGGAACTTTGCACTTGCCATTCCCTCATCTTGAAATCTGTTTTCCTGAATCTCCACAGGGGACATTTTTGCACCATTCGCACCTCAGTTCAAACGACTCCTTGGTGGCCTGTCCTGACCGTCTAATCTGGTGTCACCCCCTTTATTCTCTATCACATCACTCAATTTTATTTTATTAATAGATGTAACACTATGGGACTATCTTAAGTATTTACTCACTTATTTATTGTTTGTTTCTATTGACTGTAAGTTCTATGAAGGCTGGAACTAATCTGTCTCCTTGATGCATCGCAGTTCCAGCACCTAGGACAGTGCCTGAAACATAGTTGGCATTCGGTAAATATTTAATGATTAAATAAATGGAAATGAGGGAGTAGGAGATGAAGCTCTTTGAGGGTCCATCCAGTGCCAACATTTTAGGATGCTTTGAACTTACATAGAACCAACAGAGACACAAAGGCTGTAGAAGAGAGAGCTGTCTTAACTCTTTTTTATATCTCCCTACAGGCCCTCTGTAAAGCCTTGCCCATGATGATCTTTCAAGAAGCGATTGTGGATTAGGGTTCATCCAGATTTGCAATTCTAGCGTTTGAAAGCATGTGCGATGAAAGCTATGACTCCTGTCTACTTCTTTTCACAGCTATAATCATGGGGTCACCACTTTAAAAACTGATCCCCACCCTTAATTCTTTGTTACCTGCTTCATCAATCTGCATTATGGCATTCTAGCAAACCTAGACTCTCTCTTCAGGGCTCGCTTGGCAAACTGCCTGAATCATGGCTGACAGATGCTGCCTATGGCTGTCAGGTGGGCATTCTTGCTTTTAAAATGAAGAGTCCAGATCTTTGGCCCTATGATAGTACTTTCCTGCGTTATGCATCTAGAATTCTGTCCTTCTCTCTTATAGAAAACCTGTGAAATGCAGTGGATGATAAAGCAGGTTTTAAATCATCTTCCCAAAGGAGGTGGTAATCCTCTCCCCTCCCTGCCCAACGCTTAACCTCCGCCTCCATGGTGTAAGATCACGTCTTCCTCCTCAGCAACTTGGATGGTAATGAACTCCACCTCCGTGCCCTCTGTGGACTTTCTCCTTCTCATGGGGCGCTAAACTTGGACTCACTGAGATGGCCTTGAGCCAAAGGCCTGGACCAGCTTCACCCCCAGCGTTTGGCCAAATGCTTTCTTTTGCTCTATGTTTCCAGTGTTATTTATTTTATTTATTTTTTAAAATCTCTATGCAGGTCCTCATCCCAGCAGAGTAGAAATTCAAATTTCAGAGACACAAATAGGGGCTAAGATAAATCAGGCCCTCCATGTGATCCAGTCCAGCTCAGTGGAGTTCTGCACATCATTTGGGGCCAGAGCCCAGCAAATAATAAAATATTGGTTTGTCTACTTTGTGCATATACTGTAGAGTCAAAAGGTAGTTTTCTAAAGTAAACTTTTAAAGCAACGTCTCCTTTTTTCAGGTTTGCATTTACAATTATTGCGATGAGCAGTCATGTGGGTACCGGTGGGATGTACCACACAACAGATGAATGGTAAAAGAGATCATGGGAAGTAAGGGCTAATATGTATGACATGGATATGACAGAAATGATCATGGTGGACAATCGTAGTGATGTCGAGGGACTCTCATAGTTAACACACACATTGAGACAGTTGTTATTCACATTTTGCAATAGGTAGCAACTGTTTTAAAGCTCTATTTTGTAGTAGTTAAATAGCAAAGAATCTAGAACCAGTCTAGTTGAATCCTGGCTATAGCGTCTACCAGCTATACTGGGGGTGGTGGTTTCCTCACCTAGAGGTGAAGTGAGGGGAGAAAATTAGCAAGTGCTATGAGCCCAGAGTGAAGGAAGCCACAGGTTCTGAGTGAGGGAGCTAAGGTTTCTAGAGGAGGTATATTTGAAGTGGGCCTCAAAGGATGACTAGGAGTTCGATAGGCAGGAAAAGCTATGGTGAGAATGGGGGTGTGGAGAGTAGAGAAAATGTGGTGGTTGTAAGGGGAGGGGCTACATTTTAGGCAGGGAACAGCTTGTGTGAAGCCTCTGTGCTGGCCTGTGACCTGTAGTGCGGCAAGAATATTAAAAGACACGTCGAAGCTCTGTATGAGCCTAACGCAAGGCTAAGGAATTTGGGCTTTATTCCATGCAGAAGGATTTCTTTTATTTTTTTTTTCTTCTAGATGATATTTTTATATGTAGAAAAATAAGCACTATTTATCTTAAGCTCAGTGCAGAAAACTCGAATACGAAGAAAGTGCAAAGGAAAAACAATCGCACGCAATCCCACTGCACAAAATAATTGCTGTTAACATTTGGTCATATGTCTTTTCAGCACTTTTTGATGAATATGTATGTTATTCTAGCTTTATAAAAACGCCATCTAAGAAATATTTTTGACCAAGAGACTACCACAATCAGGCTTGCATTCTAGAAATATCCTGGTGGTGGCCATGGGGAGGTCTGGTGGAGGGTGCAGCCAGAGGTCAGGTTGCTGTTAGGCCTTACTCTGGTCCAGGAGAGAGATGAAGAGGGCCTGGGCCAGGGCAGCGACAGTGAGTCTGTGAGTAAGTGACAGATGCCTTCTGAGGCAGAAATGCTCCAAGAGAGGAAACTGCTACCTTGGTGAAGTCAAACCTGAGGTCAGCGGTTCTATCAATGACTATCAATGACTGCTATATTGTCTTCTGCAGGCCCCTGGTCCACTTCCTAATCAGACACGCACAGTGTGGTCGTCCATCCTGGAAAATGCTCTTCTCCTTCAGAACAACTATATTATAGACCTCCTCTCCTGGAACCTCCAGGTACTCCCAAAACTCCTGCCTGGCATGGAAGGGTATGGCCAGGTGAGGCAGGGGTGCCTCTTTCAGAACTCTGTGGAAAAGACTTACAGACTTGGTCTGAGATGTCACAGCCATCAGGACCACTTTGATGTAGAATACAGACATTGTCCTCACAAGGAGGTGTCATGGTGGCTTTCCTGACTAAGCTGGGGCCATGCCCCTGGTCCCTCCAACCTCAGCCACAGAGAAGACAGTCATTGCTCTCCTCTCGCCCACACCCCTCCCATCACCAGCTGCCTCCGCCACCACCAAGCTGTGTGCAGAAAATGAAGGTTATCACAAAGGGGCCCGAGGCTGGTCTGAGAAATGAGATGTGTTGTGAGTGATGGAGGAAGATTGAGAGACCAGATAATTGAGGGTCTAAGCACAAGGCTCTGCAGATAGCTAGGATGGGCTCACAGCGTGGACCACATTAAAATCCCATCACCCACTGCTTCCCCAGGCCTTAACTGCCTCGCTTCAAGTGCTATTTTATAAACTGCATTTTCAGAAAGTTAACAAATCTGGAGGGGCCCTGGAAGGGAAAGGACTTCTGCTGAATAGCTTTTCTCTTACCAGAGGAAATGAAAGATGGTTTTCCTTGCAACCCAATTTCCAAAGCCTATTATTACACAGCATTGAGAAGATTTGCCTCCTGCCATGCTGAGCAGGACTGGGCCAACTGTGAAGGGGAACTTAGAGATCAATGGGGTCAGGGAGGGTGATCAAGCGGATGGAGTCAGCACCATCTCCCCTCAGTGACCTTTCACCAAAAGGCTTTTTACCAACTTATGTGTTTTGTACTGATTTTCTTCCATGAAACCAGGAAATGGAAGGTAGCATGGTGTAAGAGTAATAGCACGGGCTTGATATCCAACAGCCTCGGGGGCCAGGCCCAGCTTGAGCACTGTCTTACCAGCTGCCTGACCTGAAGTTGCCCCATCTGGAAAAGGAAGGATTGTACCTGTCTCAAAGCCTGCTGGAAACAGAAGTGAGGCAGTATATGCAGGGTGCCTGGTATACTTAGGCCTCAGCAGATTGAGATCTATTCCCCTTTTGTCCATCATGGATCCCGAGAACATTATTCAGCCAAAGATCAACCAGTGTGATTTGTTCACCTTTTCAGCTAACAATTTTAGGGTGGTGATATGTCAAGTCACCTAGTAAGTTCTTGACAAAGCTGGAAGATAGGTGGCCAGTAGAATGTCATAGTAGGTATGCCACTGGTAAGGCTGGAATGGCTGCTGACAGTCACCTAGTAAGTTCTTGACAAAGCTGGAAGATATGACAGTAAAATGTCATAGTAGGTATGCCGCTGGTAAGGCTGGAATGGCTGTTGATTGTAGAAATGCCACCCCAGGGAAGTGCCACGAGGCTCCCTTGGACTGCCTAAGAACTGGGAAGAGAGAAGCATTTGCCATGTGTCTCTTCTGCCTCCAAAGCCTGTGTCCTGGGCCCACTGGACAGTGTCTCAAGAAGAGGGATCCTAAGCAGCAGGGGCATTCAAGTCACCAATTCTTTGGGGCTTGGGGATGTTTAGGAGAAAGGCTCCTAGTGCTCTGGTAACCTCACCCCCTACCCTGGGGGCACGGAGGTCATGGTAGAATTGGGGCTCTGTTGGGAGAACATTGAATTGATGCAGCAGAGGCATTGCATGTGATCCAAAGGGCAGGGGTCTCCTCTGGGGAGATTAGTGGAGACAGCGTTGAGTTGGCACAGAGCAGGTAGTAACTGAATATGCAGCTTATTTGGGATTGTAGTATAATAAGTCACAATAATAATCATAACCAATGAAACTTTTCTTGTCTCAGAGCCTTCAGAGGCCCCAAGACAACAATGTCACAACTTAGTGAAGGGTAAGCCGACCATCCATGCAAGACTTGCAAAAGAAGGTAGGAAAAACTGCTTTAGGGCTCTTAACCTTTTCATTCCTGATAAAGAAGATTTTTTTTTTTTTTTAAAGAAAGATCCTTTAATACCAGCTAACATTTATTGAGTTTTTTCCCACATACCAGGAATGGTACTATGTGCTTTATATATTTAACCCAACTAACTCTCACAAAATTATGAAGCGGTAGATTATTATTATTTATTATTTTTTTTCCCTATTTCGGTGATAGAGAAAGCTAGGTTAAGAGAGATAAAATAACTTATCCTCATGTCTCAAATGTACTCCTGAAGCTTAAATCAGTGTATGAAGCACCTTGTAAAGTAGAAGCACCTGCTAAGGGGCTTTTTGTTGTTCTGCATGAAGCAGGTGGGAGTGAACCTGAGTCCCCCTTTCATTTTTCCTGCAATCGAATTATCTTTTCAAGCACTACATAAGCATCCAGAAGCACAGGGGCTACCCAGTAATAGATAAATTGGGTGGCAGTGCTGATGGGCAGTAAGGACTGGAGGGAGAATTATGTAGGATGGTCATGTAGACCCATCGAGACGGTGCCTGAGGAAGCACTTCACAAATTGAAGGCTGATGCTTTAAACTGCCTTGAAGAGTTTCCCATGGGTGGAATTGTTCTGTTCAGAAAGTAGCTTTAGCTAGAGGCAGTATTATTTCATTGAGTTTAATTCTCCACGAAGACGGCTCCGAGTCTCCATCTTAAGTGAGTTTACAGTTTAAGGAAGGGTGCGTAGTAAAACAGTAATGAAATGAAATAGTAATTAGCATGACTACGAGTGAGTGTGTGTGTGTGTGTGGTGGGTGTAAAGCAATCAAAAAGAGTGACAATGGAAGCCTATGTGTGTGTGTGTGTGTGTGTGTGTGGTGGGTGTGGATCAATCAAAAAGAGTGACAATGGAAGCCTGAGCTATTATAAAATGAATGAATGTCCACATTATAGACAAGATAGGCTTGGAGATGACACTCCAACAAGTGGGAAGAGCATATGAAAAGATGTGAAATGGCCTGGGCTTGTCAGTTCAAAGACCATCTACCTAATACACCGAATCCTTCTAGTGTCTGTAGCTGGGATCATTTCCACATGGATTCTCTGTCTCTGTGCTTTATGTGGAAGATGTTGATGGGCAATGAAGATGAAGTCTGAAAGGAAGGAATGAGCAACTTGGCTAAACACAGGAAATACCACCAGCAGATACATTTATTCCCCACCGCCAGGGAGGATTCCATGCCCGAGGGTGGCCAGGGGCTGAGCTGGTGAAAAGTGAGGCTGAATAAGACTTCAGACTGTGCCTTACTGAAACGTACTGTCAATGGGACTTTTGAGATTGAAACAGGTCTGAAATGCACCGTCAGCCACTGATGACCGTGAATGAAAGGGAGGGAGCCTGTTAAATGTCAGGTAGGTGCTGGGAGTTTTAAATTCATTCTTATCCTGATACTCTCAATGACTCTATGAGACATCTCTTATTATTTCCATTTCTCAGATTATCAGTAAGAGGCAGATTTGAACATCAAATCCAGGTCTTTCTGGCTCTAAAGTCTGTTTCTAAGCTCTTCTAACTTCATAAGACTTAAATTTCAAAATCTCCTGTGGATATTGTTGAGGCTTATTTTCAGGCTTTATTGGAACAAATCTAGAGTAGTCCTTCTTCTAGGTCAGAAAACTTCTTAAGAGCCAGATAGTAAATATTTTAGTCTTGTGGGACATATGGTCTTCACAGTGAATAATCAACTCTGCTCTTATAGTTTGAATGCAAACAAATAGGCATAAATATGTTCCATTAAAACTTTATTACAAACATAGGTGGTTATCCTTATAAATTATTATTGTAATCATATATTGGTTATTATAGGAGCCATTATTTTCTGACTTCTTTTACAGGCCACGGTTCTTACTTATAAGGCATGGCCTTTCTGATATCTTTGCTGGATCCCCAGGTGCTAATAAGGTCTTTACACTCTGACTGGGCCAGAACTCCAACACTTTCTAGAACTCTTCGACCTTTAGCATTTCTGTTCCACTTTCAGCCTGGTAACCACCCCTCCTGGTAAGCTTTGTCACCTTGCCGTGTGCATGTGTAGCCTATCCATCCTGCCACACAGAGTTTGGGGGAACCCTCTCAGCACAGCTCCGTCCTCTGTGATGGTCCGCTTCACAGACTCCAGTCACTTCGGCAATTCCAAAATCGGACCCCTATCTCCCCAGGTCCCATGGGAGTATCACTCTCTATTTGGGCTTCACTTCTCCATTTCACAGTTAAGAAATTGTCCTGATGGAGAACTGGAAAAAATGAGACCTCACCTCACGATTTTCCCTTTTTCGGGGATCATGGTCTTGTGTTGCCCATTGCCACTGCCAGAGAGCAGTTTGCTTATATGTTCAGTCCAGTTATACAGTTATTTATGGCAGAGGGTTAGTCCAGTGCCAGTTTTTCTATCATGGGCAAAAGCAGAAATCCCCACATGCACACCTGTTGTTTTCAGTCTATTCTCCACTCTGCAGCCAAAATGTTCTTTTCCATCTAATCATCTAATCATCTGTAGTACCCTCCCTAAAATGGTTCAATGATTCCTTTTTGCTTTTAAGATAACATTGAAGGGATAGAATCTGTTTTTGCCCACTGATGAATTCCTAAGACACAGCATGACATCTGCACTATGATAGGTATTTAATAAGTATTTTTGAACAAATGAGTGCATAAACAAGAAATAACATTTTTTTTTTTTTTGGCAGAGAGAACAACATAAGCAAAGGCAGAAATGCATTAGATCATGGGGAATAGTGAATTATTCAGGAAAATTCCAACTCAAAATGTTGACTACAAATAACTCAACGACTTCATGTGTAGAAAATGTGACAGTTGAAGAGAATAGTACTAAATTGCCATTTTTCAATTACCAAAGACCTTCTACTACCATTTCCTCAGCATGAAGCTTTTAAGATGGATAGCTCTGTCTAGGCAAGGCAACGAAAGCTTTCCTTGCACCTGGGGTGGCTATGCTCACAGACAGACTGACAGATGAACATACGTGCAGGCAGAAGGAATCATAGATTTGCTAAAAATAAAGCCTCAACCACTTTTTCACAGAAATCCTAAAAGAAGAGAAAACAGATAGATTGATAGCAAGCACACCATTTGTGTAATGTTGAAATTGAAATCACCGTGGAGACCAAGTTCTTTCTCAGACAGTGGAGGAAGTGACTCAGGGAACAACTACTTTGGAAACAAGTAAGGCACCAAAGAGCTCACGAGTTGATTAAATACATTTGAGAGCAAATTTTAGATACAGAAATTTAGCGTTTGCGATATTCAGGGAAGGAAAAACAGGCTTTGGGCATAAATGTCCCAAAGACCTTTTGGAAGGTAGAATTCAAAGAAGTTCGGAGTAAAGAGAGGCTTGAGTCTGTGGCTTGAACTCTGGAAGGAAGAACTCAGAGGGGATCAGAAGTTCTCGAAGATGCAGTTTTAACTGTCCACTAGCAAATACTCCCAGGGTAAAAGAAGCATTGGATGTGACAGAGGAATGAGAGAGGCTGGAGGGTTGCTCCCTAAGGAGGCATAAGATGAGAAAAATTCACATTCACTGAGCAACCCTGGGGTGAGAGCACACTGCTTGGAGCTTTACATAAGTTAGTTCATGTTGTCTTCATAATAACCCTATAATGCAGATCCTATTATTTCTATTTAGAAACTGAGGCTTGGATAAGTGAAAATATCTGTTAAAACTCACAGAACTCATATACAGCAGAAGTGATCTGGACCCAGAATTGTCTAATTCCAAAGCCAAACTTCTTCCCAAACACTAGATTGTCTCCCTGGTATGCTGCTTTTGTATGCGGTAGGTGGCACATTGGTGGATGATCTAAATTTTCAGGGGTCAGACCTTTCTGCTTCCTGGGTCATACAGTATTGAATGCTGTGCCACAGACAAGAGGGAGTTTCACAATGTTTGTATTTGTGTCATTTCAGAAATGGGAATGCCAGTTCCACTCACTCACTGATAAGAATCCTTTCCATTTTCTTACCCTTGAGCATCAACGTGAGAATGTATGTATGTATGTATGTATGTATGTATGTATGTATGTATGTATGTGTATGTATGTATGTATGTCATGGCCAAAGACCAAATTGCGGCTGTACCAGGGGATCCTGAAAGAACAAGCACACGCCCCTGCATGTGTTTGTGTGCTTGGCTTGTCACACTTGGGTTTTAAAGACCAGTTACAGAGGCTTTGGTCTAGCATAGAACTGATAGCACTCGAAGGTGCTCACCAAGCTTATCTTTACTGTGCAATGCAATATTTATAAAATTCATTTCCACCTGTAGCCAGGCAAGCCCATTTTTCATTTGCTAGGGGTCCTCAGCAAGGCAGAGATTGCTTTAACAATCAGCCATGGAAATAGAAGATCAAACAGAAACAACATGTAGAAACCGTGGACTCCGATTCCACTGTCTGCATCATTCGGAGTGCCTCAGTTGGCAGGACATCATCCATTGTTTTGTACGCTCTGGTGTTTGTATTCAGGAAGACATGGGATGTGAGCTGGAGCATATGCTGGTGGGTTTTCACATGTGTGTTGAGAGGAGAGCAGGCAAGAATCTGGAAAAACGTGCAAATGTGGCAGGAAACAGAAACCCAGCAGGATTGCTGGTTTCCTAGCAATCGGTAACCAATTTTCCTCAGGGACTGTTCCCAGAAGAGCAGATAGTTTTAAAAATAGATATGGGTCTTGGTTCAATTATTGACATTGTCCTACCCAGGGCTGTGCACATGAGCATCCCCCCAGGAAGATCACAAAACCTTGGATTCAAGTTCGAATGTGTATATTCCTGGGGCTCCTTGTAGTAGTTCATCTCTTGTTTGCCAGACCCCTTGAGGTTTACTCCCAGGACAGCTGCTTCAACCCAGGGTGACTGAAGGATTTTTTTTTTTTCCCAGGGAATCAAAGAGGGCAGTTGTTATTTTCAGTAGACTCAAAACCATTCTCTACGGCTCAGCTCAAAGGTCACTCCCTTCATGAAACCCTCTCCAACTTGCCTGGGCCAAATGCCCTTCCCATCTTCCTCTGCGCTCTTAAATTTGACCTGCTCTTATAGCACATTTTTATTTTCCAGATAGCCATTTTTGTTTGTGTGCTATGTTCCCCAATAGACTGGGAGCTTCTTGATTAAGTCTTGTTTATCTGTCACTTTCCAGTGCCCAGCACAGACCTAGTACATAGTAGGTGCTTAAGAATGCTTGTTACATGACTCGACAAGTAAACAGAGTTCCAGAGATTTCCCATCTTCTCTCTAACTGCCCTCCCCATCCCCAGTCATCAGCCCTGTGTCCTCCTTCTGGAAGGAAGCTGACAGAAAGACCAACACCGCTGATGTCATTACTGCATTAGTGTAGCAACTGAAATGCTGCTGTCTCGGAGGGCCACCACCAGGACAAGTCAAGACACACCCTTGTGTCAGAGTGGGTCTTTCCTGAGAAGGGACATCATTACTAGAATCAACTGCTTAAAGAGAAGCTTCTCAGACCAGAGCTGGTGTCTGAGCTTGGGGTGCTGCCTACAGGAATGGGGCTCTCTAAGCTTGGCCTCCAGGAAGTTGAAATATGAGGCAGCTCCTTTGTGAGGTGGTATCATTTATTGGAAGTTAATCCAGAAGCTAGGAGATGGGGTATCAGGCAAGGGGCTGAAATGGGTGGCTGCCTCCAAGGGCATGTAGATACACCACTGAAAGCAGAGTAACTGAATCTGTCACCCTCTTTGTTCATTCTCTTCCCTCCCTTAGGATTTTGACAACTCTCCTGCATACTCTGGCTCATCCCAGCTGCTTTGTAGGGGAGGCATAGGGTTCATCTGGGCCAGAGGGCTCTTGGAAGAGTTGACACAGGGAGACAGCTCAAGGGAATGTTAAATCTGGAGCTAAATTGGAAGCTCGATTCCATAGCCACCTACTCCTCATACCCAAGAAGCTTCCCTCCACAACTTAAACTCTCTGGATTTATGCTACTCGAAATGGCCTTCCAAGAAGGTGGAAAACAGAAATCGTTTAGCTAGCACAGGATGAGAAAGGAAATAACATTTGCTCAGTATTTGCTCTGTATCAGATGTTTTACATAGTCATATAATCTAATCTACCTAGTAGCCCTGTGATGTAGATATTATATGTCTCATTTTAGGGTAGATGAAACTGAAGCCTAGAAAGAAGTGTCTGCTCACAGGATGATTGTGCATGAGAAGTGGGAATTAGAGCCAAGCTCCTACATTCCCAATCCTGGCTCCTTCTGATTCCTGTATTTGAGGCATCTACAAAAGTGCATTATACAGCTCTCCCTCCAACCTGTCTCCAGCCCCCAGCACACCCCCAGGGCGCATTTCACTAAGTGCAGAAGGCACATTTTGACCTTTTCCTGCTCCTGTCTTCATGAGCTGCATGACCCCGGCTCTGCTCCTAAGTTATTCCACCCAGACCCTCTGGAGTGCCACAGGCTATGTGAAAAAAGCCTGTACCCAGACCCTGGAGTCACGGCTTCCAATCAAAGAACTAGTGAGGGGCTGAGCTGGAAAGGAATGCAGAGATCATCTAATGAAACCCCATCAGTTTGAACATGAGGAAACCACGATCAGGGAGGGAAGTGACCTGTCCAAGGCCATAAGAAGTAAATGAAATGGTTGGGGCACAGGACCTAGGCTCCCTGACACTAGCCGTCTATCTTAGCACTTGGATGCTTTAGCCAGCAGGATTCCAGGGCTTTCTTCCACTGTTACCATTTGCAGAGCCAAATCCTGCGTGTGGCTGCAGATGGGAAGCCCTAACCCTGGTACGGTAAACTTCTTTAAGAGATTAGCTGGCTAAGGTCCAAATCAGGGCTTGGACACAGCAGAAGGTCATGCCTTACTTTGGGGAGTGATGCTGCTCCAGCTCCCTGAAGGGGTGAGGCTGGGTGGACATGGGCGGGGAAGCACTGCACAGCCACACTAAGCTAAGATTAACTGGATAAAGAAAAGGCACAGTGCTCCAAGATACGGAGACGCGCTGTCTCGTCTCTGTCTGCGTTTTTCTCTGATTTTAAAACCTGTATCCCTATCACCAAGTTGGCAAATCTAATTAACTGAGATTTTTGAGAAAAGCGTCAAAATTGAAAAACTAAAATCTTGATTAAGAAGGTCTGCCCTGCCTCATTAATCCACTTGTTGGTTTGAGATGGCTCGGGCTGACCTTGGCTTTCCCACCATCTCTAAGATGTTTCTAGAATGCTGATTTAAGGGGACTGAGCCCTCAATTTTAGAGATAAAGATCTCTGCCAGCAGCACCAGTACAGCCTCTGGACTGGTGGAAAGTCACAAAAAGTACAAAATTCTGCTGGGTCTCTTGAATTAATTACCTTCGTTATTTGGTGTCTTTCTGCAAACAGGAATATTCAAGGGATGAGAAGGGCATTTGTGTCCCTGAGGAACACTGCCTGCCATTCACACCTTGAGTGCTAGCAAGCCACCCCTAGTCTTGTCCCTGGCCTGCCCTTGACTCTGACTACAGGGAGTCTCTCTCTCTCTCTCTCTCTCTCTCTCTCTCTCTCTCTCTCTCCTCTCTCTCTCTCTCTCTCTCTCTCTCTCTCTCTCTCTCTCTCTCCACCCCCTTCCCTCTCCAGGCTCGGAACCTCTTCTGCCTCCTCTGTCTTGTTTGGGTTTTGAGACAATGATTGGAGTCAGAGCAGATTTTTGAGTGTCCATTTTACAGGTGAGCAAATTGAGATTTGGTGAAGACATTAACAGCTGGAATGAGGACATTCCAAGCAGAGGGAATAGCACAAACCAAGGCAGAAAGACGTGGAAGAGCACAGCACATCTGTGGGAATGGCGGCAACTCAGTTAGAAGGGTCATGGATGCCTGGGATAAAGCAGCGGGGTGCAAGGCAAGGCAGTAGTGGATGGCAGAGCCAGGACTTGAAAGCAGAGCTTCTGCTTCCCCATTTGTCCACTTCTTTGTGCAGGACACCACCTCTTTACTTCCTGTGCCATATCTGTCTTTGTGCTTTTGCCTCTGTTGTTCTCTGGAATGATCCTTAGAGGTGGAGTGGCCTCTCTTAGGCTGCCTTCTCAGCATCCATGCATGTCCCATCTTCCTTCCCCAAAAAACCAAGAACCTGTTCAGACATCTATCCCTCCCCAACGGAGCCTCCCATTTCAGAGGAAGATGACCCCTACAACTCTAGATTAATCTAAGGGTAATTTCATTCCCCTTGGCAATAGGACAGGTCTAGTGAACCAATTTTGGCCAGTGATTGGAGAGGCGGAGTCTTTGGAGAAGCTTCTGGAAAAATCTCTCCTGTCTTCTAAGAGTCACAGGAAGAGAGGCTCTTCTTTTTCCTGTGGGTGGTCCTGTCCACGTGTGACACCTAGGACTGCTGTGAACATCTTGCTACCAGCCTGGAGATGAAACTAGCACTGAGGACTGCTGATCCTTGAGCAGAGAGAGCCTGGGCTCTTGGTGGAGGGGTGAGCACTGATTGTCACAACCCTGGGGCCCAGCTCGACTCTGGACTTCCTGTTGTGTACACGGCCAAAGGTCCGTACTGTTGATGCCAGTGCCAGTAGGGCTTTCTCTCTCTCAGAACGTGGAGTGTCCTTGCTCACCGGGGACATCCTGCCTGCCCCCTGGTACCTCTGGGCTCACAGAAGTCATCCTCACTTTACTCATCCCCCTTAGGCATCTCTCTGCCTCTCTGCCAGGAGCCTCACCAGTTACACTAAAAGAAAAACTTATGGTAGAGAGTAACTGGGGACTCTTCCAAGCTCAGCAAATACTTAAAAGAACTGAGAAAATTACTATTTTGCTTTTGATTTTAGGATTACTTGTGTTTTCTAGCCATATATGCAATAGTAGACAGCCTCAGGGGTGGTGAATCCTCCTCCTACTCAAGAAACTGCCCTATTTCCACCATGGTCCCTGTGGGGGACAGGGAGGGCCAAGCAGCCAAGTTCACGTCATGTGAACGTCTTTCTAACCAGGATACAACTGATTAGATCAGGCCGGAACATCTGACTCAACAGAAAAGCATCCTGGCTGCCAGCTGGCCTATAAAGCATGGCTTCTCTCAACAGAGAAAACATGAGTCAATCGAATTTCTTTTTTTCTGAGGAATTTGAACTAAATACACAGAATAAAGTCTTTAGTCAGTTGAGGGACAGAGATATACAGACCTGGGAGGGGGCCCGTGCCGTCGGGTCATGTTACACTACACATTACATTACAGCAGCATGGTAATAGGAAGGTTTGCAAGCTTCTGTGAGCCACCTTGAACCCCAAAGTTCTTTCAGCTTTAGGCTCAGTAACCTCTATTTCCAGGATTCTCTTTATCATCTTTTGCAATAATCTCTCATTATTTGAGGTGTCTTCTTGCAGCTAAAGATGCACAGGGTCTTTGGTCTGCTTCGCCTTGCATCCATGGACATCCATGAGCCTCTTGAGTTGCCTTCACTGCCATAAATATGCCATGTTCTTCTACATCTTTCTGCTTTGTTTTGTGCTATTCCTTTTGCTTGGAATGTCCTTGTTCTGTCTACCTAGTGAGATCATATTCATCTTCCAGCATCCAACCCTAACAGATATGTTTATTCTTTCCTTGGTATTTCTCTTGCATGAATTCATTCAAACACTATGCAGTGTTTACTATGTGTACGATATTATTAGTCTGAAAAAAAGTTGTGATAAGGAGAAAGTGACGGGGCTTGGGTGGAGGGCTGTGTGGCTGTTTCAGCAAGGGCCATCAGGAAGGCATCTCTGAGCAGAGTCTGAATGTGGCAAGGGAATGACCTTGTGAAGGTTTGGGGGAAGAGCTCTTCTGGCAGAGGGAACCGCAAAGGCAGAAGTTCTGGGGGTATGAGCAAGTCTGATGGAAGAGAAAGCAGGAGTGGCTGGATGGTGTACTGAATGCGGGTGAGAGCAATGGTTAAAAAACTGTCAGAGGTGAAATGATACAGAGCTTGGTAGCCTCAGTCCATCCCTGCAGAGAATTTGGATTTTGATCTGAGCATGAAGGGAAACTCTGGGGCAGGGAGCAGTTGAGAGGACTGGGTGCCATGATCTGATGTGCATTTTGAAAAGGTTGCTCTGCCTGCTGGGTTGTGAGAAGGCGAGTATGGAAGCAGCATTCCGGGCAGAGATGAAGGTGGTGGCCGTGGAGGAGCGAGGAGAGACGGGACTGAGATCTCTTTGCAGGAAGAACCAACCAGTCTTAATGATGGACTAGATGTGGGAGGGGAGGGTGAGGGAAAGTGTGGAACTGAATTTCAGATTGAGGCCAGAGCAATTTGGTGAATGGAGGTACCATTTACCTAGATAGAAACAACAGGTGGAGGAATGCATTTGGGGGTGGAAATCAAGAGTTAGTCTTGGACCTCTCTAGTTATTAACTGCATTGTAAGACTTTGTTACAAGTCTCAGACTCCTGAAGGGGAGTCTGTTTCTTCAGCCCATCCAGAGAACTATGCATATTTTTCCTCTATCTCTCTTATTCAACTTAGCATAGGTCCTCACAAATAGTAAATACTTAGTCTATTGTTGATGAACGCTTCGATTTTCACAGTGTTTTTATTCTTGAAAAATTGCAAATGGTACTCTGATGATCTTTCTTTAGCTCTCTTGATCACCACCAAACCATTTCATTTTCATTTTTGATTACTAAATGGCGGTGACCATCATCCTTTAGTTCCGAGTCTATTTGACCTCTGCCTTTATCTATCTTCTCCATCAGTCTTTTCACAGTCAAACAAAACCCAAATGGGTACCAGGGGAGCCCTCAAATTATAGACTGAGTTTCGTAGGCTCTCTTATTAGCATGCCTTGGTTCAGGGAGGTGTTATGGCTCGCCCACTGGGTTGTGCCAAATTGGCCAATCGATCACCACTCAGATCCTGAGCACCTTCTATAATCGGCCCTTGCATTTGCCTAGCACTTTGCAGGCAGAAAACATTTCGAACGTCCTTTCTCTGGACTTTCGCAACCAGCCTCTGAACTGACAGAGCAGGTCTCCAGATATTCGATTTCCTATTTCACTTCAACTTCCATAACTTGTAACCAAAGGTCTTAACTAAGACTGTTCCCTCTGCCTGAACTGTCCTGCCCTTCTTTTTGGCCTTGCACACTTCCACTTAACCTTTCAGAATAACCTTCCCTGACCCTCAGGCAGAGTTAATCACTCAACCCGTCCACGTCTGCGTTACCTGGGCCATGTGGATGTGCCTACCTTTTTAGTTATTGTGCTGTAATATGTAGCTCTAGGTCTACATAAAATATCTAGTACCTGGACAAGTATCTGTCTCCCCAGTAGATTGTATTCATATTGAGGGGAGGGAATGTACCTCATTCACCTCAGGGTCCCAGTGCCTAATATATTCCTTTATATACAGTAAGCAGTCAACAAATGAATGACCATATGGATATTTTAAAAGCTTGAGGTTGTATTGTGAGGAACTATACACATTTTGCTATGGAATATGGACTTCAGCCTATAGGCATAAACGAGCCAATGAAGCTTGATTTATATCACAAAAGACAGATGGCAAGCTTGTTTCATAGAATTTATTTCCCTGAAAGCTGATGAGGTCTGATTTATGCCTTCTGTTGAAGGTCAGGTTATGGACTGTTCAACTCACTCTGTCTTTCTCTCTAACAAGGGCTTTCGTGAAGATGGGATGGTGGGGATGGAGTCAGTTATACACAGCCTGTTTCTTCGGCCCATCCAGAGAACTTCAAGAAATTTCATTTCAACTTATCAAACTTTTATCGAACATATACTATGTGCCTGACACTGTGCTCAAGCTGTGACAATGAGTGCAGGTGGTTGGGAGCCCCCTTTGTCAAAACTCTGTAGGTGGGGCCTGTGAAGCAGGTAGAAGTGTGACATGTCTGGGATACTAGTCGTGCAGCCTTCATCCTGTGCTGCTGTGATCTGCTCCCAGAGGAGCTGGAGCCTGTCTGTGATCGATGAGCTCCTGTCACCCTCATGACACACTCTCCTAAACCATTTCACCAGCGCTCAGGTGAACCTGCAGTACTATGGGCTGATGAGATGGGCCCCAGGGACTGGGGCAGTGGAGAGCAGCAGCAATGATGGATGTAAGTGTCAAAACTGCTCCCCATAGGACTTAATTGACTTTCTCAGGCTCTTCCTTCTGCCATATATTCATCCATTCATCTGCCTACCCATACATCTACCCATGGATACATCCATTCGTTTATTCATTCATGTACCCATTTAGATCTTTATATTTAAAATACACATCTGTGTGTCTTCATGTTACATATTCATCCATCTATCTATCCATCTATCCATCCATCCATCCATCCAACCATCCATTAAAATTTTAGCCTTGAAAGCACATCATTTCTATGCTCAAAAACCCTGACTTGTTCTCATGTGGCGCAACCTAGAAGCAAAGCTGCTTATTTTAGCATTTATAATTAGCTTTTATTTCCTGATCATATCTACATGAGCCATCCCTTAGCCAGTGGGTTCACTCATCTTCTCCTGACAAGTTGAATCTTGGCTTCTCTCCTTTTCTCCCACCATCTTCTCCCTTCTCAAGTGCCTTCTCTGGCACTTCTATCAACTTTTTGTTTGTTGCAGTCCAACTCTCATTCATTCAAATCTTCACTCCCTCATGAGACTGTCCACTTTTTCCTACACTAACTGTTTATCTCTTGGGTGATCCATTCCTTCTCTGAACTCCTAAAGCTCTCAGTATCTGACCCACCTTTTGGGTAATTGGCTCTTGTTTCTTGTATTGATCTTTTTCAAACTGTGGTCTTTCTCCTGAGAGGCCTGACCTTGCTTGCACTCCTGAAGACTAATTCCTTTGACTCTGTCCTACTTAGCCTGAAGCCCATTAGCACTCAGAGAGAAAGGTCAGGAATGAATCTTGGTACTCCGAGACTTGGACCCACAGTTCCATGGCTGAGTTCTGTGTATCTGTGAGCCTGCATTTTCGGACCACCAGTACATACATGGAAAGTGCAGCGTCAGAGAGAAAGGTCAGGAATGAATCTTGGTACTCCAAGACTGGGACCCCCAGTTCCATGGCTGAGTCCTGTGTATCTGTGAGGCTCTGACTTGAAGCCTGCATTTTCAGACCACCAGTACATACATGGAAAGTGCAGCATGGGGCTCACCTAGAAGCCTGCTTGGCCCTGAAACGTGTCACTCTTCTGGGAATGTTTCTCTCACCCCAAATCTAATGAACACTTTCTGTGAACTAACTGGTCCCAGAGAACCATGTCTCTGCTGCATGAATGCCTTTGAGTGTTACCTTCTGTGTTATCTATTGTTGTATAACCTCTATGCTCACTTCAGCAGCACATATACTAAAATATTGTTGCATAACCCCTTCAAAACTTATTGTTTCTTACGATTCTGTGGTTTGGCTGGGAGGTTCTTCTACTGGCCTTGCCTAGCTACACTCATGTTACTATAATCAGTGTTGGGGCATCCTGCATGGCTTCACCCATGAGTCTGGAGCCTCAGCTGGGGTGACCTCTCTCTCCATGTGGTCTCTAAATCCTACTTGAGAAGAGGCCCAACTAGGCTTCTTCAAAATGTGGCAGTCTTAAGATTCCCAGCGTATAAAAACAGAAGCTACATGACTACTTGAAATCTTGGCTCTGGAACTCACCCAATATCTGTTCCACCACATTCTATGGGCCAAAGTAAGTCATGAGTCCAGCCCAGATTCAAGGGGCATGGAAAGAGATTTCACTTCTTGATGGAAGGAGCTCTAAAATATCTTCCATGCCCCACCTACCAGAATGATCTCCCCTGGGTAGAACATTTGATCTGGGTAAATTTGATCTCCCAGATTAAGCTAGAGTTCACCACTTTGGAAGATGGTACATACATGGAAACACCTTAGGCTACTATCTCAGGGGTCACCCCTCTACGTGGGTCAATTAGAGCACCTTCCCAATCTGCGAGCTCCAACTAGACCACACAGTCTAGGAAAGCAAGGACTATGTCTGGACCCCAATCACCCGCTACATACTATCCTATTGCATATTTTTCACAGCAGTTATCACTACCTAAACTCTACCATTTGTTGTTTGTTGCGTTGCATTTTATTTTGTTTTACTTCTTTTTGCATGTTTATCTCTTCTACTGAAATGAGACCTTCATGTAGGGGCTTCGTTTTTCCATTGACACATCATCAACACCTAGAGACACATTTATCACATAGTCAGTGCTCAGTAAATATTTTTTGAACGAATAAAAACTCCCTAAAGACTGTGATCAAGCCTTAAAACTATTCGTAGCCCCTCTCCCAGCTCCTATTGATAGAAAATGCCCATAAACATCTGTTATTTGAAGATCATTTGTTTATTTATTACACAGAATGAAATGTTATGAAGGTTACAGAGATCCTCTTTATGCCAATTTTATAAATGTTTCTAAGAGTCTTCTATGTATTCAGAGAGGGTTCTGGTCCTTGAAAGTATATAATTTCTTTGGCAATTTAAAAATTGAACATCTGGAAAGACAAGATGATGTTGTCTGTTTCACTCAAATTCCTTCAAATAAATTCATCTCAGCCATTCAGATGTATGCCAGGTGGACATGAAAAATAAAAAGCAAAACCCCACAACCACTACAACCTCTCGCCAAGGGCTTTACCAACAATTTCTCAAGACTTCCCAGGTTTTCATACAGATGGGGCTAATCTTTCTCTTTTCTATAGAGAAAGATTTCTGGTCTTTTCCTCTGGCAGGGGAGGGAGACTGTGGTCTATTTCTACTCTGAAGCTATAAAATCCAGTGTTCAGAGGCTACCCTAACCAACTGACCACATTGAGCAATGTGTTAGTTTTACATCAGCCGAGAAATGGATGGGTTTGCTATCCACATATATTAGCAGGGTTTTGGCTGGCAGCCACTTGCCATTCTTGTTGAATGTGGCTTCCTCACCCAGGACCTTGTGTGGAATCACTTACCCCTGTTGGCTCACTGCCCAGAAGGCCTCAGAGAGACCCTTACATTATCAACTTGACAGACTCCTGGCTTTATGAACAAAGAGCCATCTACCTGAGGATAGAGATCTTTGTGTGTCCTGCTGCTAGCCAAGGTCCCAGAAAGTTAGCTGTGTTGTTCACGGCTACCACTTCCGTAGTGTGTGCTTCCACATCAGGCAGTGTCATGGCAGAGCTCTAGTTGTCTTCAGAATCTTGGTTATCCCTACACTCATAGCTCCCCAACGCGTGGTAAAAGACGGGGTATCCAGTGAGTCCACTGCCATTTCTACATCCTAACCCTGGCCATGAGGAGAATAATTCTAAAATTTAGGTGAGGAGCTCCTGACTTTAGATCCAAGTGATGGTAGGACCCAGAATTTCAGGTTTATCTATAGATCAAATCTTATGACACCAGGCCCAGCTATTCACCTGAGCCAAGGTTGAATCAGGGTGAGGGAACAGTAGCAATAAACACTTGCAAGTAAAACACAAGACCATGCTTACAGAGACCGTTATAGGAGTGGCTGGTGCTGTCCTTTAGACCTGTTCCATGCTTTCCGGGAACTGGCCTAGCTTGAAGCACTTGAAGCACACAGTTGCCATCTTCGGGAACACTCTCATTCCCTTCCCTCCTTCTTCTTTCAAGCCATCTGCACTACCTGTCCCTAATGATGGGCCCATTTTACCTGTTGCCACTGTCCCCAAGGACTGTCACAAACATTTGCCTGTTAGATCTTGAAGGTGACTATGGAATGACCTTCTTCTAGACAGAGTCTGCTCTTAGAGTCTAAAAACGAGAACTTCCAAAACCATCCAGATACCACTTCAGAGGAACCACATGACTCATCATGAAGGTGAAATACGGGCTTCATGGCACATGCTTGCATGGATAAGCCATGGTTCCATAAGGGATTCAGAGTAAGATGGACAGCAGGCTCTCCTCTCAGATCCTCTGCTCCAAACTGGGTTAACTGGGACCACTAGATCATTTAGAAGACCCTGCTATTTTCTGTGACATTACACTATATTTTTATCATAAATACAGAGAATAGAGCAAATACCCACCACCTGCCTTAGGAAATGAAATATAAATATAATAGAAATCCTCTGTGATTCTCCTCAATGTTATTTTTACCTTCCCCAGAGATGACCACTATCCCAAAATAGATATTCCAGTGCTAAATTAGATGCTTTTCGTATATGTGTCAGCTTTGTCAACAGTTGGTTTCTTAGTTTTAAATCTTTATATAAGCAGAAATACTATCTTCAGGATCCATTGTAACTTTTTCTTTCCTCAAGTTTTTGCTATTTACTTACGTTGATACATGTTTATTCATTTCATCATCTGGTCCCCTTTGAAGGACTGTTAGGTCATTTCTAATCTTTCACTACTAGAGAGCTACCATATAACGTTCTTGCTCAGATTTCTCTCTGTATCTGGAGGATGATTTCTCTAGGGTAGAATTGCTCGGTCTGGTTATGTGTATCTTCGATTTAACTAAGTATCTATCGTCAAACTGCTCGCCAAAGTGGTTGTACCCGCATTAGCATGAGTTTTTATTATTCTACAACCCAACCAGTACTTGATACTCTCACCCTTTTTAATTCCTGTCCATTTGATGGTGGAAAATGGTGCCTTAATTTTTCTTTAATTTGCATTCCCCCAATAATCAGTGAGGCAGGGCATATTTTCATGCTTATTGACTATGTTTCCACTTCTTTATCTTACCTTTCCATATCTTTTTGTCCATTTTTTTCTATTGAATTGTTGATCTCTTTTTCATGTTGATTTATATAGCTGGGTCTCTTAACAATGTCACTATTGACATTTTGGACAGAATGATTCTTTCTCGTAGGAGACTATTCCATGATTGTAAGATCTTTATTAGCATCCCTGGCCTCTTCTCAATGGATGCCAGTAGCAAATTCCCCCAATCCCAGTTGTGACAAGCATGTCTCCAGACATTGCCAAATCACCCTCAATTGAGAGCCAATTGTTTATAGGAACACTTTATTTTTCATGGATATTAATCTATTGTCAGTTATACAGATTGCACCAATCTTCACAAAGATATCATGTGATAGTCAATAGATCTTGTTCTTCTGTATCTCAGAAGCTGTATCTCTATTCCTTAGAGAGAAGAATAATGGACGGTCTACTCATTATGTCCAAAGTGGTAGTTTGGGTAATCTCTTTTCCCACTCTTGCTTCAAATCTTCATAATATGTATTAATATCTCTACTTCATAGATGAGAAAATTGAGTCTAGTAATTTGTCCAAGGGCACTCAGCCAATAGGTAGTAGAAACAGGTACAAATTCACATCTGTCTAGTTGCCTCAGCAGAGCACTAGGAGTGGGGAGGCCTGGGTTTTTATCCTGGCTCTGCCACTAGCGACTCTATAATGAGGACCTATCTTCCATTCACGTTGGTTTTCTCATATGGTAACAAAGAGGCTGGACACAGATATGAATGTGCCAGCCCATTCTACCAACAGAGCAGTGTGCTTGAGAACAGAATCTGGAGCCAGGGCTGCTAGGGTTAAGACCCGGCTCTGCCACTATCTTGTGGCTGATTTATCACTGACCTTTTCCATGCCTTGTTTTCCTCATCTGAAGATGAAGATTTAAGTAGAACCAAATTCCCGGGGCTTTTGTGAGGATTCAACGAGACAATCCATGTAAAGTCCTTAACATACAGTTCCAAAGAAGCCATAGAATGTCATAATTCTACAAATAGATGACCAGTTAGTCTGGATTAGGAAGCACTGTGAAATGTAGATTATGATGTAAAGAAACAATATTTCACTATCTTCAGATATAATAAATAACACCAGGAAAGAGTTTTATCATTAGGCAAAGCTCCTTAATTAAAAGATGAAGAAAGGAGCTCTGTGGTAAGCTTGTAGTTTGTATAACGGGGGTGCTTCGAAAAGATAAAGTCTACCTATGACTCCCAAGGGAATTTTACACCCCTCCTCTCATCTGTAGGCAGCACTTGGCAGCTGGGTAGTGCTATCTGCAAAAACTCTATAAAGATAGATTTTTAACCCAGGGCCCCCCAGGTATCACAGAGTCTGAATGGGGCTCTAAATGCACACCTGCCTTGCTTTCCTTTCCAATGAAGCTGTATTTGAAATGAGGGAGTAAAGCTGCTCTGGACTCACGGGGAGAGGGACAGGTTACCAGGGAGCCAGGCCCCCTTCGAGTAGGGAGGTGAGGGGCTCTTTAAACATGCATGCAAAGAGAGCAGGGGCTGCCATAGCTGATAGCTCTGCAGACTCAGAGGGGCTGCCTGCTGAGTGCAGCAGTAATTAGTTGTTAACACATGGAAATATAAGCCAATTTAGAAACAGAGCCCATCATTTATTTATAGTAATCCAATGCAAGTATTTCTTTAAATAAAAAACTGGACATAGTTTCTAGTCAGAGCCAAACTATTCCAAAGAGTTCCATTCTTACCACCTTGCTTATTTACCTTCTCTTTCACCTCCTCTTGGAAGCCCACCTAGACTAGACTGACCTGGCTGAGCTCTGTGCCCTTCAGCTTCAGGCTCTCATTCTGCCCCACACTGTTGTGCACACGGGGCTACCACTGGATCACGTTCTCTTGCACTTGTGCCTCTTTTTGTCTCCGGAGAATGGAAAGAGCATAGGCTTTAGAGAGAACAGAGTTCAAATTCTGATGCTAGCACTTTATAGCTATATGACCTCAGGCAACTTACTCTCTAAGCCCAGGCTTGTTGCAAATATAGGTGTTAAATGTAGTTAGATGTATGGAGCCCTTAGTAAGGTGCCCAGAATATTGCAGGCAGCCTTACACCCTCCTGGGTAAGGTTTGCATCTTTCTTTTTCAATCCTTCTAAATTTTTAGCAGAAAAAGCAGGATGGCATAGAGAGCACAGGCTCTGGGGTTAGACTATCTAGCTTCGAATCCTGCTCTCTTTCTAACCAGCGATGTGACTTTGGGTGACTTACTTAAGCTCATGGTACCTCAGTTTCTTCAACTACAAAATGGGAATGATAATGGTCTCTACCTCACATGGTACTTGTGAGGTGTGTTCCAGCATTCTGGGTGCTAGCGGAGATGACGTGGTGGAGGCAGGAGGGCGTTTACTACTCACTCACTGCCCATGAGCACTGTCCCCTCCCTGGCGCGTACTGAGAAAGAAAAGGGCGCCTGCGATTTGAGTTGAACAGACTCGAGCTGGGATCGCATCCATTGCACTAGCGTGATCCTAGGGAGGTTTAGAACCTCTCTGGGCTTTAGTTTTCTCTATAAAACAGGGGTGATAATAAATAACACCTACCCCCAATAACCTGAGTGAACCTGGAGATGGATTTCACCCCGAGCTTCCAAGATCCCAGGCCAGCAGATACCCTGATTTCGGTCTTGCGAGACTCCAAAGAAAGAACCCAGCCACAGCCGCTTGGGCTTCTGACCTTCAGACCTGTGAGCTAACAAGTAGGTGCAGTCTCGAGCCACTGAATTTGTAGTAATGTGTTACAACGGAAACTAATGCAGTTTACAAAACAGAAGAATGCCACTTAAGGAAGGGGCATGAATGGATTGTGATCTCCTGGAGGGCAGAAGCTCGGTGTTACCTATTTGGAGCCCCCTAGAACTTGGTATAGAGTAGATGCTCAATAAATATTTATAGATGAATATATCGATGAATGAATACATTTTTAAAAAATGAGCAAAAGACCCAGACTCAGTCTCTATATAAGTAATTCTCCAAAAAGGTGTAGGTTCTGGGATGTGCTCAGTTGGGAGGCAGGATGGCTGAGAAGTGAGGGCCTAAGAAGATGAAGTCTGGAGCTTGAGGTCTCAGCTCAGCTCAGTCTGTTAGCTGTGTGACCTCGGGCGCATTACTGAATCTCTGTTGGTTTTCTCATCTGCAAAATGATGATAACAATAGTAACTACCTGATAGGGTTGTCACAAGGTTTAAATAAGGGAACACACAGCACACTCTTAGAACAGTGTGCTCGTTGTAAATATTCAATAAATATTTGGTATTATTTCACAGAATTGGATTCTTCTGAATTTAATCTTTGTTTTTCCAAAAATATGCTTAATCCGTCTCCACACCCCGCCCCCTCATACATACTCTAAGCCTTGTTTTTCTCCTCTATAAAGACACACACTTTAAGAAAATGCTCCAATTTAAAAACTTTTATCACTTTAAAGAGTGCTGGGCACTGTTATTTTAGTCTAGGCAATTCCCTTACTTCTCACTGCTACTGGCTTTCTAAAGTGAAATTCATCAGCAGACAATATCACAATGAGAGAGGTGGAGTGAGGGTTGTCTGGCTGTCACATCACTCCCCAGATGGAAAGAGTATGGGGATACCAGTGACTTCCGCAAGGCTAACTGAAAAGCCCCAGGACAGCAATGGCTTGACTTACACCAGGCAAAGCTTCTTTTTTGATGGTCTCATTGATTAGCAGAGCTGAGGAGGAGAGGCTATTAGTTTTGTTGTGGTTGTTTTTCTTTATTAGACTCAGTGCCCCAATTTCATAAACCCATAAACCAGAACTGTATACAATCTATTCTCAATTACACAGCGACAGATGATCTGCGTTGCAAATTGTCCCCAGCAAAAATTCCCTCCCAAATTATTGATGGAATTCTCACTTACCCTGCCTAAGTCCATTTTAGTATGAATAGTCCTATTTCTTACTGTGCACTTAGATGGCCATATATTAGAACTGTTTATGTGTGGCCATTTCTCTACCTGTCTCCCCACCTAGAAGAGAAATTCCTTCAGAGAGGGCCCTGGCTATTTGTCTGTCAAACTGAGTTTAATTTTTATGCCCCAACCACGACCTTCCTTCCAGTATAGAAGAAGGGAGCCAGCTCATCATAGCTATGTCCATATTCAATTCTAAGCAACAGGACTCAAACTCCAGGACAGTGCCTGTCCTGCTTAGGCTGGTACTTTGCATCAGTGTCTGCGGACAATCTCTATCCACAGTAGAAACTACTGAGGGGAAAAAGAGTCTCTTAGAGCTGGTTAGGTTTCTACTTCCTCCTGAGGCACGTCTTCCAGATGCTACTTTCTGAACATGTCTGGAATACTGTGAAGCTCAAAGCACTGAACACACACCAGCGTTCAAGGGTAAGCACTCGAGCAGCTCGTGAAGTCCCATGTAAATCACGTAAATGATGCTTGGCTGACATTTCCCAGTTTTCTTTAACTACAGCATGGGCAATGAAGAATAAACTGCCTTTGATTTCTCTGTGGCAGAGAAAGGATCTCGATGAGACTTCATCCTGGGGCTGAGCTTGCAGGTCCCAGGCAGGCACGTTCTGGGTTTCTGAAGCCGAGGGTAGGCGGGGATGAGCCTCTGCTTGGGTTTAGCCCAGCCAGAGCTATGAATTCCTTGGATTCTTTCCCTTCCCTTGCCCTAGCCCTGAACCCTTGGCAAGGTGTGGGAATCCGTTTCCATAAAACCAATTTATTTTTCCATTTATTTGATTAATTGAAATTGCTAATACTCTGGCCTCCGGGTCATAAAAACTGGGTAATAAAACCCCTTTTACATCTGTCCAATGCTTTAGTGTTCCTTAAGCACTTTCACATCCATTATCTGATGTGACCCTCAGAACTGCCCTGGGAGGTAGGCAGGGAAGGGATTAGAATCCTCAGTATATAGAGAAGGAGATGTGTGTTGCCAATGGTTACACGGGTGGTACAAAGCAGAGCTGAGACCGAAGCTGGTTCTTATATTCTAAATCTAGTTCTCTTGTAGGGTGACCAACCATCCTGGTTTACCCAGGACTGAGAGGATTTCCAGGATCTTGGACTTTTAGTTTTAAAGCTGGAAAAGTCTCGGGCAAACTGGGAGGAGTTGGTCACTCTATGTTAGGACCCCAGGCTGTCTCTTGTGCTGCAGCACTGTTACCCACACCAGGTTCATTTAAGGGAGGTATCCTTTGACTTGACCAGTCAGCAAGGGCTGCAAGCTGAGAACTGTCAACTGTGACTGACAGACGATCCATCTGAGCTGATCTTGGGTTGGGGTGAGTGACTTATGGAGGGACAGGAGGTAGGGCCTGGACATATGACCCCTCCTGTCTGGGCTGTTTGTGAAGACAATTCACAAGAGAAGGATTCTGAGAGCCTACAGGTGCTGAACCTGGAGGGGATACTACTAGGAACTGCTTGATCAGAATGACCCAAGACAGAGACACTGATGGCTTAAAGACAAAATGGAGAAGAGGCACACGGGTTGTGGGACAATGGAGGAGGAAGAATGGGCCAAGAGAGGAGTGCATATGAGGTAGTCTCAGCCAGAGATGAGTCCTGTGGCCATCAGCTGCCATCCACAGTATCTCTCTCCTTTGTGGACTATAGCTCCCTCCCTCCAGCCTAGGTCAACCCCTTTCTGATAAACTAGACAATCCCACTTGGCTGGGCAGGAGAAGAGAGGGGAAGTGATTTGCTCAAAGTGGCATAAGCCTGAGCGGAGTATTGAGTGCTCCAGTCTGGGTTAATGGGCATTTAGCCTTGACTGAGAGCAAGAGACAGTCTGGCTGCCACTGGCCTGTTTTCACCTCCGTGCCCCTGGCTTTCATCCAGTCCCAGGACCTCTGGCTCGGGAAACTTAGCTACCTTCCCCTGTGGCTTAAGGATGAGAATCTCAGCTCTTGGTTCCATTTGCCTCGCTTGTTAGCATTTTGACTTTAGTAATGTGAAGGAATTCAAATCTGATTGGGAAATCATTAGGCTAAACCAAGCCCAGAACAAGCAATTGAGTAGAAAATCATGAATACTAGCTGCTCTGTTTCTTCCCTGTCCAGGGAAGGAGAAACACCATTTCTGAGATCACCTCAGAAGCAGGCAGGGAGAGAGGGGCCCTCATGATGGGCACCTGCACAGGTATGTGGAGATTGCCACATAGCTGGCAAGAAAGGCCCAAAGGTTGGAGTAAATATGGGAAATTATATAATAATATGCTGGAAGAATGTAAATAATACAGCAGGAA
>NW_006443570.1:16838035-16859165 GCF_000325575.1 Pteropus alecto | reverse complement strand
AAAAGGTAGGATTTCCAATTGTTTTTGTGATGGCAACCATATAGGATGTTATAACCTGCATTGTGATTTTTTCTTCTGCGCACTGGTTTGACCTTTCATCTGATTTGTATTTTCCTTAGTTTTGATATATTAATTGTTTTTTCTATTTTATTATACGTATTTCTTGAAAGCCGCCTCAAATCCTCCGTGGGACAAAGTGAGGAATAAATATACACATGACCAGCCCCTCTACAAAAAAGCCGCCTCAAATCCTCTGTGGGACAAAGTGAGGAATAAATATACACATGACCAGCCCCTCTACAAATATGTGGTGGTTTTTTTGGGGGGAGGGGGGTGGGGGAAATATGGTCTGTGATGTAAGCTCAGGTAACAAGAGAAACAGGATGACAGAGATGCGAGTGCATGCTTCACTGATGCCCTGTCCCAGACAGGCTGCAGCTATGAGCAACCAGGCACCTCCAGGCTGTATCATCCTTCCTAGTCTCAGGAGAATCCAACAATATGCAAACTCCCCTCTCAGCTGCGGAGGAGTAGAGAGATCAGTCCCAGCTCTGGATTGTGGCTTTCTGAATATCTTCATAGAGAAGCTGGTCTATCTTTTTGGAACTTCTTTTCTGTTGCTTCTAAGTTCTCAGGTTTTCCCCTATCATCCCATCTCTACCATCCAGGAGGGACCATTGTATCCGCAACTTAAATGAATTGAGACACCGTTTATAAAATTCTTGGGCTGTTGAGACAGCTTCCCAACTGACGTCTCTGCTCCATTCTTGCCTCCCCACAGTCCGTGTAATAGTCAGGTCGATCACTTTACCGTGTAAAACATTGCTCTACCACTCCCCGCTGTAGAATCCTACATTGCTCTTAACATAAATTCATGTTTCTTCTCAGGCCCTCCAGGTTCCACGTGATCTGGCCCCTGATTACTTCTCTCTTGTCCACACTTTCTCCTTGTGGCTTCTGGAATATGCCAAACTTAGTCCTGCCCTAGAGTATTTGCATTTTCAGTTCCTGATGCTTGTTACAGGTTCTTCCAGTTTCTTTGTGTAGCAAGTTCCTTCTCATTCTTTAGGTCTCGAATGTCATCTTCCTAGAAACGCCTTCTCTTACCAATCCACTTAAAATGGGTCCGACCTGACTCCATCTCTCTGCCCAACCTCAAATTCTCTATCATATCATTCAACTTCCATCACAGCATTTATCGCCATCTGCAATCATCTTCTTTATCTTTTCATTTTTTTCACATGTTTTCCTAAGCAGTGCATAAGTTTCACGGGGCAGGGACCTGATAGATTTTGATCCCTGCTATATCCCCAGCACCTAGAACTGTGCCTGAAACATAGGAGATTCCTAGTAAATATTTGTAAGATGAATATATCAACGACGTAAATCAGGCGTTGGCAAACTAAGGCCGGTGGGCCAAATCTGGCCTGTTGCCAGTTGTGTAAATCAAGTTTTATTAGAAGAAGCCTAATCATTTACATGTTGTCTATGGTTGTTTTCGTGCTACCATGCTAGTCACTAAATACTTGCTACAGAGATCATATAGCCCACAAAGCTGAAAATATTTACTATTTGATCCTTTACAGAAAAAGTTTGCTGACCCCTGGCTTAAACCACAAACCTAGTAATAGCTTAATCCATGTGGACATTTAGTATTTCACTTACTAAGAAGCCAGAGAAAACAGGTTACAGGGTCAGTTCAGCTGTTCAATAATGTCACTGAGGACTCATAGTCTTGCTATTCTGCCCTCTGTGTGCCTTCCCTTGAGGTTCTAAGATGGCTGTGAGCAGCTATGAGCCCCATATCAGTATACATCAGAACTCCAAGGAGGGAGGAGTGCAATGAGAGGGAACACTGGCTTTCTCCTTCCCAAGGAGAAAATCTTCTCTCCAAAAGACACCAAATAGACTCCTCCTTGTATTTGACTGGCTAGAATTAGATCACATGATCACTGGTAGACCAATCATTGGTAAAAGGGAAGAGGACCGCCATGACTGGCTCAGACCAGTCATGATTCATGCCGTGAGGCTGGGAACATTGCCTTTAGTAATTGGAGAAGAAAGAGGCTGCCTATCAGCATGTATGAGTGAAGCCCACCACAGTCCATCTTGCTAGAGATGGCTGTGATTAAGGACTGAAGTTTGTTCTCTCTTTCCCCTTGACAGAATTAGAAACCCTTTTTCCCTTTTCTAGCTTTCAGATATATCTTATTTTTCATCCTTTACTCTCTCTCCCCATTTTCTCCCCACCAGCCACTAGCCTTCAGACAAGCAGGTTTCAACTGACTTTATGACAATCCCACTTGATTCCAATTTTCCTAAGGAGTTAGCCTGTTCTCTTGATAAGAATTTGAGGGACACCCAAAGAAAATGTAAAATGCCTCGAATTCTATTCTCTACCAGCTGAGTCCAATGTTTTAAACCAAGTTATACAAAAGACATTTTGGTTTAATGCTCTGTTCTCCAGAATTCCTCTGTTAAAATGGATGATACTTTCAAAAGGGCATGTATGGTGAATTTATGACTTAATCCCAAAGGTATGAGGTCGTACATCATCTTGGACAGAAGAAATATTGACCTCTAGGGGAGCAAGGAGCAATGTTATAATGGAAATAGCACAGGACCATGAACCAGGATATCTGGATTCTAGTTCTCCTCTGTCTATCAATTTTCTATGCACCTAGGAAATTTCACTTTCTCCCTCTGGACCTTACCTTCCTCATCTGTTTCAGCTATTTGTTACAGGATCAGCCATACACTCTATACAGTTTCATGCCCACATTATTGCATTCATTCACTCATCATTCCTTTAGCCACCCTTTCAATACCTATTTATTGAGGACCTCTGTGTGCTAGGAGTTTTGCTAGGTGCTGGGAATGTAGCACTCTCTGCCTTTATGAAGTTCACTGTCCAGTGGGGAAGACAGAAAGAGTACACAACTAACTATACATAACACCATGTAACAAGCGAGATGGTAGGAGAGATGACAGTGCATTGCAAGCTCGTGGAAGTTCAGGTTAGGTAGGGAGAGCAGGTCTTCCCTGGTATAAAAGAGTTCCCAGAGATGGTGGTATCTACATTAAGACCTAAAGGAAGAATCTGAGTTAAGCTAAAGAGAAGGAGAGGGAGAAGATTTTCCTTGGTAAGGTATCAGTACATGTTAAGAACCGTTAATAAACCGTCTATCATTTATTCCATATCTGAGGTTCAGTTTTTTCAATCAATCCACTCATTATGTTGCCTCTTTAAAATTATGACGAAAAGAACAATCAGATATGTTTAAAAAGATATTCAGCCAAGTATATACAACTAAGCACTACTGTGATATTAGTTGTTATCTGTTTCATTTAAAAGCTATGATCTGCATTTCAAACATATCGTATATATTAGATCCATTAATTTAAAATGGAATTATCCGATTGTCACAATATGCTAGGCATTACTGGTTAGAGCCAGAGGTACAAGGTAGAGGAGGACATGGTCCATAAGAGCTCACAGCTTCATATGGAGACACTCACGTGCATTAATAATCAGAGAATGGTAAGAGCTCACAGCTTCATATGGAGACACTCACATGCATTAATAATCAGAGAATAGCACAGAAGATGGTGTTCTGATCAGGCAGATCCAGGAAAGCTTTCTAAAGGCCATAAGCCCTAAACTGAATTTGTTTTCTTATGTATATGTATCCATCCATCCATCCATCCATCCATCCATCCATCCATCCATCCATCCATTTTAATTGCAGTACAATACACCATTTATATACACATAAATCTACTATTTAAACTCTTTTAAGTGCGCAGCTCAGAGACATTAAATTCATCCACAATGCTATGCAAAGAACACAACTATCCATCTCCAGAAACTTTTTCATTCCCAATAGGAACTGGTACACATTAAGCAATAAGTCCCCATTCCCTGCCTCCTCTTAGTCCCTGGCAACCTCTATTCTGCTTTCTGTCTCTATGAATTTGCCTACTCTAGATGTCTCACGTAAGTGAAATCATACAGTATTTGTCCTTTTATTTCATCCAGCACAATGTCTTCAAGACTTTCCCATGTTGTAGCCTGGACCACGTTTTTATTCCTTTATAAGGAATAATATTCCATTGTGTGTATATATTTTTTAATCCATTCATCTGTTGGTGGACACATGGGTTGTTTCCACCCTTTGGTGAATAACACTGCTATACACATTGGTGTACAATATCTGCTTGAATCCCTGGTTTCAGTCTTTCCAAGTATATACCTAGGAGTGAAATTGTTGGATCATATGGTTATTCTATTTGAACTGAACTTCGGAGGTGGAGAATGACTGAGTACGAGAAAGCAGAAAACTCTACAGATTAAGACCAATGGAGGGCCCACTTCTGTGGAGCGACAATCTCTCACTCACTCTCCTCTCAAGAACTGTGCTGTGTGTCCCACTGTGATGACAACCACCTAGGTCAATCCCAGTTTCCCTAGAAGTGTGACTGTGATGCCTTGTAGGATATGTGCTCTTTTTCTAGATACTTCCCTAATTACACCCAGAGGAGAAAATCCAGGTCTTTCCATGGGTTGGTAACCACTCCCCTGCCCACCTGAGTTTTATTGACTATCAAGAAACAAAACCTGTAAAGTAGTGGTCCAGATGTTTGTGGTCATGGCCATTGCTATCGTCCTCATTATCGTCTTTGTTAGAATACTTGCAGGCATCCTGGTGGCCACCCCTGGCCTGAGGGAACCCCCTGATCGGGTGCTCCGCTGAGATCCTTTATTCACTGCCAGGTCAGCCAGGACCATGGAAACAAAACCCAAGTATGACATCTTAAACTGGCACACCTCTACATTGTACTCCAATACCTCCTGACACCCAAATCTGTGATAATAACGGAGAGGAGTGGAAATTCATGCACCACATCCTGAGAGATACAAAGGAAGCCAGGCTGCTTTTCTCACTTAGAGGGTTGACAGATCTGTCTGGGAGACTATGTCTAGAAATTCTGAAATAGCAGACCTCTCTCTACCTTAAAGAGTTAATTCTCTGACGGTTGGTTTATTGGTTGCAAACATCTAAAACATATTTATCGAGAAACAATTGTGTGGTTGGCTTATTGCTAGGCCTTGTGTGGGTAAAGAAGCCTACGACATAGGTCTTAGCCACGAGTCTTTCACCACATTTATTCTAAGGTCCACAAGTGCTCGGTGTCTGTTTTCTGACGCCTCGGTTCCAGTTATATACTGCTGGTCTGGGCTCTAAGTGTGACTGCCTTCCCTACTGAAAGACTGTCCATTTAAGTAATTCCTTTGCTTCACTTTGGGGAAGCTGTCTTTTAGTTACCGGCTACCTGTCTGGTTTCTACCTATAGTCAATGAAAATACAGAAACCTATCTGACAACATATACGATAAAATTCTAAACAGTGTGACCCATAAAATTCCCCCAGAGTCCCTAAACTACTGTAGAACTCTGATAATAAACACAGCTTCAGTTTCCCCTTAGGCTGAAAATGGCAAATAGGTGCCACTGATGCTGCCACTCCTCAGCCCCCAGCAGGTATGGCTAATCCATCATGGTACTTTCTAGCTGTGCCAGAGCATGGCTTCTCATCCTTTCTCAGTGCAATGCTCTAGGCAGCCACCTTCCACTGACCTGAGCTGGCGCTCGCAGTATATAGTAGACACTGTGTGTGTGTGACACCCAGGTCTTCTCTGGCCATGCACTCAGCCCCCAGCTACTGGGGGTATGTATTGGCTCTAATTGCCCACGACTGCCCCTTTCTCCTGAGCACTGCCCTCTGCTGGCCCTGGTAGGAGCCACCTCGCCAGGAAATGCCTCTGATGTCCTACACTGACTGATACGGGGTACAAAAATCTGGTCCCCTTGTTATTCACACATATTCATATCCCTGGGGTCTGGCTTTGCCTGGTTTCTCCCCTTGTTCTATCCTGCCACCCTCATGCCTTTACAGATAGTGTCTGGGAGCACACCTCCACTAAACTCTCACACAGAATCCCCATTTCAGGTTCTGTTCCTAGGGAATCTGACCTAAACCAGCTCGTCCATCATACCTGCCTCTGACCCTGTATCCAGGAAGAAAAAATCAAGGACCAGGATACTTAGAGGGAGTGTGCAAAGCTTTCTGCTCTCTTTCTTCACTGCAGTAAATAAATGATCAACCCACAAATGTGTCCTGAGCCCTAGACATGTGTTGGACACTGTGCTGGGCATGGCAGATACACTCGCACACAAGACCAAGGTGGTCTCTGTTCTCATGGAACTTCCATTCCAGCGGGAGCAGGGACTCTCTACCTTGGATCAAAAGGGAGAGGAGGGTAGAATGGAAAGAATAAGATAGATTCTGAAGACTCTCTCAGGAGACAGACTTAAAAGCCCATATTTCACTCTGGTTTTCTCATTACCAAGAGCAGGAGTTTTATAATTTGTGGTTCACAGACCCGGAGAGATTCATGGAAGAGCTTCAAAGAGTTTATAATCCTCCTCCCCCAAATTAAAACTCATGCCTATTTTTTCTTGCCAAATGATCCATACCTTCCACCAGATTCCTGAAGGCATCTGTTAACCGCAAACATCAAGAATCACTACTTAGATTTTATTGCCAGCATATCTGAAAGTCTTGAGACAAAAATGGAGAGAAGTTTTGATAATATCCAAAACATGCACTGCCAATGCAGCAATTGCGTGTGCAGGCCCAGCTGTGATGTCAGTGGAACATCTGTCTGATAGACGAATTTTCCTATTTCAGATGGTTTAAAATCATGCAGTGACTTCTTTTTGGAGCTGGAAGTCTGCTCAGTGCTGGGCACTTGATTGTCTCTCTGGATCTCCTCATTGGTTGAAAGGGACGATCATGCTATATTATCTTCAAGGTCCAGCCCATCACTGATTTTCTGTGATTTTGTGAAGAACCTCAGAAACCATCTCTTTCAGGATCTATTTAAAAAGCTGCAGAGTGTAGTGGTTAAGTGTGGGGCTCCAGAGCTAGCAAGCCTAGGTTTGACTCTCAGCCTTGCCACTTGGACAGATTTCCTCTTGGGACTTCTGGGAAATGGCAATAATAATGGCTAATTATGGCATCCGCCCATGGGGCTGCTTTGAGGAGCAAAAGAGTCAACCACGTGAAGTGCTTAGATCTGAGCCAGGCACACAGTAGGCATTCACTAAGTGTTGGCTCTTCTCTAATTTGTATATAGAAGATAGAATTGAAAAGCAAGGAGTAATTTTCAGAAGCTCTACTCTCCGAGGATTCCTGCATCCTGTCCGGGCTCTGTCCACTGCACTTCCCTGCCTGCTACATCTGACACCAATCTTTACAGTGTCTGCAGAACACGAGCAACCATGGCCTCAGAAAAGCCCATTTCCTGGGTCTGTTGATGCCCCAATGATCAGAGAAGTTTGAAGATGCTAGGAAGCACTGGGAACTGTTATTTTCTCCTCACATTCCCATCCCCACTTCCTCCAAGTCCCAGTACCCTACCTCTGGGGATCCATCCGTCCCATCAGAAAGATCCTGCTTTGCCTCAGATGCAAGACATTTTCCTGGATCTGAGATCACTTTTCCTACCAGGTTTACATTATCTGTTCTATGTGCCTCATTCCAGGCTGTCCCTGGCCATCTGCCGTGTGTTCGCAGTGCTGGCATTCTGCCACATTCTGCAGTAGGTCATCTCTATGTGCCCAGTCAGATGGTTGACTCAGTCTTAACCTTGGTCTTCACCAGCTGCCTGCTTCCAGAGCTGTCTCTGGGTCTGCTCTAATTTCAGGCCAGCCCCATCTTACACCGGGGCATGTGTGGATTTAGGAGTAGGTGTGTCAGGTGGAAGAGAGAAGGGAGAAATCCAGAGTAGGTCAGCTTTGTCTATAGTGAGTGAGAATATTATTTACATTACTATTGCTGATAACATCCTCTTGCATTTGTCACTTTTCAATTTACAAAGCATATTTATACTCACTGTTCCATGTGCTCCTACAACAACCTTGTAGGATAGATTTGATGAAATCTACTAAGCAGTTAGTAAGCTCAGGCCTTGAGAAATTAAGTAGCTTGCCTAAGGCCAGACAATATTTTTTTAAAGGTAAAGTTGAAAACCAGGTCCATCTGACTGAAAGTCCAGTACTCTTCCTGCTACACCTCAGCTGGGGCCTTAGAAGGTGATGAGACTAAGAGCCAGTGGAAAGAGGTCAGCAAGATAGGGAAGAGGAAGGGGGTCCTCAGGAGACAGGGGCTGGAGGACAGGAGCCCAGGCTGTTCTAAAGCACAGCCCAGAGCACAGCTTAGTGAGTTTGGCATCTTCCAGCTTCCCATCTAGGTAGCCTTCAGCTGGATAAGAAGTGTTAGGAGTCTCAGCCATAAGGACTCCTAATTCGATCTCTTCCCGTCCTGTCACAGCTTCCAGGAGGTGATGCTGTGTCATGGAAATGAGTCTGAGCTTAAAAACCAATCAGATCTGAGTTTAAATCTTTATTTTACTACCAAGAGGTCTTGGACAAGTTATGCAGCCTCTGTGAGTTTCTGTTTCTTCATCTGCAAAAATGGAGTAAACATATCTGCCTTGCAAGGTGGCTGTAAAGATTACATTAAATAATGAATGCACCATTGTCAGTAATACTTGGGGAGTAATGGCTTGTGACGGCAATTAGCCACGTGGCCAGAGAAATCCAAGAGGTCTCCCTGTAGGGTGCCAGGCCTGGCTAAGCTGTGCCCTGCCTTCTCTGGGCCCCATTTCTTTTCTGGGTCCCCTTCTGCCTGCAAGCTAAACAGTCCCACCCCCATCGCTGGTGTTGATGCCTTTTCCTCTGGCTACAGACTCTCTAATGCTCCCTGCTTAGCAGTTGCTTAGCCAAGCTGGGCCAATTAAGCCGCATTCCTCTAATTGTTTTGGTGGCTTTTCTCTGAACTCCCTCCAATTCGTCTACAAATCAGTTCTAAATTTAGACTCAAGCACCAAATCTTGGAGCTCTGAGCTTCTCCCTGCTCTAGCCAACTGTGAAGCTTACGTGCTTTCAGTGGTAGAGTTTGAGGTGTTTCTCCTCCTCCCTCCCTCTCTCTCTCTCACTTCTCCCCCTCTCCCCTAATCATCAACACAGAGACAAGAAATGACTCTGGGACAGGATTTATTTTGTTTGCAGAGTGCAGGTCCATACTCAGTTAAGAAAACAGTTTTTCTTATTTAAACTTCCAGGGAAGCGATGGCAGAGAATTAAAGGGGGGATTAATTGAACGTACAATTTTTTTCTAAGCTCTGGAAACTACACAGAAAAAAACAAACACAAAAACAACTGTGAAGTCGCATGGGAGGGGAGGTATGGGAGCAGAGTACCGCGATTTCTTGTCTGTTTCTTTGCTCCACCGTGCCCCCACCCCCACCCCGCACCTTCCTGGCTTGCGTTAGTAAAGCACCAGCCTCAAGCAGAATTGTCACGTCTAAAAGAATGACCCCGCCCGTAGTGTCTTCGTCAGGCAATTAGGACCCCTGTCCGCCAGGAGGAAGATTTAAAAGAGCTCCACTCTCCTTTTTCCTCCTCTTTCCTTCCTTCCCCCTCCCCTGTTCCTCTCCTCCATTTTCCTTCTCTCCTCCTCCTACCTCGATTTCATTTCTCTCTCTCCTTTTCTTCTACCTCCTCCTCCTTCCCCTCTCCTCTTGTCATCCTCCCTATTAATATAAAATTTACTGTCATCAGGCATCTTTCCTACCAATAGAGCAGCTTACATTGTTGAAAGCCCTCTCATATCTCTAGCCTCGTTGGAGTTACACGACAGCCCTGCATGGGGACAGGGTAGGTGCCCATGGCTCCATTTGGCAGATGAGGAAATAAAGCCCAGAGAGGTTCAGCAACGTACACAATATCATACAACTCAGGTATGATGTCTCAAAAAGACCCAGGACTTCCGGCCTCCATCTTGGTCACAGTCAGTGAAAGAATGAAATGAAATGAAAGAATGATCTCACTGCTGGTTAAAGAATCAGATCGACACAGCAAAGGCTTAACGGCAAGGCTGCCAGAGAAGCCAGGCTCTTCCACTGTCTCAGAGCTTTATTCTCATCAACGCAGGACACTTGTTGATTGTCCCCAACAAACCAGGTTACAGGCCTCTTTGTTGTTACCAGTCTCCATGGACATCTCAAAAACTGCAGAGGATGCCCAGAGGGTCCTGCAGGCAAAGAAACATGATGGAGTGCTGGAAGAAATGCCTCCACAGACAGCCGGAGAGTTTTTTCACTTATTGCCAACTCCGAGTCTCTTTCTCCTAGAATCTCCAAGGGGTTTCAGCTCATAAATTTAAATCTGTCAACAAGTGTTGGATCTAACAATACGTTGGGTGCATGCAGAGATAGCAATCCTGGCCCCCGGTATAGGTGACATGTCCCTGCTCTATAAAATGGGCCTGTCACTTTTACATACATGACTTTTTTGTTTCTGTAAGAAGCAAGTGGATAATGAGTGCGAATAAGTTTTACAAACTAGAAAGTTCTATACAAATATGAAGAATTCTTTCATTGCTGGAATTACAATACTGATAGGGGTAAAGCTGGCCCTAACACCAGACAGAATCAGAGTAGAAAGTACCTTTTGAGGTCACGTCGCCCAACCCCTCACTTTGTGGGTGAGGACACTGGAACCCCCAAAAGGGTAATACTCTGACAGGCCACACTGCAGGGGACAGGAATAGAGGGTTTTAGGATCTGATCTCCTGGCCTGCCTCTTTCTAGATGCTGCTGGTAATCTCTGTTTTTCTTTCTTTAATTTTTCCTTCTTTCTTTTTCTTCCTCAAAATTCGAGATATGGACAATACCTTCAAAATACTTTTTATCTACAGCTTTTCCTCTATCCAAATATATCTAGCCTATGTCCCATTACCTCAAGATCCTATGATATTGGTTAAAAAAATTAATTAACGATTCCATGCTGAGGGTTTCAGAAGAAGCAACCATGGTGTCCACCTGGGCCACTCCACTTGGGGACCATTTTTTATTTCAATAGAGGCCTTCACAGACCTCAAAGAAAGAGAGATGACTACTAATAGAATTTCAAGTTCTCGGCAAGCCTCTGGAGATTTTATGCAGATGGCCTGTTGATCTGGCTTGTTCTTCTGTGGTGGAGACATATCTCATCAAGTCATCTCCACACTCTTCTCTCATGCTGACCCTCTGCTTCTTTTCCCCTGTTAGCTCATTGCTTTACCCTCTGAGCTCTGTGATCCTGACCGACGGCACTGACTTCACCTACAGGGCCTCCAACCGAAGGCTGGTTTCCGAGAGGAAGTGTTTGCTGGTTACTCCCTACTCTCTGAGTCCTGTACCTTCAGTAGTTAAGACCCGTAGTTTCTCAGTGAGTGTGAATGCAGGGGAAGGGAAGAAATTCTGCAGGCCATGTTTCAGGGCATAAACAGTGTGTGAAGATGTGAGGGTTGATATCAAATGTGGATTTAAAAGAAAACTACCTGGGGAGAAAAAGCAAACAGACAATTTCCTACTTGGTATCAGCTGTCTGTTCCCTTTTTTCCTTCCTTGCTGACTCACAGACTTTATTAAAGTCTCTTATTTCTTTTTACATGCTTGGAGCCTATTACAGACGCTGAAATTTCAGTATTTAAGGAATGCCTGCGTTAGACTGTGAGAGGCCTTGGTGCCTCCAGGACAAGGAAGGATGGAATGTCAGAATTTGGAGAACCTAATGTCAGCAATTTTGGAAATTATCCAGTTCAACCTCCCTCAAGTGCTTTGTCAAGAGGAAAGCTAAGGCTGTCCTTAGGGTATCTAAGAACACATTTTCCTGGAAAGAAACAGAACCATTTGGGCTGTGTGTGTGTTTGTGCATATCACAAAATTAACAGAGCTCATGCCCATGTGTGCATGCACCCATGTACTCCAGTGTGTGTGTGTGTGTATGTGTGTGTGTGTAGGGGAGGCGGGTCCTCTCCTGTGTGTATGTGCATATTAGAGTCATAGGGAGCCAGAGGCAAAGGGACAATAGTGACCATCTAGGTGAACCCTCTTGTTTCCCAGAGGAAGGAACCAAAGCCTGGTAGAGCATTCATATCTGCAAACTGGGAACCTTGATATTTGCCATGTGCCTCACACAGGTATGGAATGGGTCGATAAGATCATGAATATAAACTCATTTCGGGAAAACAAAAACAAACAAACAAATAAACAAAAACTTCTTTTGAAATGTGAGCGTGAAACCCCAGTGTGTGTGAATTAGGTCCAGAACTGGAGGATGCTGTGATGGCAGAACCACTTTGGGGTACGAGGAACAGAAGTCAACAAGGAGTGGATGGGAAGGCCATTCTCCAGACTCCCCAGGAGCCCCACCCAAATACTCAGCTGAAGGTTGCACAGTCCACAGCCAGCCGAGAAGGAGATGAAGGGGGCGTGGTGAGATTCACTGATGAGGAGGAGGCGAGAGGGAACAGGGGGCTGGCCCTGTTTCAGAGCCTGTGTGATGCTTCCTAACTCTGAATATTCTCCAGAATAACGGGGTCCTTTGGGGTGCCAGGGTGCTACTGGCCACCAGGTCTAAGGTTCAGAGCTGCTGAGGATTGAGCGTTATATCCCTGGATGACAGCTGGCTGGTGTGGAGTAGCTCATGGGTGATGAAACAAGACGGGGAGAGAAAGATGTCTGGCTGAAATCACATGGCGGGTTGTGCTGGAGTGAGACTGAACACAGGCCAGGGTGGCTCCAAACACAGGACTGTCCCTCCCAGCATCACCAACCAGGGAAGGTGAAGGCAAGAGAGGCGTTCTGTGTTGAGGAGGCTTGGAGCCCGACATGAGCCTCGCCACTGCTCTGGGTGGGGGATGCTCTGGACCCCTGAAGGCTTCCTTTCTCTTCGAAGTGGGCTAGGGGAGCTCTGTCACTCTTCCAGGCTAGACTTGCTGCTCCTCTCCCATTTCAACTCCTTTATTCAGTTACTTGAGCCAAAAACCATCATCTTTCTCTTACAGTGGGTTTCTCTCTGAAGGACATCCAAAATCTAGCCGGTACCCATCACCTTCAATGTTACCACCCCTCCAGTCCCCACCGTCTCACACTGCCTCTCCTTGTGTCCACCTTGCTGCCCTGACCTCTCATCTCTGCACAGCAGCCAGGGAGAGCCTTTTATAGGTAAGTCAGAACCATGCCTCTCTTCTGAGGAAACCCCCAAAGTTTCCCCGCTCACTAGGAGCACAAGCCCTGCCACCGCGCCCCCCCCCCGCCCCCCGGGACTGGCATCTCCCACCAAAGGGCTGCTCCGATCCACCTCACACTGCTCTCTCCTGCCCCTGCTCACTGTGCTGCAGCCACATGGGCCTCTCCTGTCTCAGGAACTTTGAATGGGCTGGCCCTCTCTGGGATGCTCCCCCCCCACAGAGCCACATGTCTCCAGCTCTCATTCCCAAAAGGTCCCTATTCAAAGGTCACTTTTTCAAAAATACCTTCCCTGCTCTTTTCATACGAAACAGCTAATTCTCTCTCTACCCAGCTCCTTAGCTCACTGGGCCTGCTTTATTTTTTCTTCCTTTAGCTGTTATCTCCACTGACACACGTAGTCACTGTTATTTTGCGGCTGCTGCTGTGCACCAGCTAGGGGCACCCTGGAGGCCCCCACTGGGGCGCCACCTCCATGTGGGTGGGAACTCAATGCATTTGGACTCATGGCTGTAGACCTAGCTCTAGGACTAGACGAGTGTTCAGGAAATACCTGCTAAATAAAGTTTGGCCCTTCCCCTCACTGTAACTTCTATCTTGCACCTTTCCCCTCCAGAGCGTACCCTAGACTCCTCACAGGGGCTCTAGAAGGAAGGCGTGTACCCTTTCCCAGTACCTCCCAGCATTGCAGAGAGGGAGCCTGAAGGCAGAGCGTGAACCCCATTTACAAAGTCCCCATACCAGGCCTTCCCCTGGCTCCGCATTTCTCCGCCACCTCCAGAAGCCCCATCTTCCTCCATGGGCCATGCTTTTCTCTGCTCTCCCTGCAGAAAAGAAGTCACTCTTGTCATCATTTTCTGTGACTGGTTGTTATGGCAACAGGACACAGACATCAACAGAGCCCGAGGTCAGTGTCTACTTGGAGTTTAGCAAGGTGGCAGTGGTGGGCGTGGCAGTGGGGTTGTCAGGTGGCTCGTACGGGCATCCCACGAAGCAGGCATCTGAGACAGGCAGAGTTGCCGGTCGCCTCCCTCTCCTCCCTCCTCTGGCTTATGAGCCTGACTGAGACTCCGAGTGGCACCTGTAATTACACACTGCTTAGAAGGAGCATGACCTTAACATAAAGGCACAATTTATTGTGGAGATACCTACATGAGACCAGTTACAGCCCCTGAGAAAGGTATTGTCTGCAGCCTGGCCTGACAGTCTCCCTTCCTTTGTTGAAGCCTTGGCTGACCTGGACCAGCACTCAGAGGAGCAGAAAGAGGGAGAAATGGACTAGAGAGAAAAGAAATGCATAGAAAAGTGAAGAGATGGGGCCACTCACATGGCTAAACCCAGATGTGGTCTTGGTTAATTGCTGAGGTCAGGTCCAATAAGAAACCAGACTGGATTCTAGACTCTCACCCTGGGAAAAAGAATTGATCTGGCTATATGGATTATATATTAACTTACATAATGTTATAAGCTATAAAAGGTAAACTCCCAAATCTCCTTGAATTAGCCCAATAAAAGTTTACTCCCCACTCTATATAAACCAAATCAGCATTACTGAGAGTAGGGGTGATGGAGGAGTGCTCAGGGACCCAGGCTGATAAAGGTCTGCTAAACTCAGGTGGCTTCCAAGGTTTTCCTGGACTCAACATCCAGCAGACAAACTGTGAAGATGAATAGAAAATCACATGGGAGGTTTCCGTGGCCAGATCTGCCAGTGGGCTACGTCACACTGTCCACATTCCAGTGGCCTGAACTTCATCACATGGCTTCACCTGTCACGGTGTATGGGAAATGTCGTCCAGTTGTGTGGCCAGGTAGAAAAGAAAATCCACTTGATGAAGTGGTCTCCGCCACAGGCTAGAAGGAAGCCTGGCCCTTCAGGCAGAATGCGGTGTCTGAGGGAGTGGACTGGAGGTGGACAGTGCCCAGACCCAGACAGGAGGGTACCCCACAGATGCAAACAGCACCCAGTGATAGAAGCAGTCAGGATTAGAATCCAGATTGTCTTGACTCCAAAACCTTTGGTTATTTGTATCATGAAGCTTCCTCCCATAGGAGCTTCCTGGGTCCTGTTGAAAGGAGGGAGGAGGGAAGAGTCGGAGCGGACAGGAAGTGGTAGGGTAGGTGTGGAGAGCAGTCATGACAAAGTGAGCGTAGACTAGACACTGGGACCCTCTTCTAGCCCTCGTGTGTCACGCTAGCCTTGCCCCATATAGTTTGCTCATTAGGATTTCCTCTGAAGTGCCTTACCGTCCTCTTTGAGCCTAGAGGAGACTTCAGATTAATGTGTGCGCTGGCAGTGTGGTAATACGTGGGGAAAGGCAGAGCTGAGATACAATGATGTTACAATTCAGGAACCCTCGAGCCCAAAAGACTGAACATCCTACCCAAGGGGCAGAGTGAACTGGGGTCCTCAGAAAGGAGGTCCTCATAGAAGGGTTTCAACCCTGGGGGTGGCTGGGGCAAGCACAGGCTGGAAGCTCCAGGAAGGTGAGCACAGAGCGGGCTGTTAGAGTGAGAGCTGGAAGGAGCCAGAGGATCCGAGGGAAGGGAAGCCACAGCAGCCTTACATGGGACCTTTGTAGAAAACCTCAGGCCCTGCCCTGGCCTTCGAAGTCAGACTTCTCAGAGGTGGAGCTCCAGTGCATAAAGAATTCCCATGCCGTTGCCAAAACCGGTTCATTCTACGGATGGGAAAATGAGGCTTAGGAGGACCATAATGATTTTTCCAAAGCCACAAACCTGACTGGAAGCAGAGCCTGGCCTAGAACCCTCACCTCATGTCTCCCAGGAAGTGTCTGTTTTATTCCTACAACTGCCCTACACACACGCGCGCGCACACACACACACACACGTACCCTCTTAAGCTATAAGGAACTCAGGTGGATGTAGAAACCCCGACACTCTGACAGTTGGAAGCTGATTTAGCCGTATGTTCCCATTATTGATCCTGCAGCTTGCACAGATCTAATCCATATTTATAATCTCACATTGGGCAACTGGTACCTTCTGTGTCTGCCAGAGCACCAAGAGCTGCAATCTGCACGTGGAGAAGTGGGTCTCTGCTCCAGCAGTAGCCCAGGAGAGACGACCCATCTTATCTCCGAGAGTGGCAGCATTCTCGCTGAGTGGCCCCTGCACAAGGTCCATTTAGAAACCCTCGGCAAGATGCAAACAAGGATCGGGAGTGAAGATCCTTAGTCTGAATTCTATAAAGTCTGAATTACAGAGAACTTTTAAAGACAGCAGTTTTTAATTGCTTCCAAGTCATTCAGAAACTAAATGGACAGATAGGGAGCAGGATGAGTCCAATTAGAGGCACTTTGGAGACCACTTTAATGAATAGAAGAGAAAGTCTTATATAATTAGCATGTTTTTTGCTGCTAAACTGGTATTCCAGTTTTTGGAAACCAACTTGTTTTGTTTTTAACTAAATGTAATAACTCAGGGGTGGGAGACAACATATACGATTGTTTTGCATGGGGAACAATTAATTTACATTAATAATAAAGCAGTTACACAGCCGAGATTATCAATATCACTAGCCAAAGAAATTCTAGACCCCTTGCAAACCTAGGACACAGCATTCCCTAGTTAGCATCCACATTTTTGTCCAGACTGCTTCCTGGCGTCCTACAGACGTTCACTCTCCTGTCTCAGGCACAGCACCCCTGCCCAGGATGCTCCTCTCTCCATGTCCCCTCACTGGCATCTCAGGCAGGTCTCTGACCCTACGGACTCCCCTCTTGCCTCGTGAATGGCACAAGCACAGAATGTATTACAATAACACAGCTGTGAGACTGCCATTCATTTCTCGCTCTCAGTCTCCACTTTAATCCATATTTTTATTAAACTTTTTTTTTTCTGCAGAAAGGAACGTTTAGGGAAAACCATGAAGAGCTGTCAGGAGCTGTTATTAGTCATCTCGGCTTCGCCAATGAGCTGTTCCGGGGCAGAAATATTTGCTATTGGGCAGTGGACCCAAGGGCCCAGATCGGAGGCGGGAGCTCATTTTGCCAACAGAAGGGAGAATAAAAGATGGCTCTCGAGACCCAGGAGGACAATGGGAGCAGCAGTTTCCAATTTATTTCACTTCCATTGAATGCTTTTTAGAACCCAGCTCCCACATCTGGCAAGTTGGCACCAATCTTCTCTTAGAATTACTGAGGCTTAGGGCTGGGAGTTCAGAGAACATCCAAATCACTCCACGTAGCTCTATTTAAATCCTTCCAGGTATGAAGCTCTGGGCTAGGCACTGTGATACAGAGTCAAACAAGCTCACCAGTATTCTGTGCAAACTCCCACTCTCTCCCTTAAGTTCTTAAATAAGCCCCCACCCCTGAACCTGGAGCTGCTTCTACTATAACACTTATAGTATTAACATGGTCTGTGCAGCTTCTCCCATTAGACTGTGAATCCCTTTGAAGACAAGGATGGTATCTTAGTCACCACTTTATCTCCAGTATGTAGCATAGTGCCTGGCACATTACTAGACACCCAGAAAATATCTCCAAATGAATGAGTGAGTGAATGAATGAGCAATTGGCCGAGTTCACCACTGTGCCACTGACAGATCCTGAGCCACTTGTTAAGGGGGAGGGGGAGATACGCCCAGGGCAGGCGAGTCGCCTCTAATGGGAGGCAAAACACTCCAACACAGAGCCTGGGAGGTCTGAGAACCACCTTGCCTTCCTCACACTTCTATCCAGTCCTGGATGTAGTAATGCCTCCCCCCACACCGACATGAGCCGTGCGGAGCAGTGCAGGTGTGGAATGTGAGAGCAGCAAACCTCTTCCTTGGGCCAGGGGTTTGACCAGCCTGTGCCAGAGCCCCACTGAGTCCCTAGCTTTCTGCAGAAAATCAAGATACTTTTGGCCAAGAAGAGCACTAATTCGGATCACAGGAAACAGGAAAATGGAGCAACCTGAGAATCTTTTAGTCAGCAGACCAACAGGGGCCCAGACAGTGGAAGAGAGCTTATAATGCTCTCTGGGTGCTCTGTGCCCAGGCGGGACCTCCTGCGGCCATGTGCGGGATGAATAAATCAGGAAGAAACATCAACCCTGAGAGTGTGGGGAGGAGAGGAAGGGCCTTGAACATCTCCAGCCAGGTCCATGGAGCAACCTGAGAATCTTTTAGTCAGCAGACCAACAGGGGCCCAGACAGTGGAAGAGAGCTTATAATGCTCTCTGGGTGCTCTGTGCCCAGGCGGGACCTCCTGCGGCCATGTGCGGGATGAATAAATCAGGAAGAAACATCAACCCTGAGAGTGAGGGGAGGAGAGGAAGCGCCTTGAACATCTCCAGCCAGGGCAGGCTCTGAGCAGGTCCTCAAGCTCTAGCCTTCTAGCTCTAGCTCACTTCCTTCACTGATTTCTAGGCCAGAGGCTCTTCTCACTGCACACTCTGCAGCTGAATCCAGGGCTCCCTGGAGGACCCAGAGATGATCTTAGGACGGCACTTGTTCTTTCCCTTGACGGGTGGGTCATGGTTATATTTTTCTTTTGCATTTTCTGTGTGGGGATGATAATAATGCGAATGATGCCTACAGCTCCCAGTTGGGGAAGCAGTGGAGACCTCTGTCCCTGATTCCTGCCTTGCGACTCTCCATTGGCATCAGTCATGTGTAACTTTCATTGATGGAGAGCAATTTTCATTCATCCAGAGACTGCTGTGCTGCAGTCCAGCAAGAGGGCTTTGGATTCCTGGCTCCAGAAATCTCAGCAAAACTGTGGTCCGCATGAGCTGGCTTTGTGAATCCCCTTCCCGCTGGACACCACATTCCTAAGACTTTAGCAAACAGGAGTGTCCCCAGGAGAGGGGGACTCAAATGCAGGGCCCTAAGATAAATTGCTAGAGGAATTGAGCTGGTTCTACCTGGAGACAAGAAGTCTCTGGAGGTCCCTGATTGTACCTTCTTCCTACATGTAGGCTGTCAGGGCAAGAGGAATGGGGCTTGATCTTTGTGACCAAAAGGGCAGAAGCAGAACCAACAGGTGGAAGTTGAAGGAAACAGAATCAAACCAAGAAAAAGAAGCTGCTAGAACTTTCAAAAGATGGAATTAGTAAGCTCAACATGATGGAAGCTTTTGTCTCTCTAAACAGAATACACATGGGAATCGCATAGTTTTCCCATGCGTTTATTTCTTTAATTCTCCACCATTCCCACGAGGAGGTCAGGATCATATACTATTGTCCCCATTTTTCTGAGGTTCAGAAAGTTCAAGTGGTTTCCTAGAATCATCTCCCAGCATGGGTTAGATCTGGATTAGAAGCCGAGTCTCCTATTTCCAGTCTGGTTCTTCTTCCAATGGGCCTTAAGTTCTGGGGTTCATACAGAAGTCTCAAGAAGAGTAGAAGGGACTCACACATTTTGGGCATCTCCCACTTGTAGGACCTCATATGCGTAGTGGGCTGGAATTGCCTTCCTCCCAGGAAAGGAAATACCTAGGGGCCCTGAGACCTAGTTCCAGGCTGAAGCAGTGCTAGGGAACTCAGGGACCCAGTTGACTTTCTTGAACCCCACCTGGGAACCAAGACAGATCTCCTTTACTCTAAGATCCCCAAAATTTGGGGGAGATTTTTGCATCCCCCTTACCTATCTGACTGCATGGGTATAACATAGAATACAGCCCCTCGCCCGTGTTAGTAACTTTCTTACTTCCTTTTCATCTGTCCTCCCTCTTCCCCTCCGGGTTCATCTTAATCTCATTTCCTTCCAAGTCTTTCTATTACCTGGATCTTGGATCTTGAACCCAAAGACCAAAGCTATGAAGTCATTATCCTCTAGTTCCACCCTGGCAATTCCACTCGAGGAGCAGGTGTTCCACATGTAGCTGTCTGAACTGGGATGGTCACCAAGAAATGGGTGTGCGGGAGCGGGGATGCATCTATGACACTTCACGAACGTCCACAAAGCCGTGTCTTGATTACACTTTTCTCCATCTCCTCAGGAGATGCACTGCTGCAGCTTAACCACCAGCACCTCTTCACCTTCTACCTGAACTGCCTGCCTCATGGAATTCTAAAAGTTTCCCTCTTGGTTCCCTCCTATCCATTTTCCTCAGAGCTGCCAACGTGATCTCTTTACAGTGTAGAACTGGATCATGTCAAGCCTCTGCTTAAGAGAGAGTGGCAGCTTCCCCTTGTACTTAGGATAAACCGTAGGATCCCTGCCTGCCTCTCTCATCACAGTGGGCACAGCTCTCCCCTTGCCATCTGAGCCTGGTCACTCGACGCATGGTCACTCCGGGCTCTGTCCAGCTCCCTGAGCACACCAAGGACATTCTTTCACATGTGCTGGTCCTGTAAAAAGTTCTTTCCATCACGATCCCTGATTCCCACTGGGGATCTTCCCTGGCTATTTATCTTTCAAGAATCAGCTTAAAATGCGTGCTCCCCAAGAAGCCGACCTAGATTTCCCCCTGGAATTCCTTCCCATTGCATCGCCCTTTTTCTTCACTGACTTTATCACAGCTTAGAATTATAGATTCATTTTTTCTGTTTAGTTATTGCCTGCCGTCCCTTCTAGAAGATAAGATCCACAAAGCAGAAACTGTTATCTGTTCAGCCCTGCATCCCTGAAGAAGCTCACCCCTCTTCTCTGGGACACAGAAAGAAGAAAGGAGAGAGAGAGAGGGCAAAAGAAAGGGAAGTGAAGATAAAATGTAGGTGAAAGAGAAGGAAAAGAGAAAGGAGAAGTGTGAAAGCAGAGGGAGGCTGAGGGAGGGAAGAGGAGACAGGGCAGGGGAGGAGAGGTCAGAGGGACCAGAGTCCTAGCTGAACACAGCTTCCTCCTTCTCTGAGCTCCCAGTCTGGGAGTTGGCTCTGCTGAACTGTGGCGCCCTCATCTGGCAAGTGGGGACCGTGCATCTCTTTTTAGCTCGGGACCCTGGAAGGAGTCGCTTGGGCCTGTGTGCGCATACCTGTATGTGTGTGACTGTGTGCGCTTACGCACACATTTGAATGCACGTCTTGAGTCAGGAAAGAA
>NW_006443570.1:16752745-16837994 GCF_000325575.1 Pteropus alecto | reverse complement strand
TTCCCTAATGGCCTGAGTGTTTTCAGACGTAACAGGCATAAAAACCCAAAGGACAGGAAGCAAGTAGAGGGCACACCCTACAGAAGGCCCCTGGGTAATCTGCACAGAGAGCCTGCAGGCCTCCAAGAATCTGGCTTGCCATTAGAATAATTTCTGGGAATTGGTGTGATAGCTGAGCAGGAAACCCACAGACTGCGAGATCCACAGACTTCAGATAATCAGGGAGGAGACAGTAAGCCACTCAGTCCTCTGCCCCGCTGTTGGTAGCCTCTGCTGTCCCGACCAGCCTCTCTAGCCTATGTCTGAGCCCCTTCCCTTTCCCTCTCCCCTGCCCAAATCAAAATGCCAGCATCTCTAGGCCTCAGAGCCCTGCTCTATGCTGGCTGGTGGATGTCCGGACATAAAAAGTACTGGCTTGGGCTCTGGTCTTGGCTCTGTGACTGCAGGCAGATCTCCTTCCCTCTCTAGGCTCCGGATGGCTCCACCTGCAAGATGGTCTTCAGTAGCCCTAGGACCCGGACCTTATGCGTTCCGTGCTTCCTTTGAACTTAGCGTTCAGTTTTTGCTGCATAACAAAAACCTTAAAATCTCAGTGGCTTACAACAAACATTTGCTTTCATACTCACTGGTCTGTAGGTTGACTGAGGTTCAGCTGATCTGGGCTGGCTAGCCTGAGCCAAGCTGATGTCCAGGCCAGGTCAGATTCAAGTTTGTTCTATATATCCTTATTCTGAGACCCAGATGGAAGAAGGGGTGGTGACTTTCTGGATATCATCTTTTCATGGCTGATCACAGGATTGCAAGATGTCAAGCTAAATCGTGCAAGCACATGTAAAGCCTCTGCTGAGAAAGTGCCCACTAACATTCCATTGCCTAAGAAAGTGATACAGCCAAGATGAACTCAATGGAAAAGAGCAATAGTCTCTGGCTACTCTCGTGGGAAGTAGTGCAGAGTCACTAAGGGCTTGGATGTGTAGTTCTATTACAGGGAGGGAATGAAGAACTTGGAACAGTGAATTAACGTTCTGCAAGGTCTTTGGGAGATGATGGATAGGAGAGGGCATTTTGGGTGTCCTAGCCAGGCACTGAGAAAGAGAGCTTGGGGCAAGGTTTCCTTTCATGACCATATACCTTGCCACATGGGAGGTGCCTCCTGCCTGTGACAGAGAGTACTAGTAGTCACCAATGGCCGTTTGCTTCTCTACAGTTCCCAGTCTCTCTTGCAGGAAGGTTAGCCATGTGACTATTGCTAGAATGTGCACAGAGCAACACGTGTCATATTCAGGTTAAGGTGGGTGAGTAGGCAGCACGCCTACCCCTTTGCCCTATTATATGATACCAAAGCAATCCTGAAGCCACAAGAGGGCGAACCCACAGGTGAGTGTGGCCTTGATTTCTGAGTCTCTATAGAGAGGAGAGGAGCACAGCCTGCATCAAAGTGTGTTATGAACGGAAACTAAACTTCTACATGGCCAAGCCACAAAGATTCGGAATTTATTTGTTATTACCGCTTACCACAGCCAATCCCGAGGCATGGACTCCCTGAGTAAGTCTATCCTGTCTTCTTCTGTTCCTAATTTGAGCTCATTCATTGACTCACAGGCAGACTCCAAAGAAGACTTGACTCTGGACAGAGAATGGGGTTGTAAGAGAGCTTGGAAGAGTATTCTCTGTTATTTTTAAAAATAAAATAACGGTCACTAGGTTGTGTGTGTGCATGTGCATATTTTGTTATAGTACAGAGAAGCAGAAAACCAACAAACAAAATGGATTACAATTTCCCAGATAATCCCCGCTTTTATTTTTAAAATAAGAATAATATGTAGCTGAGCATTCAAACAAAACAGATACAAAATGAAAATACGATTCTCTCTCCTAGGTCCTCCAGTACCTCTGCTCAAAGGTGGCTACTTTAAACAGTATGTCAACAATTCCCTGTATTTTCTTTCCGGGGGAAAAAAAATGCATATGTCTTCTTTACTGAAGACTGTTTTGTATTTTACTTTTTGTTCACTTAATAAGACAGCATCAAGAGCTTCCCACAACGCACTGGCAGATCTCTCTCATACTATGTAATGCCTTCAGAATATTCCATCACGTGGTGGTACTACGATGGATTTAATATGGCCCCAGTCGAAGGTCACCATTTCCAATATTACCTGTGCGTTTTTTTTTTTGTTTGTTTTTAGTGCTGGAATGGGTATAGTAAATATCCCCGTACTTATTCATTGGGCAGTTTCTTAGAAATGAGATTTTTAGGTTGAATGGAATGTATGCTTTTGATTTTGACAAATATTGCCAAACTGTTCCCCAATTGCAACCACTTTGCTTTCCCACCAGCGGTACAGGAGAACGCTGATCACACGCCAGCACTGGGTTTTCATTCTTGTCAATTTCCTAGTTGAAAAGTGGTATATTATTGTTTTCAGAGTGAATTCTTTACGGGAGGGTTTCTTCCTTCTTATTCACTAAAAACCAGATTCTTGAATGAACTATTTTCTCTAACAGGCTGTGAAGTAGATGAGAGAACACAATGTAGTGTGCTGGGGGCTTCATTACTTTCAACTGTAGCTGTACCCCATCATGTTCCTTATGGATGTCCTCAGCATCCCTTACCATCTGCTCCGAATCCCTTACCAGTTCCCTAACCTGTGAACTGGGTTATAGCACATGAATAGAACCCCAAGGTCACACTTTTTCTTAGATGGAGCCAACCCTGAATAGCCAGATGCATGAGCTCCTCGTCAACAGAGCAGTTCCAATAAAGGTGACTGATTGCTTGTTCAATATAGCACAGAAATGGATTTCTGAATTAGGCGAAGGGCTAGATTATATCACATCCTGGATCTTTTTTTTTTTTTAAACTTATCCACTATACTCTTTTCTGATTAAAAAAAAATAATACTAATAGTACCCTTGAAGTAAATTTAAAAAATAAGAAAAGCATAACAAAGAAAGAATAAATTGCTTACAATCCTATCATCCTGTGCTGGTGTATAGATTACTAGTCCTTTTATACTCACACCCACACATACACACACACATTTACCAAAATCATTAGATATTCCTCCAACAGCAGTGTAACATAATGGTAACTAGTACAGACTGTTAAAGCAGACAGCCTGCGTTTATACCTCAACTTCACCACTTACTAGTTGTGGGACTATGGCAAGTCCCTTTTATTCCCAGGGTCTCAATTTCATCATCTATAAAATGGGCATAATAATAGTATCCACCCCATAGAATTGTTGTGTGTTAGATGCATTAAATCACAAGTTAAGCTGGTAAAAAAGTAAGAGCTATATGTGTTTTTATTTATTGCTTTCCCTTTTATGGATGTATCATAATTTATCTAAATCTCTTCCTATTGAACATTTGAGATTTTTCCAGCCTTCTCATCATAAATAATACTGCAGTAATAAACCTTGTATGTGAAACTTTGTGGCCATTTCTAGCTATGGGAATCATACATCTAATGATATAGTAAATTTCAAAGTTTTTGATGTGCATTGCCAAATTTTTCTATAAAGATTGTGACAACTTGCATTTGGATCAACAGTATATGAGGATACTTATTTCCTTGCTCTTTCATCCAAGCAAAGTGTCATTATTCTTAAAAATCTACTAGGCTTCTCCTCTCCCACCCAGAATGTATGATTCAATGGACCTTTTAAGAAGGAAAATAATTTCAGAAGAAAAATAGCAAAGTGTAGATGTGGAATGAAGTTAAAATCAGGATACTTGCATGATAAATCTTTGAAAATGAAGTTTCTGAGGGGCTCCCACTGCGAATAAAGTCTTAGTTCTAACATGACAAAGAACATGACCTCCCCCTCCCACACCCCCTGGCAATTTCACTTGTTAAGGGTGGAAAATTTTCAAGTGAGCAAACTAGCTAAGTCAGCTACAGGGGAGAAATATCTTTAGATATCAGAAGTTGTCCTACTTGCTTGTGTGTGGTTTAGGAAGTGTATTGTATAAAATATGTAGATGACCAATGTCTGCTTCTGTAATCCATTTACTTGTTAATTAAGAGTGTTGTTCTGGGCAAAGATATGCTAAAAGCCAACTTCCACTTCTGTAATCTGCTTGCTTGTTCAGGGGACCACCAGGATATGGTCTTGAGCTTTATCAGCTGCCTGCTCTGAAAGCTTGGGGCCGTTCTCCTCTAGCCCTGCGTGGTAGAGGGTCAGTCGCCGGCCGGCTAATAAAGGCTCATAATTAATCTCAATGGGCTCCGTGGGTCTAAGAATTGTTCGCGCCATAACACACTGAATTCCTGAGAGCTTTGGTTAAGAGGAAGAAAGGGTGGGTGAGAAGGCATATGTACTGATCAGTACACATGTATCCCCACTTCTGAAGATCAACAGAAAGATCTATCTGAGCCTTCATCTTTTAGATTTCCAGGGACTAAGAAGACTGTCTTTAAAATAATAATGAAACCAAGCTGCAAATACTTCATTCTGGTAAATTAATAGTCTTGGGACGTTGCTACTCCCTAGGGTGCATAACCTTGGCCAAGTCACGTCTCCTATCCTGCATCCTGCAGCCAGGATTGTAGGGGGTGAAGAGGGTAGAGGGTCACAGACCAAGCTCTTAAAGATTCCCTTCCAGCTCTAAAGTTTCCTCGGCTTAGACCACCTGAGTTTGGGAAAGAGATTAGTAGTGTACACCGCAACACGTTTTAAGCCATGGCCCCTGACCAGTACATGTAACTGGAGGCACTCTTCAAAGAGACAAAACACGTTAGCAGGTCCTGGCCCCGCTGAGTCCGTTACCACCAACCGTCAGCACCGTGCGCAGCTGATCTTGCTTCAGCCAGGGAGTCTGAACTGTGTGGGCATTAGGGCTGCCCCAGCTTCTCAAAACAGCCCTGATTTCTCTGAGTCCAAGAGAGCCTGCTTCCACCTTCTTCCAAATGAGAAAGGACTTAGGGAAGAGGAAGCCAGTTCCAGCCACACCCAAGACAAGAACCCTGACGCAGAGAGCAGGAGTGGAGGCTGATTTTAAGAGCCGCAGGTTGACAGCATCTTCCAGTGGATAAGCCATCCACACTCACGACGCCACAGCTGAACGTGACATAGTTTAGTGTTTACAAGCTTGAACTTTGGAGCCAGACTCCCTAGGTGCCAATACTGATTGCACTTACTCGTGTGACTTGAGCAAGTCGCTTTACTTCCTATGTCTCAGTTTCCTCATCTATAAAATGTGGATAACGATAGTAGAGTACCTCCCTCATAGTGCATGGGGATTAAATTAGTTAATATTTATAAAGTACTTAGAAAAGTGCCTAACATGTAATGACCTTTATATAAGTATTTGTCAAATAAGTAAATAAACGACTTTGAGGGAATTGCTGTGGTCCAGAAGAGGAAGGTTGTTGGCGTCCACTCTGTCTCTGCTACGCCTTAGGTATGTGCCCTCAGGAAAGGTGCGCCATCTCTCTGAGCAATGGGCTCCTCCCCTGTAAATCAGATTTTACAACACGGACTTCCCAGTAGGTCTTATGATGGAGGTCCTGGCCCACAGCAAAAGCTTCATCGCCATGATCGTTAAATTTATTGAGCAATGTATTCAGAGAGCCCATGTAGGGGATTTTATTAGCATCTGTGTGGGGGGAAACTGAGGTGAGAAAACTGAGGCCCAGGGAATCTAATGCTGTTGTTCAAGGCTACACAGGTAGATAGCAGCGATCAGAGCTAAGAGGCGAACACCAGCTTATATTCACAAGGATAGGAACTCCAGTTAAATGAATGGGACGGATTAAGCGTGGGGAAAAGGAGGTGGGTGTGCAAATAGGTGGGGGAGGATCACAGAGCCCTATGAGATCATAGGTCAGAAGCATCTCTTTCTGCCATGAGAAGCAGTCTACCGCTCCGGGCCCTGTGCCCCCGTCTTAAACAAGACCCTGGGTCAATACCTTAACCTTTCAATTGGCATAAAATGAAATGAGAACTTTGCATCCTGGATTTCCATCTGAAAAGGTCAAGGCTACATTAGTGGATAGATACCTCCATAATACCTTCATTTTATCTTTGTTCTTCTCAGGGGCATCAGTGTTGAAGGATGTTGGGGGCAGCAGCTTGAAGGTGAAGGGCAGCATTGAAATTGCCAGGGACAGAGAGATGGAGAAGAAAGAGCCTAGGGAGGCCTCTAGAGTAGGAAGGGAAGAGAAAGGCCCTGTTACTCAGTGTTTACTATGTTCCAGGCACTGAGCCAGGTGTTTCCACGTAGTCACATGTTCTTAAGTCCTCTTAAGTGGATCATACCATTCGATTCAAAGGTGGGGAAACCCAGGCTCAGAGATGTGGAGTAGCTTGTCCATGGTCACACAGAAACCAAAACCATTAACTACTTTTCCAGAGGCAGAATACAGAATAAAGTTTCCTTTATTCTTTGTCCAGGGACAACTGGACAGAGATGGCAACCATGGTATGTACTAAAGTACATACCATGTACTTTTTGTCAGGAACTTCAAGGCCAGAGAGAACCATGGAGGAAAGGGTAAGATAAAGAAGGAGTCTGAGGATAGAACTGCAAGTCAAGGACATCAATAAATAATCCTGCTGCTGACAGGCAGTAGATGGGGGTTATTTTGGACCCTTCAAGATTCTTCATGTATAAAATAGCAATCTAACCGTCTGCAGCCAATCTAGAGCTGCTACACAGAACTCAGGCTCCGCTAGTCACTACATTTCCCAAGGTTTTGGTCTCCTTGTCCGCAAGATTCGGAGAATACCTGAACTGCCTTATGCCACGGGATTGTTCTAAAATTATAAAAATATAATAGTAAGAGAAAGGAAAGTACATGTAACTATAACATGCTATTTCACTGTAAAATAATTATAGAAGGAAAATAATAATAGCAAAAATAATGAGGTTTACGTACTCATTGTTAAAACCGCTGTACCCAGTCCAAGCAGTAAGGTTCTGCAGTGGCGAAATTGCCATGCAGAGTGAGTTCTACCACTCTATGAGGAATACCGTGGTGGCCAACTTGAGTCCTTGGGCTCATCCTAGTAACATCTAATGTCTACCGAGAACGTTATATTATGTGCCAGGTAGATACTGTGCTGTGTTCCCAAGAACCCTGTAACACACATACTATTGTACCATTAAAGAAATTCATGCTCAGAGTGTAAAGTCACACAGCCAGTATTAGTGAAGCAGGAATACAAACTCTCATCGACCCAGCTGAGGGCCTGTGCTCCTACCAGCAACTCTACCTTGCCTCTTACCTGGAGCTGGCTCAAGTGTCTGCTCACCCCTCCGCCCCTCTCACCTGCTCATCTACTTTAGTATGGAATCCACCCTTCACTTCCTCATTGAATGTTCCTTTTGGAGAGCACTGAATTCTTACTGGCTTTCTCACTAGGTCTCCAGGAGGGAAAGACCATCATTGATCCCCAGTAGAATGTGTGGACGGAGAGGAGAGGGAAATTCACATGTGGGGTTTACAACTCATTTGACTAACTTTTACTCTCCTCATTTCAGGTGTGATTCTGGCTGATAACTAGATACGCTGGATGTTATTATCCGTTAATATTATCATCCCTACTTTTGCCAAAGAGGGGTCGAGTGAGATTTCTGAGAAGAAAAGATACAGTTCCCTAGTAGCAGCAGTGTGGGCACAAGTGTGGCCTTTAGCAAACAGCAGATGGGGTTTCACCGAGGGCTACTGGACATCATCCTCCTGCAGGCACTGAGATCTGTAGTAGCTTCCTTGCGATTTTTACATTTCCACACTTTCTGAAATACAGCGATACTCCCTGTCCTCTTTCTCACAGCCAGAAAGGGTTGTATAAGCCTCTAGTTTCGCACATTAAATACATTCCTATTTAAAACACCTTAAGTGACTTCTGTTTCCTGACCTAATATTGACAAATACATCAGCTAGTCCCTACGAAGTAGTAGATAGAAATCGCCTTGCTCTTAGAATTTAAATTCCCCTGTTTAAATTCCACCTCTGCTGCTGACAATCCATATGACTCTGTGAAAGCCATTTACTTTTCTCATCTACAAAACAGGACAGACAATATTTGTTCTGTTTACGTCACAGGTTTTTTGTGAGACTTAAAGGGGCTGATGAATGCAAAAGTATGTTCTAAACTATACCGATATCCACATAAGAAGGGAACCACTATTTTGCCTTCTTTACAGAGTTTCTTTTTTAGAAAATGTATTCTCATGTTGCCCATAAGAGGGACTAGCAACCGCCTGGTCAGCCTCACAGCTGATGGTACAGAAATCACAGCTAGCTACTCACCTTTAGGAATTTAGGCCACTGCCCTACCCAGAATCTGGATTCCACCCTAATGGACTGTGATTAATAGGTGGTTATCCAATTCCTGTTTTTAACCAACTCTGCAAAGCCATTTATGGAGCCAAGCATATGTCTCAACAGCTTATTCTAGGGTGAGCTGTTGTAGAGAGCATGGTTAGTGGGTTACTGTTTAATGGATACAAAGTTTCATTTGGCAAGATGAAAAGTTCTGAAGATGGATAACGGTGATGATTATACAACAATGTGAATATACTTAATACCACTGAACTGTACACTTAAAAATGGTTAAATGGTAAATTTTATGTTATGAATATCTTACCGCAATAAAAAAAGAAGCCCCACAGGAGATACTGATGTCCACTAATGTTTGAAAAGGTTTGCTACGATTATGTTATGCCATGTTATGAATGTATTATATTATGATTTTGTGGATCTTAAGAATTCGATAATCCTAATACTTTTCACGTAACCGCCTGAAATGTCAATAAATTTATTCATTCTTTTAAAAAAGAGATCAGTCACAATGAGCTGAACTGATAACTTGTAAGGGAGGAAAATAGGTATGCAGCGTAGGAGATTTGCTATATACTTGAATGAAAGTACAGATGAATCGAACTTATCTATAACCAGATTTGTAGTTTAAATTCAGTTTAAAGAATAATTTCAATAATACTTGTGAGTTGGCCTTAAAAATAATTTCAATGATAATTTTTACTCCACTTAATAATTTCAATACTAATTCAGTTTCAGCACACGAAGAGCTACTTTTTAAAGCTCTGCTAAAGGATGTACTAGAAAAGTCATATTCTCAATAATAAATTGTTTCTTCAATAAAACACAATATTTTAAGAGGACAAACTGGAAGTGTAACCTCTGATGAAGTGGTTGCTTTGATTGCAATAAATAAGATTTCAGGGATAAGGTTGGAGAGAGAATATCTTATGAAATTTATACATTGATTCATTCATAGGCAAGCGATTGTACTAAGAAATGGAAACAAGTAATAAACAAAAGGCTGCAGATGCCATCAATGTGGTTACATTTATAAAAACAGAAGCTTAAAGATGCAGTCAATCATTAGAATGCTTTGTAATGAGAAAAGAAGCAGCCATAATATTTCATGTAGCTCAGAATTTCTCTGATTATATCATAGTGAGAACTTAAAACAAGTGAGAAACTCAAAGCAGAGCTGTATGTTAGTCTTTTAAAAAAGATGAGCATTCCAAATTTGATGACCTTTTCTGTAATGACAATGGCAGTCAGGAGTATACTACTTAGCAGATATTTTCTGAAAAAAAGTAATGCACACTTAATCATTCCTTCAAGATAGAGGTGACATTTTAACAACACATAAGAGAGCAGTTGAGTCTCAAAAAAAAAAAAAAGTCATGCTATGGAAAGAGCATTTAGAAAAATGGAGATTTGGAAATGTTGCCATTGTTATGTGATTTTATTGCCAAAAAATGATGTGTTTCCTCTATAAAAGTTTTTATATCTGCACAGCCAAAAAACATGGAAAGAGAATGCTTTTCCAATCTGCTTTAAAATTCCCCATAAGGAAAATTTTAGTGGAATTTTGAAAACATTTGTTAAAACTATACGAGTACAATATCTTTCATTTAATTTGTCAGAAAAACTAAACAACCTGTAGGATATTGGAATGTGTCTACGAAGCAGGGTTGGATCCTAGCAGAGGAGAAGGGAAAAATCACCTCCTGTGTTTTCTATACTAAATTTCTGTTAACACAACCAAAGAAATGATCAGCTCATTAGGCTACCATAGAATACAGTTGATGGCAAAGTTCCTCCAGGTCTCTAATTCATTTCATCAGTGTTTATAAACTTTGGCAATTTGTGATGGACTCCTCTGTATAATGTCAAAATCTCCTGTCATTTTGAGATTTGCTATATACTTGAATGAAAGTACAGATGAATCGAACTTATCTATAACCAGATTTGTAGTTTAAATTCAGTTTAAAGAATAATTTCAATAATATTCAAGAAGGTCTGTTTGCCTGCATTAACCATAGGGGTTTGGTTTTGTTTTGTGCAATATTTTTTGAAGCGGGTAAAGTCTCCAATGGAATCTGGTGACAGCCTGTGGGAAATGAAATCATCCTTATTTAGAGCTTTCCCATAAAATTAGCAACTTTGGTACTTTTCTGTAGAGACATTGATTTTTTTTTATATGTCTCAGAAAATAATTCAGAAAACATTTTTAAGGCTATAGTTGCGTCTGCAGCCTTCTTGTTTCTTAAGAGTACGTAAGATGATTTTAATGGATACCTATTTGAATGGAGTCAGACTATAAAGCTCAGTTTGATTGCTCATTCAATTAATTATCACCTTTTATCCATCCTGTGAATCAAATCTATGTCCATTTCGGGGGCTCCAAGACCCTGTATGCCTGGCATCTCCAGCCTCTTTGAGCCCATCCCCTTCCACCATCACTCATGAGCCACACTGGCCATCTTCCTTTACTTGTCTAAGGTGGAATTCTCTTCCCAAAATAGATGAGAAGTCACGAGGAGCCATCAGGTGTGGGCGGTCACTGTGGAGGAACTAGGGAACTAGTGCTTGTTGAATGGCCAGTATGTGCTGGTCCCTCTCATAAGCATGTCATCCTCTCCACAACCCTTCAGAGTAGTGGGTGGGGGTTGGCTCCCTTGTCCAGATGAGGAAGCAGAAGCTTAGCAAGCTAACACAGCTAAAACCTGGAGCCACGTCATCGACACCTGGGAAAGCTGTTGCCTTGGGATCAGTGTGGCAGACTCGGGATCTGTGTTCTTCTGCTGTCCTCTGAAGAGCACAGAGATGCAGTTCCTGGAGGGCTCTGTCGCCAATTTGCTAAAGTTGAACTTCTAATTATCTTCCACGAATTAGATCATGCACTAAAAGATTTCTTCTAAATCTTTTAGATTTATTTTCTAAATCTTCTTCTAAAAACCTACTAATTAGTTGTGTGACTATAAACAAACAATGTAACCCATTAAATCAGGATGCTAATAGTACCTAACCTAAGGGTTATTGTGAGCATTACATGAGATGATACATGTTAAGCTTGGACTATCATGTGTCTCAATAAATGCTGGTTGTTGGCATTATGATCATTATCATCATTGCCATAAATTTTCTTGTTTCTGAAGCATTTCTCTTCCTTCCTTCCTTTAATAAATAGTCCTCTAGCTCCTATTAGGTGCCTGACACCATGCGAGGTGTCTAAAATAAAAGGATAAATAGAAAGCAATTTTCACTTAAGGCACTGTGTGCAAAGCACCATGGGAGCTTGAAGGAAGGCATCTCTCCCTTGCTTAAGGGATTTACTGAAAAGCTTTGTGGAGCAGTTGACATTTGAGTTAAGCCTGGAAGGATGAAATGGAATTCTTCCAAATGGAGAAATGGAGGGGGCAAAGGAAAGTGTAATAAAACTTCTGTCAGAACTGGGTCTTAGGGTTGAGTCAAGATTTTTTATGGATTAAATTAATTATAGTTAAGAAAAAGAAGCAAACTAGAGAGAAAGATTAAGGGAGAAAGAGAAGCAGTTTGAAAGGTACGTGCAAAATGTGGCTGAATTCAACTTTTCTATCAGGTACCAGATACAGTTTTATAGTGGCAATATTTTTCAGGAGAAAGAACATGAGTTGTGCTATCAAACAGTCTGGAGTCAAAATAATAATTAAGCTTTGTTATTTGGGGCAAGTGTCTTTACTTCTTTGATGTGTTAGGTCTTTTACTTGTATAAAACAACCAAAGGTACAAAAATACATAAGGTAGGGTGGCACAGTTCTTATTTCACAGAGATGTCTTAAAATGAAATGAAATGACATATGTGAAAACACTGAATACAGGGTATGGCAACTAGCAGATGTTCAGAAAATGTTTGCATCCACCCTTCCTTCTCAAATGAGACTCCGCGCATACTGACCACACTGTCAACACGAACTGAAAATTGCCAGATGATGTCATTGTTTTCACATTAACAAACCCACAGAGAACACAACTACTTTAACTCAGTTATCAACTTACACAAGAGTCAGGATTTTCCTTCCCAAAAATGAAAGCCAAGAGAAGTTGGTGCCCCTCGCCTTGGTAGTTCACTGCTGTCATTATTCGTTTAGACAGTTATTTAGTGCCTACCAAGTAGCAGACACCTGGGTGAGCACCTGGTTTCTCTATCCATTGAGTCTTCACAACAATTTTAAAGATAGGAACTCTCCCCGTTTTTGCAGATGAAGGCAACTTAAGCTTCGAGAAATAACCGGCTCAGGATTACACTTCTGGCAAATGATGACCCCAGGGCTGGCTCCCAGAATGGTCTGACTCCAACTCTATGCCTCATGTAATATCTTAGGATGGGAAAGAAACATGTCCTACCGAGAGTGCATAGCTATGAAGAGCAAAACTAGGTCAAACTGGAGCTATCTGTGGTCCTCGAATTTTTCTTAATTCAACACAAGTAATATTTTTGTCCATTTCTCCCAGCCTGCTTTTGTTTCTCAGTGTTTCTCTCTCATTTCTCTGTAGGGAGGCATATGTACATCATTCCTTAAGCACATTTATCCCTCTCTTTCTCTATTCCAGGTGGAAAAAATGAGGATCAACATCTTAGAGGGATTCTTCAAGCTTTACAGGGTGTTCTGTGGGGCTGGGATCTGAGGCTCCAGCCTCCCCTACCGTCCCATCTGCTGCCCTCCTCTGTCTTCTCCCTCTGGCATCAGACACAGACCTTACGCTTTCCCGCCTGCCAGTCTGATACATTCCTCAGGCCCAGAACCACTTAGAAATAATTATTTTAAAAACAAATAAATTCTTCTCTCTGTGATCTTTACTCTCTTCACATCCGCACCGAGCAGTGGCTATTTTTACTCACCCTAACTCCTGGCAGGTCTCTTTGGAAAGTCACCGTGACATTTCATGCAGCCTCGTCTGGCATTCATCTAAAATATTTTTTCAAAAACATCTTGCTCTGGAGAAATGTCAACATTTATGGTGTATCTACAAGGATGTATCAGCAGCAGAAAAGATCCACTTAACAAAGTCCCAGCTTGACAAAAAGTGGGTTTGGAGGCAGATGCATAAAAGTAGGAAAGCACACTTGGGTGTGTGGGAAGGAAATGGTGGTGAATACCCATGTCTGCAGTGAGGTCACATGGTGAGAGTTTGGTGTCTGGTGAGAGGATGGATGCACAGAGTGACCAGAAGTAGGTAGGTTAAGGACAAAGCAGGGAGGATATCTGGGTCAGCGAAGTTCAGCTGGTCTTGGACTTGACCAAGTCATGTTTTCTTCCTATCTCCATCTGAGGCTTCCTCTTAGGTCAGGCATGGCTAGGAATCTGGAGCAAGCACACATAGTACCTTTCATGTTGGTGATGGAGATGAAGCAATGGAAGAGGAGCCTCAGGCTCAGTCCTAGTTTGTTACTAAGCTATCATTTGATCTTCAGCAATTCACATCATCTCTCTTGTTCTCTAATGTTTTATCTGTAGAATGGAGTAGGGCACTAGATGGTCCCTTCTAGACCTTAAATTCTTTTGAGTCAAAGACCAAACCATGAAGATGGTTGCTTACCACAATGCCGAGCATTTGGGATTTAAGTAATCAACAAGAGGTCATTTTCAACCATCAGTTAATCCATCCATTCATCCATGCATCCATCTATCTATCCACCCACTCACCCATCCATCAATCCATCTATCCCTCATCTATCTATCTATCCACTGGTCTGACAATCCATCCATTTACCTTCACTCTCTCTATGCCAACTAAGGTAGGCACTGTGAAATCGATACAACCCAAGACCTATCTTCAAAGAATGCATTGTAAAAAGGTGTGGTAGCCAGCCTCCAGCATGACTCCCAGTGTGCACTGAACTCTGGTATCTGCTCCCTCCAACTCTGCACCACAGTCAGTCTGCATGACCAGTGGAAACAAGAGAAGTTACGGTATGTCACTTCTGACTTCATGTTGTAAAGGACACTGTGTCTTCTCTCTCTCCCTCTCTCTCCCTCTCTCTCGCTCCCTCTTTCTCTCTTTCTCCTCTCTTTCTCTCTTTCTATTCTCTTTCTCTGTGTCTGTTTCATCTTGTTCTTGCTTTTGCTCTTGCTTTTGGGGAAGCCAGTTCTATAATGCAAAGATACTCAGTCAGCCTATTGATAGGCACATGTGGCAAGAAACTGAGGTCTCTATCTAACAACCAGTGGAAAACTAAGGCTTTACCACATAAGTGAGTTTACATATGTATTATGAGCCTTTGGTTTACTGCAGCCCCAGCCAATAGCCTGACTATAACCTCATGACATATACCCTGAGCCAGAAGTACACACCTGAGCTGCTCTCTGATTCCTGACCTGCAGAAACTGTGAGCCAATAAATGTTTGTTGTTTTAAGTATCTTAATTTGGGGATCATTTTGTACCACAGAAACAAATGACTAATACAGAAAGAAAATGAAAACATGGACCTATGAAACTATTACACAAGTTTTTTGAACATCCACAACCATTAAAGAGAGATATATATATATATAGATGTATATGTATATGTGTATATATAGATATATATCTATATATATCTATATATATCTCTATATAAAGCCTAGTGTACACTTTCAAAGAATGCCCAATTGAAGTAAAAAGTGCTATAAAAGATAAAATTGACAAACTTGCCATGGGAATTTTGAGGAGGACAAGTTCACAGCCAGTTGGAGGGGAGAGGGGAATCTATACTTCTTAGCTTGGGAATGTTTCATGAGTAAATGTCTTTAAACTGGATTCTTAAAGATAAGAGAGATTTAGGGGTGCAAGCAGAAAGGTATTCCGAATGGCAAGGTCGTCATAAGCTAGAGCTAACCATCGGATAAAATTAGCTACATTCTTAAGACTGGCTGATAGTTTAATGTGGTTGATAAGTATGAGAAGAAAAGGCGAGTGCCATCAAAGACGTGTGCCCTTGCTCCTTTAATCCATGTTCCTCCAGCTTTAATTTCTTTACTCTTTATTGTTTTTTACAAGTATCCCATATATCATCATTTGTTTATTTTTAATTTTAATTGGCTAGTTTTGTGAAATTTAAATTTTGCCCTAAGCAATAATATCCATGAAACCATGGGTTTGATAGGCTATTTGTAATTGTGCTAATAAACATAAAAATAATCACTGTTTAGAAAAATGTGCTCTTCAGTGCACCACCTAAAAACCCCTAGTAGTCCAGAAGCAGTGTACCATACCTTGAGAAATACCTAGGATGATAGTGTCGAGGGGAAGGGGGTCCCCTGATGGGAGCTGTGCTTGAATGGAATACATGTCATGTCAAGCCTGTCCATGTAATCATGTCTAGTGTCAGCCACCCTTGATGCTTCCCTCTCCCTGGCACTCCTGACATCCAATCAGTTACCCAATCCATTGATCTTGTCTCTCAGATAACTCTGTATGCCCCTGCCCCCATTCCCTCCACGACTTCCCTGAGTTATTATCACCATTCGTCACATGCACCATTACGTCGGCTTCCTGACTCAAGCCTTCACCCTCTTCCACTCCACATAATTCTGACCACATGACTCCCTTGCTCAAATTCTTCACCATTACCTTCAAAACAAGAATCCAAACTCTATTAGCCTTGCACATTGGGTGCTTCAGGCCCAGGATGCTCCATACCAGCCCAGGCTCATTTCTGGCCCTCACCTATCCCCCAAACAACACATACACAGACATACCTCAGGCTCTAGCAACTGAAAGGCTTTGAACTTTCCTGAATAAGACTGTTCTCACAGGCACACCTCTGTGTCTTTAAATAGGCCATGCTCTCTCCCTGAAACATCCTCCCTTGCCAGTCCACTGGAATGAACCTAGTCACCCTCCAGGGAGCAGCTAAAGATTCCCCGATTTTCCCATAGAGACACAGGCATGCCCTTGCTGGAGCTCCCGCTTCACTGGGTACAAATCTCCCTTATATCACCTGGGACTATAAATGTCTCTTGTAATTCTACCTCCAATACTAGACTGTAAGGACAGAGTTGAGGGAGCTATATCTATTCCTCTGTCTTTGAGTCCCAGCACACAGAAGCCACTAAATAAATGCTTCTCAAATGAATACATAGATTACAGGGGCACAAGGGCAGGTCTGTGGTTTGGCTGAGGAAGAAAGACATTCCAGCTCCCTCCTGCTGCTGCATCTTCCACTAATTAAATGTTTCACCTTCCCAACAGGAAAAATGAATGGGTCTGGGATGGTGGTGTGGGCAGCATATGGGAGTGTCAGGTGCAAAGAACCTTGAGTAGATCCCTTCATTCCCAAAAGGTAAGGCTCTGGTCAATGTTTCCTGATTCCCATTAATTTCAATGTTTTTTGACAGACACAGGCAATTGGCTGTCTGCTGCAGGCGGCTGGTTTGCTCAACATGGTTTGTCTTTTTATTAGAAAACCTAATATTTTTCATGGATTTGGTTTGGTTTCACTGGGGAGACAAGATAAGCTGTTCGGTCTTAGCAGCTGAGTCGGCTCTAATGGCCCTTGTCTGCTTCAAACCCAGCATCAAGTGAGTTCTCAGTCTCCATCTCCAGCCTAGATGTGGGAAGATGTACGCTGTGCTGTGGGCAGGCCTGTACAGGTGGCTTAGACAATTCTGACTGGGGCCAAAGAAGGCAAATCTCCCCGACCCCACACCCTGTTGCCCAGACTAACGAGGGTGGTCCTGGACACCTAGGGGTCTACACAGCTCCTTCTTTTCGACCTACTCAAATTCAGCTTCCATTTCCCTTCATGCAAATCTCTGATTTGCTGTTGGAGTGGGGTGCCTATCCATTGGCTTATTGAGAGTAGGAAACTCTGTCCATTCATGTTTGCACCCCCGGCACGCGCTTATCATTATGATAACCACTTTTGTCGATGTTTAAGCCTGTGTCCAGGCCTGGCACAGTGTCAACATCCCTTATTAGATTTAATCCCCTCAACATCCCTCTGAGGTTGATAGAATAATGAACTCCTTTCAATAGAAGAGAAAACTTGAATCAGAAGAGATTAAGGAACTTGTCAACAACAACCTTCCCTTCTAGCAAGAGACCAGGCTGGGTTTGAACTCAAGTTGATGTGATACGACACACATCCCCCGCTCCTGACACTGTACTCCCCAACCTGGCACAGTGTCTGGGCATGTAGTGAAGCAAACGTTGATGCAGGCATTCTCCCCACCAATGCCCTCTCGGCTGGTGGGTGGGGGCCACTGTGCACTGGATGACCTCCCAGAAATCACAGCTACCTTCACCTGACCCTCCTAATGATCCTGCCCACAGGATTGGGCCCTGTGTTGCCAACATCCATCTGAGCTGCACTTGTGTCTGCTATTCCAGTCAGACCTGGTTCACCTGGTTCCCATCCCAGACACCAGCTTCTGCAGCTGAAGGATGATCCCCAGCCCTTGTCCTGCATTTTTTCCAGCTCTCTGCCAGCTTTTCTTCTACTTTTTAGTTGGTTAAGATCTGGAGTCTCCCTGGATCTACTATTAGAGAAAACTGATTCAGCTTAAAATTAGGAGGCATTTAGGAATTTCTGAAGGGGAGATGCTTGATTCCAATTGGGGAGTTTCTAATCAATTCCCAGGTCAATGTACAGCTCTCTTAATTGGAGGAATCTGATAGAAATTAGAAGGTTACCCCGTTTTTATGAAATATCTGTAAAAAATCGATAGGTTAGGAAGCTAACGCTGATCAAGTGACAGTTTTGGGTTGCGTTAGTACCAGCACTGCCTATAGAATGAAGGAAGGCTAGTTTTGGAAATGATACTAATAAAAAGTAACAACAACTCATGTTTACTGAGAAACTGATCTGGCAGCTAGTAGGTATAACAGATAATAAATATAAAACCAAGGACTGATGTGGAAAGTCTAATCTTAGTGAAAGAATGAGACCATTCATTAAATTCTTATCTATTAATACCGATTTGTTGAATGAATGAGTGAACAAGTGTGGAGAAAGCATAACTTCAAGACTGGAATTAGAGAACAAGTCCAGAGTGGATTGAGAGGATGTGGGAGGTTGCCCAGTTTCTGTGGTCAGTACCCAAGATGGCACTGCCAAATGATGGCAGGAAGGAGGAAGCCAGGAGGCCTGAAGCCAGTCAGCACACAGGTGAAGTGGTGCCAGCCCCTTGGGTTAAGAAAGTATTTATTAGAGGATCAGAAATCTGTACTTTGAGAACCCAATTATCTTTCGCAGCTGGTATTTTCTGTAATTATTTTCTTTGTGCTCTCTTTCAGTCTTTAGCATGCAGTTTTTAGGGTTTAGGTGGGGTGAGAAGGGTTATTTTTGAATCCAGCCTGTCTCAGTTGTTCTAAGGAGAAACAAGGAAAGCAACCAAACTGAAATGTAATAGAGAGAATCCAGTCGAATGATGACAGCATGACTTTGGAGTGAGACCTGTCTGGGTGTGATGTTGGCTGGTTCTGTGACTGTTTTGTGACTCATTTTCTTCATCAGTAAAATGGGGATGAAAATAGCATCCGCTGCAAAAGGCTTTTGGGAAGCCAGAATGAAATCATGCCTGCAGAGTGTTTACCGCCATGCCTGGCATGTCGACAGAGAAGACAAGCAGAAGCAAAAGGCATTGGGTGCTGTATAGCATGCATGGGTGGGGCATAAAGGGGGCAAAAGAAGTCAGGGTCTGAGATCCCAAGAGGCACGTGAACTCTGGAGCACCTGAGAATCTCCGTTCCTGGGGCAACCTGTTCACCCAGAGCCCTCTTTGTTCTATTCTAATAAGGAAGGCTGTTGTCTTATGGGGACTTGATCACCATGTTCAAATATTTGACGAACAGGATGCAGGGGAATAGTGTAGGATCAGTTGACCTTGATGTCCTTTCCAAGTCTGGGTTTCTCTGATTCGAGAATAAGGAAAAGCCTATTACTGGTTCAAAGCAGAGCTGAATAAATACGTTTAGAGAAGAGGCAGCAGGAAAACAGAGGTTACAAAGATGGGGTTGAGAGACAGAACTGGATTTGATTCCTGGTTCTGCCACTTGTTGCCTGTGCGATCTTAGAAAAACTACTTGACGTCTTTGAGTCTCAATTTTCTCATCTGAAAGATGGTAATCATGCTTACCACAGAGAGGTTTTGTGAGGATGACGTGATAAGAGTGTATGGAAAGTCTTCACCTGGTACATGGAACACAGTAAGTGACGGATTAATTATACTGATGTACAGTAATATTTAAAATAATAAGATAACTTTACTTACATTGAGAATATAATACATTAAAACAACATAATAATAATGCTTATGATTGGCATTGCCATTGGTGAAGTAACAATTCCCTGTCGGAGTTCAGATTAAACTTGGAGTTGGGGGATAGAAAAACACTATCTACCTTAGCACTCAGAGTGGGCAGTGCTGGGGCAGTGTCCTGAGTCTCATATTTTGGAGACCAATCAGTAGAATATCATGCCTCACCCTCAGCTCAACACTTGACCATGAACCCTAGGAACATAAAAGCTGTCTTCCCTGCTGAATGGAGGACGGCGTTGGTCCATCCCTTGAAACTCCCTCTGCCCTTTTCTGATTCTCCTCCTTGACCAGGCTTGTCTCTGACCTCGACAAAAACAATACAGATGACAATAATAACAGCAGCCATTTATTTCGCATTTGCTTTTACTTGCCGACAATATTGTGTAATGCATTCTTCACATATCACCTAATTTAATCTTCAAACAACTTTTTAAAACGCCCTCCCAGATGAGGCTCTGGGAGGTCAGATGACTTGCCCAAGGCCACAGAGAACAAGCGAAAGGCCTAGAATTTCAGCTTCATTAAGAGAGGCTCAGCGGCCCCTTCTCCTATCAGTAAGTGTAAGAGCGACAGGAGTGACAGGCATCATCACTGGTCCATGTTGCTTCTCCTAATGGCCACCAGCTCAAGGGGCCCATCCCCTTTAGGAAAATCAGGCTGAGTAAAGTCATCATTGTTTTGACCCGAGGATGCCTCCCTCCCCTGTTCTCTAAGGACTAGCCAAGGTGAAGTCTGAGGGGAATTGTCTGAGAGAGCGCTACTCCTTTCCCCAACACTGGGGCGCATTTAAGCCAAAGGTCCATGAAGCTCCAGGGGCTTACTGTGGCTCTCCTGGCTACTGTGAGGGTGTTTCCCCAGGATTGGAGAAGGCTCTTGTATGAGCAATTCCCCGCCTTGTGGGATCACCTGATTCCCTAGGCAGCCCTGATATCTGGCCACAACATTGAAGGGTAGTCCGGAGTAGATGCCAGGACATAAGAAATGTTAGCAACAGTGAGGAAGGACTAATTAGGAAGTAAATAGCACATTATCTCCCCATTTCCAATCCCTGCCTAAACCTTTGACATCTCAAACTCTGGGTCACAGGGATCCCATTTCTTTTGGGTAGAAGAACTGCTGGAATTGCTTTCACCAATGTCCCTCTATCCATGTACTCAGACCTGTCATTAATGATGCACCCTAATGCCACACGCCCATCACGTGCTCTAGTTACTCGAATGGGCTGTTCACATGGCCACAGTGTGGTAGGACTGTCTCCTACTGCCTGTCCTCCAGACTTTGGGATAATTGGTTCTATTTGACAGGTTGACCCCTCCCTTTTGGGACTGATTAGTTTCTGACCCCATCATCTCCTGGACTGCCCTGTCCAGCTGCAAAGAATATGGCCATATCAGGCCCTATTCCAAGCTTGACCACAGCTTCACCTAAGTTATTAATAATAACGACATTTTAAATAATTTTCACATATTCATTCAAAACAGTTTGACTACATTCCTATAGCACGCTAGCTTATGATGCTTGATGCTCGATATTCAGAGAGAGGAAAACTTTTATCTTTGTGCTATTGGAGCTTTGGTTTAATGGAAGAAGGAGACGGTAATGGAAGAAGGAAATTGGCATACAAGGAAATAGTGAAATACACTTTGGCAAATAGTGTTATCTTGGACAGAGAATTATGGAGAATTTCACACAGTTCAAGTCACAGTTTCCGAAACATGAGAAATTTCACAAGCATGCAGTCAGCAGTGAAAGAAGTTAACAAATAAACAAACAAAAGAATATTTGTCATCCGAGTCTAGGACTCCATCTCCAAATCACTGTTTCTAAATCAAACAACTAAGTATATGATGACGCCATTTATGGAGATGAGGAAGACTGTAGCGGAGTTAGGTTGAACAATATACAATTGCTGTATATTGTAGGGCAGTGGTGATAATACTGATGTAACTAATATTTAGTGAGCACTTGCTACATCTCTGACACTGTGCTAATTGCTTTAAATACATTGTTTCATTTAACACTAGGCATTATTATCCTCATTTCCAGAAACTGAAGTCTAGATTAGAACAACTCATTTGACGACTATCCCCTGCTGGGAGGCAGAAGGGCCAGGACTCTAACCAGATCATTTTGCTCTCCGGTTGGCAGGTCTACCTCAGAACTACTTACCGTCTACATTAGGGGGTGTTAGCACACCATAGCAGCACTGATGAAAGCCTAAAGTGGGAGGCAGCATTTAATCTTCTTCTCTGCAGGTGAATTGTTGGAGTATGTATTTTTAAACCCCCATGAGAATCCTTAAGGAAGACAGTTTAATAAACAGAGTGATGAGGAGGAAGTGAATTTATTTCCAGCATCTCTCTGTACAGAGAAGGCACCAAAAGTAAAGAACAAGAAATTGCCCTGTGTTAAGGGGGAAGCCAAGAACTGAGAATGGAGGGAACCGAAAACTCATGGTTCTCTAGCCCTCACTTTCTGGCAGGTCCTATTCTCCATGATCTCACTGAAAGAACCAAATAAGGGCAACCACACGGATGCTCCCTGCAATCACAAAACTTAGACCATGGAAATGTCATTCATGGAGATGCTGGATGAACTGACCGGAGCCCACCCACACTAAGGAATAGTATCAAGTCATTTCAACGACTAATGCAATTTTATTTGAATCGACAGGGACTGATGTTCACAAAATGTTATTTAGAGAAGCAAGCAAGTTGCAGAACCATATCATATTATTTTGTTTTTATAAAAAGTAATAATGATATGTATATTGTGAATGCATGCACATATGTTATGTGCATATATGCATATTAACATATATCCAAAATGCTAATAATGCCAAGAAAACATGTGGAGAGGAAGATGTCAAAATGCTAACAAGAACATGGAAGAAGTTCATCTTTCAAGTTGTACATTCCTGAAATGCTATAATGTTTATAAAGATACCCTTGATTTGAGAACAAGAAATGACTATTAAAAAGAAAAAGAACAATCTTATGCCTACTCTTGCTCCCCTTCTCTCCCCCCAGCCAGCATGAGGAGCCATGGGGGCAGAGAAGAGGGCTGCCTCCAGTCCCTGTCATTACCCTACCATGTGTCATGCCATCTGGCCTCAGTCCTCAATATTAGGTCACCTCCTTGTCCTAGAAAGCTAACAGGACCCACCTTGGCTGGTTCAGGAGCTAATGACAAGCTTGGGAAGACAAGCTTGGGAAGATGCCTACTCCTCCTTCTTCCATCCCCATAAAGGTGCCCTGATTTCTATCTCAGAGCCTAGATTTGTGAGGAACATCTTTCTGGGCCGCTTTCTGCAGCTGAGAAGACGTAAACTGAAGATTTCTCACTTGTTCACTCTTCTCCTTTCTAGGGAAAAGTAAGTCTCAAGGTCTGTTGTTAGATGCACATACAAACACAGCACACAGACATATACCAATAGAAACACAGATATGCACACCAATGCTCTAAGTGACCACAACAAACAACCTACAGCTGCTGAAACTCCATACTCACAAAGCTACAGACTCATGGCAATAACACATGGGTGCATGCATGCACACACATGCACACCACACACCTGTCCAATTCTCTTCAGTTTTGAAGGAAAGAAAAGAGACAGGTGTAGCTCCAGCCCTTCCAGCAGGCTGACACAGATCCTTCTGAACTTGCAAAACTACTTTCTCTCTTCATCCCTGCTCCTCCTCCCTCTCCCCACCTCCTCCTCTTCCACTTTCCTCTCCTCCTCCCCCTCCTTCTTCCCTTCCTTTCCCTCCCATTCTACTGTGTCCCTACCCAAGCAGCTCTCTCTCTCTCTCTCTCTCTCTCTCTCTCTCTCTCTCGCTCTCTCTCTCTCGCTCTCTCTGATTCTCTCTCTCTCAAGCTCCCTTTTCTTAGCACTAGAGGCTAAATGATGCACAGATAGAAGCAGGAACTGGACCACCAATTAAAAGCTGCCTAGGGCAGCAAGGAACAGGTTTTTCCTTGATTATTTTTTCTACCCCGAGTCTATCTATCTGTCCTTTCCCCACTGCCCCTCCCACAGCAACAAGCTGGCACCTGATGTGCCCTTTCTCAGCAAGTAGCTCAGTGTTTAGGTCTCTGTCCCTTAGTTCTGCTCCTGTTTCTTTTTCTTTTGCATTTGCACCCCCTCTAGCCACTGTGGCCACTTCCGAGACTCCTCCATCCTACCTCACTTCCACACTTATTTCGGACAATGAAATTCCCCCAAAGAAACTGCCCTGAGTGGATGTCTCCTTGGGAGGGAGCAGAGGCTGGTTAATGGTGAGACACAGGAAGTGCCAGAACATCCGTATTTCTTCTAAGTAGGAGACCCATTTTTCAGGTCACATCCCAATCAGGAAGTGACTGTTCTCACCCAAAAGGGTGACAGGAAATCTCTCCTTTGCCCCATGTTGAGGATGGATAGAAAGCTCAGGTTAAAAGAAGACCCAAACAGAACAAAGCTCTTCCTTGTTTAACAAATAGACCCAGCAGCCAGCTTTTGGCAGAGCTTATTGGAGGGAATAAAAACCTCCAAAAAAAATCAATGGATAATGATTATACTTAAAGTGCTCTTTGAGCAGTTGCATTAGCAGGCTAGTCTGTAAACAGTAACAAAGCGCTGAATAGAAGGAAGTGACTGTAATAGGGACAAAGATTACCTGTGAAGAGTATTCTTAAACTCTCCCAACCCCACCAGGAAAATCATTTTGCTTGCTAGATAATATCTTGGTCTCTTTTTCTTGTGGAGATTTCAGGTGAGGGATGTAGGGAGAAAATGCTAAGGAAATTAGAGAGGTGTTAGATCTACATAATAAAGATAGAAGAGACCGAGACAGGCTGCCATGGGGTTGAAGATTGAGGGAGAGAGTTTGGGGATGCATGATATCTGGGAAGAGGTTGTTTAGAAGAGCAATGAGGGATGAGAAAATTTTTGAGATTTTCCTTGAATTAAGAATGTACCCCCACCTTTTGCATTTCATCAAAAGACAAGTTAAGATATGAAACATGTTGGGTTGCCAGACTCTATTTCTTTGACACTTCGAAATATGCCATGATCCACCTGGATTACACAGCCAATCCCGCACAGAGAGCAGGGACTACAGATGGCATGGAACATGCACAAGGATCATCAGAGCCCAGAAATGGAACTCAGACCAAGTTGGCATTAAGACTATTCCAGCAGCTGCACTTTTAAGAGTTTATACAAGTTCTTACAAGTTCTTAGTGAAGAGATACTGCAAGGGGCCTCTTAGGAACACGCGGGAAAGTGTTGGGAGCTTACTGTATCTATCTATGCACGTCCATGTTAACTACATAGTAAGCTGCATGTAGTTCTCATTCCCGAGGGTTGAGTCAGTCATTCTCCATGGATGCCTTGCTTATCGACAGAGCCCCTGTAGGTACTGCTGTAGGAAGAGGTGAAGAGACTGTTGCCCTCACCTGACCATGAGAGTCAGGTTTCAGCTACCTTCAGAAAAATAAAAACTCTGTCCCTGGCTAAAGGAATGGCAGGGAACCTGGATGTCATAGGAGAGGAGCTCCTCATTAGGCTATGGAGTAGCTGCCTTTGATGGTGAAATTATGTCTGATAAGGCTGGGCTGCCTATTTCACCATAAGGAAGAATGATCCTGTCCCCTTTTCTCTCTCCATAAAATAGCTTTTCCCTTGGACCAAAACAGTGACTTCCTAGATTTGTCATAGGATTGCTCTGCCTCTATGCCCATTTTCAGCTCAGCAGGTAGAGATTTCTGTTCCTCTGTCCAGCACCTGACGGGCTCAGAGAGGAATTCTGAACAAATTTAAAAAGTATAGGGGGAAAGAACACTTTCTGCTGTTTTGCAGAAATCATCATGTAGCATGATGTCATGATGTCCATATACAATGACTGGCTAGAATACAAGCTCTGTTCTTATTCCACACACGGGCTCACACTCCTGAACAATACTGTTCTGTCTTCGTGGATTCCTGAATCCATGAAGGCTGGAAGGGCCTTCAGGATTTGACAGATGAGGAAACTGAATCCAGGGAAGTTCAAGGACTCACTCAAGGCTATGGAGCAGGCTGTGGCTGACCCAGGACTTCAATTAGTATTTCAACCTCTTCGTCCACTGCTTTTCCTACTCAGATCTTATATGTTCACACGCATAGTACAGGGAGTGCCCCATTTCACTATCCCAGAAACTTCTCTTTTTGCAGCTGAATGGAATCACTCCAAGATATAAAGAAACTGAGAGCTTCCCACTCCTTGAAGTTGCCAAATCCTTGCCCCTTCCTAGTTGGGCCCATGGAGCAGGACAGTGAGGAATTCCTGGTGAAAGGAACGTTCAAAAGCCAGACAGAAAACACCATTAACACCAGTTAAGAGGTATGTGCAAAAGAGACTGGCAAAAGATTAAGCCTCAGTCTCTTCATCTGTAAGATAAGCATATAACAGGCCCTATCACACAGGACTGTGGAAAGGATTAGATAAGTTCTAAGAAGATCATACATATCTTAGTACAGGGCCAATACATTTAGCTATGGTTATTATTAGAGGACACTGAGACCTTAGGTAGAACAACTGGATCTACTAAGACTGAGGTTCATAGCATGGGCTGTAAACTATTATGGTCCATAAACTATTCCAAGCAGGTAGTGGGCAGTACTATAATTTGGGCTTCGGGGGCAACAGGAAGGACCCTAACAGTGAAAGCTGCCCAGCTAGTCTCCACACAATGAAACTTGGGACTTGATGTCAACCTCTACCAGGCAGGAGGCAGCCTCTGTCAGGAGTGACAAGGGAGCTGGCACAGGTCTGAGATTGCAGCAAGGGGCCTCTATAGACCCTGTGCAGCTCAGGAGAAGGCAGAAGTGGGGAAATAGGTAGGGACCAACTGACAAGGAGACTCAGAATCCAGTTCTGATCTGCCATGCTCTTTGCGATCTCCAACAGTGTTAGAACAACGCCTGATCTTCTTGGGTGCGCTATAAATATTGGCTGAATAAACGAATGAATCAATCAAAACTACAGGCTGAGGTCAAATATGAACCCATAGTTCTAAAGCTTTTATTTCCCGCACTGTCCATCCATCCAACCTTCCTGTCAGAAGTCAGAATTTCCTTTGCAATACCCTGGGCTGGCCTTCCAGTTATCTTTTACAGCCTCCAGCTGTAAAAGCTCTGAGCCTTGTGAGTATTGCCTGGAAAATGTCAATTCCTGTTTGATTTTCTCCCAAACACCTCAATTAACTATATGATGCTATCTGGTCAGGACCTTATCTCCATATAATATGAACCTGAGAAAAGAACACCTCTGGGCTGCATTCTTGAAATGCCATGCACCTCCATTAATGCTTGGCCCTGGCATGGGGTGAGACAGCTTTGAGCCTTGCTGGAGAGTGACTGTCCAAGAGGTGGGTCACAGGGCACCTATGAGAACTCAGCTCAGTGTGGCCAATCAATTAGTGTGCTCAGCTACAGAGAGTCTGGGAAAAACCTGAGAAAAGAACACCTCTGGGCTGCATTCTTGAAATGCCATGCACCTCCATTAATGCTTGGCCCTGGCATGGGGTGAGACAGCTTTGAGCCTTGCTGGAGAGTGACTGTCCAAGAGGTGGGTCACAGGGCACCTATGAGAACTCAGCCCAGTGTGGCCAATCAATTAGTGTGCTCAGCTACAGAGAGTCTGGGCAGCCAGAACTCAGCCCAGACTCTCTGTAGCTGAGAACACTAATTGATTGGCCACACTGAGCACTCTTGGCAGCTCCAGCCACTGTGTGGATGCCCCAGTCACCTTCCCCACCACAAAGAATGGAGGTTTTCAAACTCTAGTGACCATGATCTACAGTAGTGACCCAGAGAGTAAATGCATACACAGTATTCCAACATTCTCAAACACAGATTTTTTTCACATGATAATCTCAGAAATTTGGATGACTCTTCCAAACTGTGACATCTTGCCATCAATTGGCAGCATTTTTTTCTTTCTTAGTGGTATGTGAAATTTTGTGTCTCCCAATAGATTATGACTTTGATTTAGTGAAGTATGGTATATGTGTACATAACTGAAAAAATACTTTTTATCTTTACTACATGATTTCCTATGATACTTCCTATGTACTATTTTATTTCATTTCCTTTTTTAAATTTTTTTTTTTTTTTTTTAGGCAAGACAACTCTTGATTGACCTCACAGATTACAAGGACCTTATCAGCTTACAATCCCTTATTTTTTTTATGTTTTACACCTACGGCACCTGGTCTTCCTAGGTGGTCTCCCATCCAAGTACTAATCAGGCCTGACCCTGCTTAGCTTCTGAGATTAGACGGGATTTCACTTCCTTTTAATGCTAACCACTGCTACCCATTTAGGAAATTTCACTACCCTCTGAAAGGTCTCAATCTGCTCTTTTCAACACTACTGTGGAGATTGTTATGGATTGAATGTTCGTGTCTCCCCAAAATATATATGATGAAATCCTAACCTCCAAGTGATGGTATTAGGAGGTGGGGCCTTTGTCAGATGCTTAGGTCACGAGCATGGAGTTCTCAAGGTGGGATTAGTACCCTCATAAAAGAGAGCTCTCTCACCGTTTCACCACGTGAGGACACAGCTGAAAGACGGCCATCTATGAACCAGGAAATGGGCCCTTGTCAGACACTGAATCTTGTACTTCTCAGCCTCCAGAACTGTGAGAAATAAATGTTTGTTCTTTAAACCACCCAGTCTCTTGTATCTGTTATAGAAGCCTGCACTAATGAATATAGGGACAGAGGAAGATGCTAATGAGCTGTGAGGAAAGAGCGTTCTCAATAAATGAGTGGACTTGAGATTTATAAGGATTAGGCTGCTGGGGCATGTGAAAAAGGTCATGATTAGGGAAGTAAGGATGAAAGATGACAGAAGACTTTGAATCATACAAACCTGAGTTTCTAAATCTAATTTACTAACCATGAAAATGTAGGTAAAATTATTTAAATTATTAGTGTTTCAGGTATCTCACCTATAAAGCACTGGTCAGAGCCCCTCTTATTCACAGTTGTCATAAACATGAGAAATAAGGAGTTCAAAGCTTTGACCCAGGGCCTACATGTAGTAGGTGCTCAATAAATAGTCTTTGGTAATGCTGATTTTAGAAATAATAGAAAAGGAAGTCGCTCAACGAATAGCAACTGCTATTAGTTAAAGTAGTTAAAAAAAAAAAAAGAGTTGTACCCAGTGTGACATCAGCCAGTGTAAATATCTTGACAATTATCAATAAAACTATAACCTATTTTATTTATTTAATTCTATATGTCCTAATTCTTGTCCGATTCAATACTTGGTGAGTCCATGGAAGGCACCTAAGTAAGAGCCATATGTGGGTGTCCGCTGATGAGAGCACAGTTGCTGAGTTTTCCTCTTGGGGCAGGTCCTCCAGCTTTTGGTTGTACCTCTCATAACAGGATAGATGTCCCAGACTGCGAGCTCAGTCGAACCTTTCCAATGCGATCGAATTAATCTTATCATTTATGTGTTAACATGTGCCTCCAATAAATTGCTTTGCTAGCTCTCTGCGGTGGTGCATTTTTCCTACATTATGTCCTCACTCATTGATTATTACGGCCTGTTGACTATTTGACCTCGGTTCTTTTACTCGATCAGGCCTACACAGTTTCACTCCTTTTCATTTCTAATTGTCCTCCTCTTTTATTGGTGTTCTCTGTCAGTCTTTGTCATCCTAGATGTTCATTTTGGTTTTGTTGTCTATTTGATCTCCCCTCTGATGTTTCATTAGCATTTCTTCTATAATTTCTCAGGATTGTTTCCCACGATTCAGCCATTATACACCTTCTTACAACTGAATGAATTGCTGCTCGCAGAAGCATAACCTTTTCCGATTACATGAATGAACCCTTGCAAATGTATTTAATGATCAAGAACACCTTAACGTGTCATATGAAGTTAAAAATAGGTGACGTATGTTTAATATTAAATGCTGAAGAAATTCTAAGCTTAAATTCAAATATGGTAAGTAGGTAAACGCTCAGAGATGCCTACGATTCTAATAAACAGATATTTCCTACCCATCGACTATCATTGTCAACATTTGTAAATTAAGAAGCATGGTTTTATAGAGAATACAGCAGTCACCTCTTATCTGCAGTTTAGCTTTCTGTGGTTTCAGTTATCCGCAGACTATCGTAGTCGGAAAATATTAAATGAAAAATTTGAGAAATAAGCAATTCATAAGTTTTAAATTGTGTACCATTCTGAGTAACATGATGAGTTCTCTCGCCATCCCCACCGCCCCGCCTGGGACATGAATCATCCCTTTGTCTAGTGTCTCCACAGTGTATATGCTACCCACTTGTTAGTCAGTTAGTAGCTATCTCACTTATCAGGTTGACTGTTGAGTATGCAGTGCTTATATTCAAGTAATCCTTATTTTACGTAATAATGGCCCCAAAGTGCAAGAGTAGTGATGCTGGCAGTTTGGATATGCCAAAGGGCAGCCATAAAGTTCTTCCTTTGAATGAAAAGGTGAATACAGTAAAATAAGACATTTTGAGAGAGACCACATTCACATAACTTGTATTACAGTATATTGTTATAATCGTTCTAATTTATTATTAGTTGTTAATCTTTTACTGTGCCTTATAAATTAAATTGTATCATAGGTATGTATGTATACAAAAAAACATAATATATATATATATAGGTTTCAATACTGTTCTCAGTTTCAGACATCCACTGGAGAGGGGACTTGGAACGTATCCACCACTGATAAGCAGGACTACTATACGGGGTGCTTGTGTATCCATTGACTCCAGCAAATATGTGAAACATACCTCAACATTCTTAGCTGTATATGTAGAAAGGTAAATAGGAAAGAAGGAAGGAACATACATATGTATGTAGGTAAGTAGCTAGGTATGTGAGAAGGTAGGTATTACATAGGTAGGAAGGTAGGAAATGAGAAAAAGTAGCTAAACTGGAAGATAGGTATTTAGGTAGATAAAAAGGTAGTTAGGTAGGTAGGAAAGTAGATGGACAGACAGACAAATAAGGGAAAAAAATTCCAAGATTAATAATAAGGATAATCATCATCGTTATTATTTTGCTTTGGTTTTCAGAATTAGCTATGTGAAATATGATTATAATCCACTGCATGTGTTACAGGTCTTTCAGTTTGCAAAGAGCATTGTTAAAGTGATTAAATGCAGAGGCTGTTAGAGTAAAGTGGCTCTACCCTCTTAGTAGCCTGCGTAAGCAAACCGAAACCTAAGCCAAATCCAATGCACTCGAATCGGAGAGAATGAAACTTAAGGACAACCAATCACAAACAGCCACCTGGGCTTTCCCAAATAATGCAGCCACTTAAGTTATAGCCAATCAAATACTTTCTTTGCCTTGCTTCCCATCTTCTCTATAAAAACCTCTCCCTTAGCTCCTGTCTGTGCTCCTAACCACTTTCAGTCTTGTGCTACCCGATTCAAGTTAAGGTATGCTCAAATAAACTCTTGAAAATGTCACTGTGTTTCGGTTTATCTTTTTCAGCATTCACCCTCATCATCTCCTAAATATTCAGCAATAGAGGTAGAGTAAATATTCCCATTTGAGAGAGATGTAAATGAAATCTTAGAGAGGTGAAGTGACTGCACCTCGTATAATGCCACAAAGAAATGGCAAATCTGGAACTCGATCCCTGGGTCCCAATTCGGTGCTCCTTCTACAACATCAGATAAGAAGAGGTGACAAGAGGGAATGCTGGATGCAGCAAAGGAAGTACTGCTCTCCCATTCTTCTGTACTGGATGACTTTGGGTCCATATAGGACACAGTCCACTCTAGTAGGAGTCACAGTCTTTGGCCTAAGCTTCTTTGGTCATCTCAGAAACCAACATTAAAACAAAACAGCCCTAGGTCACCCCTTGCTTAGTGCCTCAGGCCTAGGAAACCTGAATAGCAGAAAATCTTATTTTTCAGCTTTCTTAACCAGCTCTTCTGGATCCCTGAACCAAGAACTAGATAGGATGTCCTGATTCCTAGATGAGATCTTTACTCTTTACCTGGATATCTGACATCTGACATCTGAACTCTACAGGCCAGGCCCTGAAGAGTTCTGATAAAGCATGATTTGTGGCCATCCCGTCTGTGACCACCTTCCACTGGGCATTAGGGCCACTTTATTCTGATTCCTATTTGTTAAAATGCAACTCAGTCTTCTCAAGAATAGGACAACCTTGCTCAATTGTGTGCTTTTATGGCATATCTGGTACATGCCAACACTTTCTATTATGTATTTGTAATTCTCACAATAAACCAATGAAGCTGTTACCATTCCCACTTTAGAGACAAGAAAACTGAGGCTCAAGAAGGCCGTGCCAACCCATTGGCAATGAACAGCTTGTGGATGGTAGAGCTGGAATTCAAATCTATGTAGGCCTGATGCTGAAGCCCACACTGTTTGCACTATATCAGATCAGTGACATTAATTTTCTCACTCTTCCATTAAGCATCCAACTGCTTTGCTTTCAGACCTCCAGCTCACCAGAAATTTGGACCCTGAATTTTAAAGAAATGCTATCATCCAAATCAGTTCCTCCGACTATGAACAAGGATCCCGAGCAGCATGAAAAATTTTAACAGCCGTGGCGCAGAGTTTTCTGAAGCCTGATACAGATCAGAAACAGAAAGAAGATAAGAGATGTGTATATTACAGGTTATGAGTGAAAGACTCGGATAAAGAAAAGATCGGAGGTACTGAGAAATGACCTCATGCAAAGCCTGGAAGAGATATTCCACACATCAGCCAGAACCCCAGATGCTAGTATGGCAGAGACTGTAGGCCTGGAACAGGCAAAAGAGGGAAGGAGGAGAAAAACAAGAAAAGACATCACCATACCCGGGTGGTACGAGAGAGCAGAAGGAACTAGGACATGGCGGGAGGGTGCTCCTGGGCACAACAGGAGCAGAGATGCTGTCAGAGGCAGAAAAGGGCCTTGGAGACAGTTGCCCCCCTTCCGCTTCTGTGGTTTGCAAGGGACAGGCATCGTCCAGATCCCGATTTGCTTGAATTCCAGGTATTAGAAACAGAAATAACAAGAACATGTATTTCCCACGAATTCATGTCTACTATGAAAATCGGATTCCTTGGCAAGCTGAGGTGGGGCTGTTGGTGAGGAGTCAGCCCCTGCAGTAACAATTTCTGAATGTGGAGCAGCTACAGTGGGAAACAAGGGGCTCAGAGACAGAGGCTGTGTATTTTCTGCCCCTAAAATGCTTATAATCATCAACCAGCATGAAAACAGTGCAGCAGCAAAGCAAAGCAGGGCGGAAGGTGATGAAAGGCCAACAGGATCTGTACTGGGAAGGCTGACGGTGAATGGGACAGAAGTGGAGGAGTCAAAGGAGGCTCCGCGTGGACATATTCTGAGTTTCGGAAGATGAGGTATGTGTGATGCACAGGCAGGAGAGGGATAGTGTTCCCAGTGGGGACCTCTGCTTAGAAATGGCACTGAGGACAGAGCCCACAGCCCCTGAGCCATTACTTTGAACAATGTGGAGGGTTGTCTTGAATGGCACGTGAAATGTGGTGGAAGAGTGCCATGAAAGGGACCTGCCTGGGGTGGCCACAACCTTTTGCTACTTCTGTTTCCTAATCTGCAAAATTAGGGGAGTAATCCTGCTTTTTGGTGATGTTGGGGTTTTAGAAAGAGATGGTACATGTTAAGGGCCAAGTCCACTGCTTGGCATAAAAGAGACGTCCTATGAATGCTCATTCGAATGAGCAGGAAATGGGCCCTTGGGGATCCTCTTACACACATTCGGTGAACATTAAAAGAGATTGTGGAGCCCCTTTCAGATGTAATACAATGCCTCCCCACCCACCCCAACCCTGAGAGCCGGGCAGAGGGCTGCTCTTCATCCTGTGTGGCTCTAGTTTCTCTTCTTCCCACCATAGCTTGCAGCGTAAAGAGGCCTGGCACTGAACATGAGGGGCAGACAAGCAGGGGTAGGGGTCCCAGGCCACTTACTCTGATGACCTCTGCCCCTCTGTATCTCTCTCTTTCTCAATCTCTCTCTCTCTCTCTCTCTCTCTGTCTCTCTGTCTCTCTCACTCTCTCCCCTCCCCTGCCCCCCCCCATGTGTTTGTGTATTGTGCACACTCAAGATGGGTCATATGTGCATATGTGTGTTTCTGCTCATGTGTAAATGTGTGCCTTTCTGGAAAATGACAGACGGAAGAGGGGCAACATTAAAGTCAAAGATAATTGTTGATGATCGGTCTACTTAATGCCCTGAAAATGCCCAATTAGATCAGTGTGAGTGGTTGGCTGCTGAGCTGGAGGGCTGAGCGATGCTCCATTTTTATCAAGGTCCCCGTGGATGGCCAAGCGTTGCTGCTGTGAACCTCTTCCTGACTCCCCTGCTGGATTCCTGGTCCTGGGGGAGAGGGCATAGCCCCCACCACACCCTGTGGCTAGTAGACAGTGGGCTCAGCACGTGAAATCACTCACTATCATGAATCACGAGGTGCCATATTTCCTACTTCCTCTTCTTCCTTTTTGCTGGTGAGTTGAAGGTGAGGTGAGTGTAGTGCTATCTATCTATCAGGATGAGCCCGAGTCCAGAAGAGCCTGGGGAGGGCAGCTCCATCTAGTGGCAGCTGCGTGCAGTGCTGAGGGACCAGAGTTGAGAACCAGACCCACCATGGCTTGTTTACCCTGCACTGCCAGCTGCCAACTGTATGAGGCTGGGCAGCTCACTCAGTCTCCCTGAACAGAGGAAGCTCTTCGATGAGATGTAACCATTTCTGATCTACTCCACTGCATCATCTTGGACAGAGCCACCATCATCCCCTGCCTGGGTTATTAAAAGATGAGGACATTATTGTTCACTGTGGATTCTCCATTGCCTCCAACAATCCTTGGTATATAGGAGGTGCTCAGTAACTACATCTAGAATAAATAAGGGAAAACTGGGTGACTGCCTGGGACCTCGAATCTGCAAAAGCCTATGGGGATGAGGGACTTTATAAGCCAGGGTTGTCTAGGGGGACTACAGAGAACCTCCTCCCACATGAGGCAGCCTGCATTCACAACTCTGGGGGTCATATTTGTGTAGAATACAGTGGGAGCTGTGCTTCTGAAGCTGCAACATGGGGGCCCAGCCAGACCTCTCTGGAATGGAGAACTCTTAATCTTTGCACATGAGTGTGTTCTTGATTCATTTAAAGAACTGCGGTTTGTGTAAAGTATTCGATATATATGTGTACTTTTAGGGAAGGCATGATTGAAGGAATTTCATCTTTAGACACTAGAAAGTGGTACTATTAAAGATATTCTGAGAACTTATTCATGATAAAAAACTCTCTCAGAAAAATAGGAATAGAAGGGAATTTCCTCAACTTAGTAGAGAGTTTATATTTTTTTTTTAAAAAAAATCTATAGCTAGTATTTTACTTGACAGTAAAAGACCAAATGCTTTCCCCTGGAGATTTTCAAATTACATATTGGACAAAGAGCTAGTATTTGGAATATATAAAGAACTCTCAAAACTCAATAATAAAAAAATCCAATTAGAAAATGGACAAAGGACAGAAAGAGACATTTCACTGAAAAGGACTGCAAATAAGCACATGAAAAGATGTTCAACATCATTTGCTATTAGGAAAGTGTAAATTAAAACATAATGATATATCACTATATACCCACCAGAATGAATAAAATAAAAAAGAGTGAGAACACCAAATGCTGGTGAGGAGAGGAGAGACTGAGTCACTAATAGAATGTTTCTGGGAACGTAAAATGGTATAGCCATACTGGAAAGTTGGCAGTTTCTTAAAAAACGAAACATGTAACCCAGTGATTGTACTCCTGGCCGTGTATTCCAGAGAAATATAGACTTAAGTCGACACAAAAACCTGTGTATAATGTTTATAGCAACTTTATTCATAATAGCAAACACTGAAGAAAACTTCTTGAATGAGTGAGTAACTAAACAAACGGTGATTCCTCTACATCATGGAATACTACTTGGCAATAAAGAAAACACACACTATTGATGTACAAACAACCTGGATAAACTGCCAGAGAATCATGTTGCGTGAAAGAAAGTGATCCCCCGAAGGCTGCACGTATGATTTCAATTATATAATGTTCTTAAAATGACAGAGTTACAGAAATGGAGAAAATATTAGTGGTTCCCAAGGATTTTCAGAGGGGTTGGGGACTGAGGGGAAATGGATATAAAAGGGTAATATGAGGGATCCTTGTGGGGATGGAAATGGTCTGTTTCTTGGAGTATCGATGCCAATATTCTGGTTTGATATTGCACTATAGTATCACAAGATGTCACCAATGGGAGGAAATGGGAAAAGGATACATGGGATCTTTCTGCATTATTTCTTGTAATTGCGTGTGAACCTAAAAATATCTTGAAATAAAGTTGAATTAGAAAAATCAAGAAGAATGAAAACTATAGATGTGATAAAACTTTAGAACTACACAGACACAGACACACGGACACATAAATGAGTACATGCAGAATTGGTGAGGTCTGAATATAGTCTATAATGTTTTGGTTATAGTTAAGTATTTTGGTCTAGTTAGAAGAATTATGTAAATGTTAATTTCCTGGTTTTGATCATGTAGTATGTTACGCAAAATATCAGGTGGAGCTTGTTGAGTGCTAGATATATGTTTCATCTCGGTATTAATTTTGCAACCTCTTTTGAGTCTATAATTATTTCTGAAAAATTCTAAGTTTATTAAAAGTACTGAGAACAAAAAAATAGTTTTTTATAAGTACTGAGAGCAAAATAAAATTCTAACACTTAAAGTTCTGTTAAAGCAGTTACCACTCTTAAGGATGTACATCCATAAGCAGTCCTGTTTGTAGTGCCAACTGTAGAATCAACCAATTAGGACTCACCACGGGAGCTGGACTCACACTTACTCTCTGCAGCCTCAGAGAGCTTACACTACTCATCTCAGATCACACATCAAGAGGGCCAGGGTTTGTATTTGCCTCCTCTGGAGCCCATGCTTACTCTTCTAGACCTATGGCAAGGTTAAGGTAGAACCCTGTCTTACAGGAGCACCCAGTCCACTTTGCGGGATAGGAGGGGAAACAAGACACGTGCTCTAGTTGTAGCCAAGTCCTTGCATGGACCAGTTGACTCAGTTCCTAGTTGCAGATAGCTTCTTCATACCAATCAGACATCAAAGACATGAAAAGGATGTGACAAAAGAGATCAAAGTGGAGAATATAGTCTCACTGCTTCTGGACAAACTCCTTGTACTCTGAAGCTTACATATTATCTGGGTGTGGCATGGCAGGCATCCCAGGATAGTGAGTGAGTGAGTGAGTGAGTGAATGAGTGTGTGTGTGTGTGTGTGTGTGTGTTTAGGGGAGTGCTGCTGTAGCAGAAGGGTCTCATCTGCTTGCCCATCTGTGAAGTAGGGAGGCTACCAGAATTACCATTTCCTTAGGTCCTAATGGATCCCAGAAAGAATTGGAGAATAGGTTATTGGGGCTGCTATTTCAGTTCTAGGACAGAAGAATCAGTATTTCAGGATGTGCAGTAAACAGGGGCTACTACCAGGTGGGCAGGAGCCTAATCCAAGACAGGAGAGCTCTGGTGCTGGGGTTTCTGGCTGAATGACAGGAGACTTGAGTGTTCTCTTACCCACCTTAAACTCTCATGCAGGAGGCATTGTCAACAGCCCACATACATGGAGCAGTAGTGATGTGCCAGACATTTCTAAGCACTTTATGTACACGGTCTTGTTTAATCTTCACAACAACCCTATATGGTAGGTCCTCTTATTACCTGTGACTTACAGATAAGAAACCAAGGTATGGAGAGGCCAGATTGTCTGACCTAAAGTCACACATTAGCGGTAGAGCTGGGACTGGAACCTCCAGCTCCAGAGAGCATACTTTTAACCACATTAGAGTCTATCTTTCTGCTCTTTTCCTGACACGTCCTGAAAAAGTCAGGGCCAGTCACTCCCCAAGCCCACTGCTGGTCCGGGTTGTGATACTAATGGGGGGAGGACCTTCTCCCCACCTCAGGAAAGCTGCCACATCGATGAGAGAGGAACACATGTTTATGTAGTAAGCCTGCGTGCATCTGCTCTACAAACTCTCCAACGCATGTCGATAGCGATGCTAGGGACTGATTGGAAATACAGGTCTAAGTCACCAGAAACCTGAAGGACCAAAAGCCAGGGGCTGGGACATACCTGGAAGACCCAGCCTGATAAAGTTGAAAGGGAATGAAGGTTGGCATCAAGAGACGAAGAGTCAAATTCCAAGCAATCCTGCCACTCCCTGGCAATAAGACCTTGGCAGGCATTTGCCCTCCTTGTGCTTTGACTGCATATTCTGAAAAAGGGAAGGATGTCTCTGTCTGACTCTCAAGGGTGCTATGAGGATAAGGCAAAAGATGACAAAAAGTTTAGACCTTAAGCTTTAGTCAAATGAATGCAACCATTGTTGTTATTGCCATGGTAGAGGAAGCAGGAGTTCAGGTGGTGGAGGAGAGTTTGCTGGCCTTCCACCTGCTCTGCCATCATCAGCAAAGGGGCTGCCTGTAGCGCCTTGCTCCAATGCCACCTAATCAGTTAGACTTCCCTATCCATGGTCCTTAACATAGCATCACCCACCTTCCTCCTTCATAGCACTTATCATCATTTGATTCATGGTTCTTTGAGATATTATGAGTCCAGCATATATTATTTCCTGGAGTCAAGAGAACCCTTACTCCATGTAATCAAAAAAAGGCGTTCAGGTGGTGCAGCCTTCTGGATGAGTATTTTGACCCCAGCCTCACGGAACAGAAGCTGGATAAATTACACCTTGGGTGCCTGGCTCTAGGGCTGCCAACATTCTCCCTGTCTCAGGTATTTAGTATTGCTCTTTTATTAGTTTCTAGAATTCAAGTTTTCCAGAAGTTTAAGGAGGCCATAGATTGCTTTGGCCACCTTCCCAATCTTTTATTAGGAGGAATATGCTTAATTTCAGAATATGTGATATAACAAGAACATGAATCTGGAACCATCCAGAGCGGAGGTCAGGACTCACCTCTACCACCTACCTGTAAACATTATTATTATTATTATTTATTATTATTATTATTATTATTATTATTATTATTATTATTAACAAAAGTAATATCTATGAATCGTAGAGCTCCTGATACATGCAGGCAATGTATAGGACGATCTGTGTGCATAAGTTCATTTGTTCCTTAAAACAACCCAGAAAGGCAAACATTAAGCCCCTTTTTGAAGATAAGAATGTTGAAGTTTAGCAAGTGAAAGAATTGGAATTGGATCTCAGGTCCACTAAAATCCATATATGCTGTTCTTTCTACTCTGGTTAACAGCCTCTTTGAGCCTCATTTTTCACATCTACAAAATGGACCCACTGATATCTGTCTTACAGAGTTGATATAAGGCTGGGATAAGGCACTGTCTGGGAGGGACAGGGTACTTAGTAGGGGATTGATTCATGCAGTCCCCTTCCCTTCCTCACATGTCCAAAGGTTCGTCAGAGCACAGAACCTCCAATTTATAGCTGATCTGTCAGAGGTATGGGAAGTCTGGACTTGTGATTGGCATCTGAAGGAGGAGCAGCCTTGTGGGAGTGAGCCCTGAACTTGTGGGGTCTGACACCAACTCCAGGATGATAGTGTCAGAATTGAACTGAATCGTATGACACAAGTTGGTGTTAGAGAATTGGTCAGTGTCGGGAAAAAGATGTCCAGTGTCGGAAGTGTTGTGTAGAGAGGAAGCCATATTTTCCTTTTAGGGGATATTCCCCCCTGGTGACATGTGTGATCTCAGCATGTTGTGTGAAAAGGCGATGAATGGGCTGCCCAATATGGCCCCAGATTTTCCCAGCACTACTGATAATGTGCTCTGACATGGCAGGTCCTAGATCATCTTCTTATGAACTAAGATCACAGATAATCCCTGCTGGTCTACAAGAGAAATTGGACAGAACACCTCATCTAGGGCTGCTTTGCTTGGAGGTACAATGCACAGACTGGCTAGGCTGTGGGTCCACACATCTTCCTCCTGGCTGGAAAGCAAAGTCCCCACTGCCTTTCTCCCCAAGCCTGACGCCATTATGACAATGGGTCTGTTACTTCTGAGCAGTGGCCATGAAGAGGCTGGGACTTGCTGACCCTGTGCTGTCTCCTCAAATCTCAGAAGTCAGAGCAAGAGAAGGGATGAAATTCATCAGAGTACAAGACAAGAGCATTTGGGGTCCTGAGCCAGCCTCTTCTTCCCAGTTCTGTCTTGTGACGGGAATGAATAATCACCCCAATTACAAAGCAACCTAAAGGAGGCAAAAGCACTTAACTAAATGAGGCGCTTGGGGAGTGGAAGGAGGAGGGAGCAGCCTGCAAAGATTTTGGCAGAAGGTTCTGGGCCAGCTCCCCAGAAAGCTCATATTAAACAAGCAACATGGTTTTTAGAGCTCCTATGTTGGTGGCCTCAGATACCTTCAGCAGTTTCTAGAAAATGTCTGCTGCATAATTGTCATCTCCAGGACATTTAGAAAAGCGGACGCTGAATTAAACTTAGTTGGAACCCGACGGCGATCTAATAAAGGCACAATCAGAACGTGGGGCGGTGCACTGCAGCTAATCAGAGCCCGGGAAAGTATGGGGTTGGGCTGTCTTCTTCTAACAGCTCTTTGGGGATATAATTAGCTCATGCCATTTGGGAGACCTGCCCTATGCATACTACAGCAAGCCAGTACAGGGAAGCAAGGTAACAACTACTGTGACGATGAGGCCCAGAGCCGAAGCCTGCACGGCCCTCACCGGCTCCTGTTAGACTCGCTCACAAATGCTGCTCGATGCCTGGGCTTCCATCTAGGCTCAGCCCCTGTGCTATTCTTTGGAATAGTGATGTGAGCCCAGCGCATGTGAGAGGCAACACAACAGGGTCTGTTCTTAAAACAAAGAGAGCCAGCCCCACACTTGCCAAAATCCAAATGATCTTAAGCAAAGTAAAGGATAGAAGCCCTGTATGTGGCAAGTTCCTGCAATCCTCCTCATGAAGTGCTGGGGTATGGTCTAAAGGACCTTTTCAGATATTGATTCTCCTTTTACTTTCCTTTTTTTTTTTTTTTTTGCTACTCTAGATAAGGCAGTTAGTTGTGCTCTGGATTGGTAGAGCAGGCACGGCATGATGGCAGAGGTCCTAGCTGGTCACTTAGCTGTTGCATTTGCATCATATCTTTAACCTTCTGTAGCTCCCTACGGCATTTCGTTACAATCATGTTGCTCTGCCTGACATTTGAGACCCCCCAGTCACCACCCCTTGGACATCACCCTCCTGCTACAGCTGTGAGTTGAAAGCTGCAGGGCTCCTTCGAGCCAACAAGCCTTCCCACGATGTACAAAGCCTGACTCACCTTAAACTGTGCCTCTGGCTTCTTAACCTCGAACTCAGCTTTCATCTTAACACTTCACCAGGCTGTCCTTTACAACCTGGTCTCCTTGAGATTTTCCAGCTGGATCCTCTGCTACTTATACTCTGGCCCCGTTTGACTTAACTCCATGAGAGAGTCCAAGCTACAATCCCACCCATTCCCTTTACAAATGCTGTTCTCTGATGCAACCCACCTTACTTTCCTTGAACCTCTCACTCAGGCATTGCCAAACCTTATGTGGCACCAGCCTCCAAGAGCAAGCGCCCTGCGCTAACTTGAGCTCGTATCTAGCGAGCTGCTGCCCTGATTGTAGGAACCAGAAGCTCAGAAAATAGTTCATGTACTTCCAAGCATTAACTTCTTCAAAAGGCAGACTCTGTGAGATGCTCTTTTAGCACAGTGGAAAGAGTTAAAAGACCTGGACCCAAGCTCGATGGCCTCCCTCAGGGATGTCCCACTGCCCAACACCAAGGGCCACCGATTTTATAGAATAAATATGAACAGAGCACACTGAAGTTGTGTAACCAAATGGATCCACATTCCCCTGCAAGCTAAGTGGTATGGCCTTAGGCAAGACAGCAAACGACTCTGGGCCTCACTTTCTCTATTTAGTTCCTAGCCTAGTATCCTTCCTCCAGGACCTCAAGCTTAGGTGAGGGGTTCTTTAGAAAGCAGTTGTTATCTGAGCTTTGCTTTATGTCCACCAATCATGAAGAAGCAGGAACTAATCTGAGGAAATACTTTGAGGATTAGAAAATTAAAACCTGTTTGCAGCCCCGTCATGCTGTTTGATTGATTTTCACTGTGGCAACAAGACCTGGAGTTATTCTGCATGCAATTCAGGCCTCTCTTTTCTGTCCCATCACACGTGTGGGAACTGAGAAGAGGGCTCTGGTGGAAAGTCAACTGTCAAGCAGAAATAAAACTACTGCAGAACTTACCTTGATATCTGTTCCTTCCCTAGGACCCACAGGACCCTGCAAGAATTAGACTTCACTGCCCTCTTCCCTCCCACACAGCTCAGGCTCACTTGCCATCTTTGAAGCTTTCTACTCACCCCTGCATTCCTTCTCCCTCCAAGGCTCTTGGCAGAAAAGAATGAGATCATCCTTGCTCAGTAACACTTCCTACTACATATGAGATCCAGAACAAGAATCTTTTCTGTGTGTGCTACCATTTAATCCTCACCAGAAAACTCAGCAAGGTGGATATTATTATTATTCCTATCTTAAAGGTGAGGAAAAGGAGGTTGAGAGAAGCTCAGCAACCTGCCTCAAGCCACATAGCAAGGAGGCACCGGAGGCTCAGTCTTCTCATCTGCAAAACAGAGATGATAGCAGTTCCTCCCTCATAGGATTGCTGTGACAATTACATGAAAGGATTAACTATGAATTTAGAGCAGAGTCTGACAAAGAGTAAGCTTTATTCAAGTGCTTCCTATTTTAGTACTCCTGCTTTTTTCCCTCCTTCTTTCCTCTCTCCCTACCTCCTTTAGTCTCTCCTTCCCTCTTCCTTCCCTCTTTTCTTCCTTCATCCTTTCTATTTCTTTCTACTTTCCTTTCTATTCTCTTCCTAGAATTTCAGGGTACTTCCAAGAATATATAAGATACAATAAGAAGCCTTTAAGTGACTTGGCCAAGGTCACACACCAACAAGTAGGTCATAAAAAATAACATCGATGGGAAGTTAAAAAAATGTTCCAGATTTTTCAAAAGGGTTAATATTTGTCCTGGGCTAGTAGTGAAATGTAAATGGTGAAGACCTGCCAATCACAACCTCTTTGCTGACTCCTCTTAGATGACATCATTGAACAGGTCTACACACGCACATGGATGCACACCCCTCCACACAGCTGGGGACGCTAGTAGGCAACAAAGACAGTGGTCACGAATGGTCACTATCTCATTTAATCTTCTTAATAATCCTAAGAGGTAAATATATTTCCCCCATTCTGCAAATGAGGAAATTCTGGGTTTGAGTGCTTAAGCAAGCTTTCCAGGTTCACATAGCAGATAATTGAGATCTCAGATTCAAACTTTGGCCTGTCTGATTCCAAAAGCCTTGCGTTCTGGCCTACACAATGCTGCCTCCAAAGATCACATGTATTTCTCAGAGTAAATATTGGTTTCTCAGTATGAGCTTTGTAAATAACTTCCAGTGAATCCTAAGATATTTTACCCAGAGTAAAGAAGTATATTTTACTCATTGAATGTAACTGAGGCTAATGACTTTGTATTTTCTTTATTCCTTCCTTCAGTCTTTGCAGGATGTGTGTCCATGTTAAAATGTGTTTGCAGAAACTTCTTTTTAGATCAGTGTAAGGTGGCATGAATTAAATACAGGTTATAAGGTAATTTATATTTCACTTTGAGTCTTCTCTGTACCTGGAGGTTCTGGACAGAGCTGAGTTGAGCAGAACCACGTGGTAAGGGAATGAATGTATAATTTAACGCTGCAGTGGGGGCACGGGGACACAGACCATAATTTCAACATGAGGGAAAGACTTGCCAGTGGACAGAGTGTTTGAGCTTTTATCGGCAGCTGTGATTGTTGTCAATGGATCCTTGGCCCTTCCCCACACACTTCACTGCCTTCTGTCATTATTAATTTCTCTTATCTCTGGGATATTCTCGACTGAGTCTCAGTGGGCTCCTCAGAGTCCCTAGGGCCCCACCTACCACCAGCTGCCCAAACCTCTCCTCCTCACCAAGGATGGAATGAACAATCTGTTCTCACCATTATTGTTCCAGACCTCGACCTCGCGGCCTTTTTTCATCCCAGGGTATTGTCTCAGCACCTCCTTTGAAGTGGGTGCTATCAGGGCATATCTCATGCCACTGCCCCCCACACTCTCTGTGCTCTGGCCACAGCAGCCTCTGTGCAGTTCCCTTTGTGGATTCTAATTCCTCAGACCTCCTGGCGTTTGCAAATGCTCCTCCCTCTGTCTGGATATCCCTTCTTTGACACTTCATTTGGGAAACTATTTTTTGCCTTTGGAGCTCATCTCAATTGGCATTCTCCTGGAAGAGGTCCCTGATCACCTAGAGAAAGTCAAGACCTCCTATTTTATGCTCTCTCTCAGCAGCTTGGATTTTTTTTTCATTGCATGCATCACGATTGATACTTAAATATTCACTGTGTGATTCTTTGGCTCATATGGCTATGCCCTACCCAGCAGATGGGTAGTTTCCAAAATAGGGTATACAAGGTGATCCAGTGAGTGCTAAGAAAATAAAATTAGAACTCCTGCTGATCTTTATTTTTATCTAAAAATATGAACTGAGCCTTACTCATATTTCATATACATATTGACACTAGTACATGATTCAGCCTTGTGTCAGGCAGCCACATGTCATGAAGATCCACGAGTGCCCAGAGAAGAGTGGGAAAAGTCCAAGCCGTGGACAGTGGACATGCTGAGCCCCCCTTCACTGGCAGATATGTTGCGAGGGGTTGTTTCTGTGTGCCCAGCTAAGAGAACTTTTACAATATATTATTGAGTTATTTAACTACACCAACCCTTGCAAAACAAACAAGCAGCTTCAGACATTTCTGGAAGGAAACCATGGGGTGAGGGTGATGCTAATGATGTGAATGCAATGGTCCTCCCAGTGCAAGCTCATGGTCAGCCTAATTTCTTAGCTAAAACCAACTCTGATCTAATCAGGTCTGAAAAGACAAGTCAGCCCATAAGATTTTAATTGCCAAAATGACTATTTGAGATCTGGAAGGGCATCCAGTATCACTCATGATGTTTTGCTAATAAAAATGTTAAATTAAGTGTGTTTATTTCATATACTCCTCATTATTTTAATGTTTCTATTTTGTGTGTGTATGTTATTATTTGCACAAACTATTGAAACAGTGGTGTCCTAGTTCGGGCTGTTATTTCAAAAAAAAAGCATAGACTAGATGGTATTCAGTGTCCCGGGAGGGCCGGGTTCCCAGATGGCTGCCTTTAGTCCATGTCCTCATATGGTCAAGAGAGAAACCATCTGTCTCTCCTGTCTCTTTGTAAGAACATTATTCCCATCATGAGGGCTCCACCCTCGTGACCTAATCACCTCTCCAAAGTCCCATCTCCTAATACTATCATACTGGGGACTGGGACATCAACATATGAATTTTGAAAGGACACAAACATTCAGTTCATAATAGTGGCTGATGTATATAATTTATACTATATATTATATCATAAATTAAATACATATACATGTATTGGGGAAGTGTGCTCAAAATTATGTGCTGATAGGGGTGTCTGATTCAAAATCTGTAGATGATGGCACTATGCTGAACAGCCACAGAGAACAAACACCATAACTCTTTACTTATCACTTGGCACAGAGTAAGTGCCCAGCTGGACATAAGTGGCATGCACATGTTGAATGAATTGCAGGCTGGCATTGTCCAAGTGCTTAGGGGTCAAGGTTTAGGTTCTTCAGAGCTGGTGTTTCTATATGATGCTATAGGAGATACCGAGACCAGATGGTGAACAAATTAACAACCTTTTAAGGACAACCAAGGTTCGAATGCAAAGCCAACAGCTCCCAACCCTCTTGACTCAGGCGCTACAATTAAGAGACCAGCTTTTGTTGCTTAAATATGCTCTCAGAATCTCTCTTCACCTTCCACCCTGAAATAGCTTATCCAAGCATATTTTCCAGACAAGTTCAGTGGTCACTCCCCAGGAGGAATTCTGGTGAATAAATTTTTCTCTATCTAATTACACAATGAATGGAGAAGAGAGAATTAAATAGTCAAAATTTCAAAGGGAACTGGGGGTAGAAGGCATCTTCCTGTGGCTTTGAATTTAGACAGACCGCACTACAAATCCGGGCTCTTCCCAAGTGACCTGTGTGAGTTATTTAACATTTCTGAACTTAAGTTTCCTTGCATGGACATACAGAAAATGTGTAACTTGCCAGGTTGTTATGACAACCAAAGGGAAAATATTGTATGATGTTCTCAGGCAGCGATTGGTGCAACGCATGTAATCTCTTCCATCCCCCTACTCATGTGATCAGGCTCTGACCACCTCTAAAGATACCCGTCCTGCAGGACATCCTGATGTTAACTTCTCACATACTGGTGGCTGCGGAATCCTTCTGTGACTCACAGCAAGTCCACCCACCAACCCGTGCCCAGCCCAGTAGGTCTGTCCAGCAATACCATCTCTGCCGGCTCCCTCAGCTCAAGGAGTACTGAACTGCCTTCATGACAAACCCTTCCGGCACAAGTTGCACCCCTGCATGAGGCCTTCCTGACTATATCCCTTTGCAATGACCTCACCTCCTCCTTTAGAATCAGACATCTGAATCCATGATCAAGCCCCTCCTAGCCACCTCTAGCCCATCAACCCACCTCACTCCATTCTAGGCATACTGAACCCCTGGCAGTTTTCACAATGCATAACGCGCTTTCAGGCATGATGGGTTTTTGTATTTGCTCTTCCTTCTGCCTGAAACGTCCTTTCCACTCCATTTTGACCAAAACCCAATGACTTTCATTCACTTAACTGACTTCTTTGTCTCTTTCTAGAGACCGTTTGAGCCAAGTCTCCAGTCTGGGCTAGAAGCCTCTTTCCTGTGCATTCAAGCAACTGTTTATTTCTGGACTCTCCTCAGCTGTACCGAGTGCCCAGCCTTCTTTCCCATGTCTCATGCACCCAACATGGCAATAGACATCTAATGCATGTTTCAAAAAATGACAGAACTATCTTGTCATTTGCTCTTTTATCCCTGTGTAATCAAATCTTTTTTTTTTTTTTTCAGTTTGATTATATGCTCCTAGAGAACAGATGTTTATCTTTACCACTGGGACTAACAGAGTAAGCACTCAATAACTACTTCTTGTTTATCGGTTGACAGAAGATTGAGTTCCCAAACAACCAATACAATGGCTGGCAGAGAAGAAAAAGCAAGAGACGAAATTAAGAATCGGGTGAATTAGGGAGATTCTGAGTGTGTGGGTGATAGAGGGTGTTACTGGGTTAGGGGTAATGGTATAGCAACCAAAGCTCAGATTTTCTGGATCTGGGGCTCTGCACCATAGGCAAACTGCTATGAGAAGCAAGAGGCCCAAAGGCCCCAAAGGGTGACTCATTCTCATAATCCTCTGCCTCCAGCCTGACCACCCCATTTCTAGAACAAATGAAAGGATCATCTGGAAAGCTGAAGGTAATTGGGCAGCATCTTCTGGGTCATGAGAGCTGGTCAGAGAATTCTTTGTCTTTCTCAGTCCATCTTTTCCACCCAACCTCATCCTCCCTTAGCTGTACCCCACCTCCACACACACATACCTGGGACTGGGGCATGAAGTAGGTCCATGAAGAAGGAACAGTGTGTCCCATCTCCACTGCGGCCTTGAATGGACAGGTTCAAGGAGGTAATGAAAGGTCCCCTGCCCCAGAATAGTTTCCCTGCTGGTCTGCTGTGTGTAGAGTTGCCAGGCAAAATACAGGATGCCTAGTTCAATTTGAATTTCATGTAAACAAAGAATACATTTTAGTATAAGTATATCCCACGCAATCTTTGAGGTACACATACTAATCAATTATTTGTAGGTATCTGAGATTCAGATTTAACTGAGTATCCTGTTTTTTTATTTGCTAAATCCGGCAACTCTGGTTGTGGCTTAAACAGGTTGTTTGGTGAAGTCAGCATAAAGTAGGTGAGATGGCATGTCTAGGGGACATGTATGAGATAATGACACTTCCTAAATCTCAGCCCAAAACCACCAAACTGAACACAAAGCAATGTGCTTGTGTGCACAATGGCTTCTTGGAAATTCTAGTGTGCCCTGACTAAATAGATATTCAGATGAAGGTGTGGTTGGTGTGGGTTTTAGAGACTGCATTGTTAGGTGCTTCTAGCAGTACAGGAGGGGAAATGAGGAGAGAGAGAGCTAGCTCTATGGTTATTGTTAAGTGAGCAAGAATATCCTCATAATGGAAATGGATCAAACACAAGGTTGTATCAATCTCATATAAATGTTTTTTCTTTCTGCCCTTCCTTACTTTCTCTTCCTTTCACTAATTATCTTTCCTTCTCTCCTCTTTCTTATTCATTTATTCATTCAAAGGATAATGATGTTAAACTTGGCCATGTGGCAGAGTAGTTAAGGGCATGAGTTTTGGAACCAGATTGCTTAGATTTTAACTGTGGTTTTATCACTTATTCCTGTGTCACTTAACCTTTCTAAAAAAATCTATATTAATTCTCTAGTGCTGCTGTAACAAATTACCATAAGCTTAGTGGCTTAAAAACAATATAAATTTATTCTCTTCTAGTTCTGTAGGTGAGAAGTACCCATGGGTCTCACTGGGCTAAAATCCAGGTGTCAGAAGGGCTGCATTCCTTCCTGGAGACTCTAGGGGAGAAACCATTTCCTCCTTGCTTGTTCCAGCTTTCAGAGGCTGCCTACATTCCTTGAATCCCTTCTTCCATTTCCAAAGTCAGCAACAGGGGCAACATTCTTCTCTTGCTGCCATCTCTCTGATTCTTGGTAGCTGGTAACAGCTCTCCAATTTTAAGGACTTGTGATTGGACCCACCTACACAATCCAGGATAATCTCCCTATCACAAGACCCTTAACTTTAATCAGATGACTAAACCTTTTGCCGTATAAGATAACATATTCACAGATTCCAGGGGTTGGGGAATTGACATCTTTGGGGGGAAATTATTCTGCCAACCACAGTCTCCATTTCCTTGCCCTTTAAATGGAGATAATAACAGCACCTACCTCATAGGGTGGTTTTTAAGGATGAGATGGGTTCATACACGTAAAGTGTTTGGACCACAGTCTGGTATACAGTAAGTGCCCATTATGATCGCCTTTGCTGAGCCAGGACTGTGCTCAGTGGAGATGTGGATGCAAAGATAAATTCCTCACACTCTTCAGGACACTAGTAGAAGGCTTCTTGGCAGGACTGAGTTTCCCTTCCTTGAATCTATGCTCACCAGATGAGACAGCACCAGAAGGAGGCAGCACCAGAAGGAGGCAGCTCATGCAAGTGGACTTGGCATCCTCAGCAATAAAGATAAACTTCAATATCAGAATTTGGGTTTTTGAATCCATCTCTTTTGCATTCGGTTTGCAGAAGTCCATCCCCCATGGAGTCACTCTTGGGTACACAACCAAATTTCACATTTGCAAACTTGGAAAGTATGATGCCCATCCCAAAGTTCAGCCACCCCAGAAATCTCCCAGGTGCCTCATGTCACTTAATTAGAATAAAGCAACATTTCTCTGCAATTTGTAAAGATGCTATTTGACAGGGGTAACACAGTACCTGCTTGTGTCCACCAAGTCAGTAGACCTCAAAATTATGTCCTCCTCAGTGTGCTTATATGTATATGAGCTACGTGTGTGTTCATACTTAGGTAGGTAGGTAGGGAGAGGAGAGAGAGAGAGAGAGAGAGAGAGAGAGAGAGAGAGAGAACAGACAGATATGGAAGAGATCCCTCACTTCCTTCACCTTCAGTATTATCATCACTCATCACGACCATTTTTATAACCTATTTAGCATCTCCCAGGGCTCTCTGTCTACATTGCTGACTAACCAGCTTTTGTCAAACTCCTTGCACTCAGTTCAGAAAAGAACATATATTAACATGGGTGCTTATGGCTTTAAAAGCTGTCTAGCTGGAACAGTGGGGAGGTTACAGTAACAAAGGCTTATGTGATAGAATAGATTGGTGAGATTTTAATTTATGTTTGATCCTTGCTATAAATCATTTCCTCTCTTTTTTTTTTCATGACTATTTTGTCAAGTACCCACAAGACAAAAAACAGCAACAACAACAAAACAAAACAAACAAACAAAAACAGACACATAAGAAAGCTTAAAGAGAAGATGGAGGCAGACTGTCTGAGAAGATGGGGACAGGCTCAGAGGGTAGGAAGAAATGTCAGTAGGTCCTCATACAGGGAACATCCCCAAATGACAGTAAGAAGTTGGGGCTGGTCAGTTCCATGAGAAATGAGGACTCATGCAATGCTTTGAGGAGCACCAAAGAAGACTGGCTAGGAGGCAGCAGGACGTCCCTTTTTGGCACAGACCACAGAGCCCAAACTTGTCCAAAGCAGAGATGGGCAGTCTTGGGCAGTGGGCAAATCATCCATGATAGTGTGAATTGCAGACCAAAGGGCCTTCCACGAAGGCTCTGCACTGCCTAGGAGACCTCCCAGCGAGTTTAAATGGCCCTCCCATTCGCAGCCATGCTGCCTGGTGCTTTCTAAGGTGTCATCTGGTAGACATTTTTCAAGCTTGAATCAGTTACATTACCTGGAAATGTTGAATCTTTAAGACCAAGAACCTTTAATGAGTCAAACAAGGAAAAGAGAGAGTTTCAAACAACTACAAAATATGGCCATTCTTCTCAATGGTGAGGAAGGTTCCCTGGAACAGGGGAACTTGTCGCAGGCAGCACCATTCTGAGCTCCATGCCCTGCCACCTCCTTCAATTGGGCAGTGGATGACTGCAACTACTTGTGGACCAGTGTCCCAGCCACTTTACTTGCTCCCTCTAACTCACCAATCCATCTCCTTGAAACTTGAACTTAAGCACATCTCTCTCCCTCTTAAAACCCTCCCCATGTGTTCATCCATCACATACGGTGGTGTTTCTCTTGCTGGGCAAATAGGTTCCAGGGGTGTATGATAGGAACCGCCTGCCCCCCTATCCCCACCCCCGCCAGATGAACCAGGAGCACCTTCCCAGGGTCCCATCATTTTTATTTTTATATTGTAATATAATTAGAGTAGAACACAAACTTCAATAGCTTTTAAAGATAAAATACGAGACCTCTTTGAAATGCCAATCCTGGAAAAAACTTCTTTGGGCTTTGCCCTTAGACCCCTTAGATTCATTTTCCTTTCATTTCTGCTTTTAAGACATGGAAAGGTTTAAGAATCTATGAGATAAAACTCCAAATTCTGTGGAGGTACCTTCTCTCTTGCCTATACCTACAGCTCCTTCATCAATTACTCCATGGACATACCCTATTTTTTAGAATAGAAACTCTCGCACTTCTTATTCTAAATGCATGTCAGATTCACTCATATCTCGAGCCTTCCCCAACCCCCTGTCACATTCGCTCATATCCCAAGCCTTCCCTGACCCCCTTTCTTAGTCTCACATGGCACACTGTGCTAACTGCCCCTCTTTTCTACCAACAAATACACACACACAGCATTTATCACCCTGTGGGTAAAATCAGAAAATACTTATTGAGTGTGTACCATGTGCCAAGGTCAGTTCTGAGCCCTTCTTCTGTATTAACTCTGCACCGCCCATGACCACGTTCCACCGGATAGTGAGATGTCTAACGCTAGAAACTGAAGAAATTGAAGTAATAAAAACAGTTCTCTCTGGTTGAGAGCCAGAACGAGATGGAGAATGGGGAAGATGAAGATGAAGGATGGCGAGGGAGATTATTTTGATATACCACTTAAGCAACATTTGTCATAGAAACCTAAGGATCCAGGTTTCTCAGATGATGAGAACATCTAGCTGGGAGCAGCCAAAGCTCTTGGGAAGGCTGTAATTAATAAGTACATTTCTATAAGTAAAACCATACCGTTGGGGGGTGGAGGAGATTCCAGATTAGATTTTAGTTCCTCCCATGACTTGGTCTGGATCCTGAGCCATGGGACATACCATTTAGTGCTCTTTTTTTTAGGAACCTGATAAATAGAACCACCTATCTTGTTTATTCTCATCATTTAAAGCTAATGAAAGAGAAGTTAGTTTTCGGACCTTGAACCTTATTTATTGACTAATTCCAATCTCTTTCTGTGATCATTACTTGTGTTGCTTCCCTTTAAATCAATTGAAATTGTACTCTTGTTGCAAATTGGAACCACTTTAGTTCACTTTTTTTCCTCTATTCATTTGGGGGTTTGAAAAGCCAGGAAAAAAATTTCACAGCATGAAAAGAAGGATCTGGGACTTGTTGCTGCACAAATGAAAAATAAACGTCCTGGTTCTTAACCCTTGGCAGTCATTTTTCAAATGCCTTTTCCCCAAAGGCTAGTTTTGCACACTCCATTAATGCTGGCTACCACTGGGACAATTATGGCCAGGCAGCTTTTCCCATCTGAGCAACTTCCTGAATTAAAAAGCAACTGTGTAGGAAGGAAAGGTGTATGTCACAGGCCTTGTAAAAGAGGCTTCTTCCACTCTACCCCTCACTAACACACCGTGCCCATTTTCCACCAAGTCCAAGAGCCAAATTAAAAGCTAGATTTCACTGGAAATGCAGTTAGCATTAATGTAATGGCTATGTGGAGAGTCAGATGAAAGAAAGAGCAATCAGGGAGATCGTGTGTGTAGGAAGGAAAGGTGTATGTCACAGGCCTTGTAAAAGAGGCTTCTTCAACTCTACCCCTCACTAACACACCGTGCCCATTTTCCACCAAGTCCAAGAGCCAAATTAAAAGCTAGATTTCACTGGAAATGCAGTTAGCATTAATGTAATGGTTAGGTAGAGAGTCTGATGAAAGAAAGAGCAATCAGGGAGATCATGTCATTTATAAACTATATAAATGTCTAACTGATGTACTGTATACTTGAAAGTAATAATAAAATAAATAAATATAAAAACTAGATTTCACTTCTTTTGTGTGCTGAGCTGTTATTTTATTTTCTGCCCTCAACTTTTTTTTTTTTTTTTAAATTCTTCACTTAATTCATTATCTAAACATTTTCTGGGATGCTGTGCAAGGTTTGGGTCAAAACCCAGAGCTTTCAACATGGGTTCTCAGCCTGCTAGACACAGTTAGAGTTCATTGACTTGGGCTAGGGTGGAGTTGACCCTAATTTTTTTCATTTCTTAGTGATTTTTCCAGTTTTTAAGTGTCCCAAAAGATAGCATTTACTTTCCACCTCACCTATGCCAGTATTATCTTCCTAGAAACTTCTGCATCCTTTAACAAAAAATTTCAAGTTTTCCATACAGGGCCTGAGAAATACACCTGGTGGCCTTTAGTATGATTAGGAGGAGTCTTCAGTCTGGTATTGAGATGAGACACCTGTAGAAACTCCTGGGATATACAGCAGCGTCTCCAGGGGTAAGTTATTTAAGCACTCTGAATCTCAGTTTCTTTACTAATCAAATGGAAATGGCAGTGATGTCATTATCATAGGCTTGTGGAAGGAGTCAAGAAAATAAAGCATGCATAATGCCTAGCATATAGTAAGCATTCTGTAAATGTTAGCTGATAGCAGAAACAATGATAACGATGTAAAGTTTTGGCATGGGAGACACGCAAAAAAGAAGCCACTTGATTTGGGAGAAATTGGGGACTACCTCACAGAGGAGGCAGCATTTTAACAAAGTCTTATAGAGTTTGAAAGGCTTGAATTCAGGTGCAGAGTGGGGTGAAGGTTGGCGGGAAGAAGAGAATTTCAGGATGATAGAGGATGTGACAAAGGGCAAAGATGTGAAAGGCCCTGGGGAAGAATGAGCAGGTCATTCATTTTAACTGAAGAGAAAGGAGATGAGACAGATACATCCAAAATGGAAAGGGCTCGGACTTTCTCTTTGTGGGTAACAGGGCACTGTAGAAGGCACAAAGTAGATTCTTCTTGAAGTTCACGCTGTCTTATCTAACAGGCTGCCTTACAGAGCACTAATGTCCACATAAAAGTCATATAACGTCAGAGATGAAAGGCATCTAAAGATCACTTGATTCGATCCTTTTTTCTTTAAAGATGGGGAAACTGAGGTTCAAAGAAAATAAACAATATTCAAGCAAAGGCTTCAGGACCACAGGCCACTGAGGAGGTGGAAAAGGGCCCTACATTGGGGATGATGCCCTGTGTCCCTTTCATTTTGAGCTTCTACAATCCTGACCCAGTCCCCTGCACCCACAGCAATAGCAAGCCCTCCTCAGGAAGGAGTAGGGTCCTGGTGGCCCTCATCTTTAGGGGATTAAATCCTATGCCTTTTTTAATATCCACCTAAGTGGTTCCCTGAATCTTGTTTATTATTGGGATCACTGGGAAGCTTTGTAAAGACGCAGACAAGCCAGCCCCATCCTTGGAGATGGAAATTCTGTGCATCTGGGCTGAGGCCTGCACATCTGTGATTTCAATAAGGTATTTATTTCAAAGGCTCAGCATTCCAAGAAGGTGCCTTTCATGTCTCCCACTAGTGGGGAACCCCCTCATCTTTCCTCATAGCAGTTACTTTGCAAAGTTTTCTCTATCCGGGAGACCATATCTGAGTTATTTTTGAAACTCATCCCCACCCTCCTACCATCTAGGGCAGTATTTTTTACATAACAGGTACTAGATAAATAAATGTTTTGTGAATTGAAATTATTGGATTAATTAACAATTGAACAAATTAATTAATAATGGCAATAGGAGTAGCTACTATTTTGAATACTTGCTCTGTGTCAGAAATTGCTAAATAGATGTATTATGTCATTTAAACCTTGTATCCCTATGCAAATACTTTCTCTTCATTGGATAGGTATGGAACTAAGGGTCAGAGAGATGAAGTGACTTGTTCAAGTTCAAACAACCTGTAAATTGACAAATAAATTTTTAAGAAAACCTGTGAATGGATATACAATGTCACCTGTCTTGGGCAGTCCATGGGACTAATGCCTTTTCTGGTGGGCCTGAAAAAAAAAGCAACGTTGCTCTCTTCTGCCCTCTACTGGTCCAATGCTGTGTAGCGGAAAACACAGAAGCAAGCCTGGCTTCCTTATAACAAAGGGTCTGAGCCCTACTTCCATCTTGATTCCCTTTTCATCTGATGGGTCATAGTCCTTCTACCTAAGATTTTCCTCTTGCCAAGAATGTCTCTCCATAGGCCAGCTTTGGGCACTGGCTCAGGGTGGGCTGCAGTGAGCTATGGGAATGTGAGAGGTGCCAGGATGCTTTGGCACCTGGAAATCCCAAGGGGTGTGCCTGCCCTTAAGCTCAGTGGGGTCCCTGAGATTAGCTCCACCTGAGTTTGTCCTAAAGAAGCATGAGCTCAGAGTTTGGAGGTCCCTTAATCCTGAGGCCCTGAGAAATTAGGTAACTTGTTCAGAGTCTCAAAGCTAGAAGGAGGCAGAGCTGGCCAGCCCCTGAGCTCTGTGCTTTTTGTCTACATCCCAGCTGGCTCGGGGTTTAATGTGTTCATGTTTCAGGAAGAATGTATGTTCAAGGGTCAGACCTATATTACCTCTGTTGAATAGTATCTTTGCAATGAACCTTTTCAGAAATATCTTGAACAAAGTAGTACAGAAACAACATGTATTTTAGTTACATATGAACTTGGATTATCTCCCACATATAGGAGGAACAGGAAATATTCATGCAGAGACTTCAGGTCTCTCACTAGCCAGTATTCCTGACCCAGTACTCCTCCCTGGTCCTTTTATTTCCCAACAAATGATTAATCCAAACACGCGAATCTACTTTCAAAAGTAAAGAAAGGGAAGAAACGATGTACAATTTAACTTCTTAGGCATTCCAAGGACTTTCTCTTCCATTATTTCAGTCCTTTATTAATTAATTAATGAATCCATGCATTTCTTCGGCACAGATTTTTTGAGGGCCAACTTTGTACTAGGCTCCGTGGTCCTGGGATGCAACAGTGAATAGAGCTATGGGCTTGCCCTCATGGACATAGTCTTCTAGCTAGAAAGACTGATGACAGTTACAAAAGAACATAGAAGGGAGCCAGCAGGATTCCAGATAGGGAAGAACGAGGGGGTGGGAGATGGGAGCGGAGAGACCCTGGAAGTCTTCCTGGGATAACACTTTAGGACGAGCAGATACCAAGAACAACGCGTATCTGTTCCCAGGGCCCCTCATGTCTGCCTTGCATGGACGGGACTTTCTGGGAGCTTTCTTTTCCCTCGACGAAGAATGAGGACTACGTCGCCAAGGCAAGAGCTCAGCCAGTGCCATGGAATCTCCTGCTGGGAGCCGAGTGGGAAACTCATCATATCCCCAAAGTCCCCGCAAACACACGGGCCTCCTTCCCACCCACCACGGGGCATTCACCACACAGTCCATGAGCCCTGAGCTCTGACTACAACTGCATAGCACCTTTTGGCTGCCATGCTTGTTGGTCTATTTTAAATGTGTAATTTGTTTGGATGTTTTTTTCCCCTTATAAATATAAAGTAGCTTTTCTATCTAATTTTGTTTTTTTAAGAGGGCTTCCCAAATTGTCTCAGCTTTGGCAAGGGCTCCAAAATCTCTGCTGCATTGGACACTTTTGACCCTCCCCTCCACTTAGCCTGCTCTACTCCCCTGGGTTCCAAAGACAAAGTTGCCTCACTGATCACCTTGATAATAAATGCTCATACTTCTATAGTGTTTACCCTATGTTTGGCTTCATTGTAATAGCCTACCATGTATTCAATTGCATAATCACCACAACAACCCTTTAAGATGAGTACAATATCACCCAATTTTACTGATAAGGAAACCGAGGACAGAGAGGTTAAGAAATCTGCCCCAGGTCACACAGCTAGTAAGTTGAAGAGACAAGAGTTAACTCTAGGCAGTCAAGCTCCAGGGCTCATGTTTTGTCTGCTGTTGGCTCCAGTTATAGCTGACATTTCTCCCCACAGCCTCAGACTGGTATGGGCTCTGCCATTTAATGGGTTGTCCACTGTCCACCAACTCAGCCTATTCAAACTAGAGTCCATCTCAAGTCTGGGATCAAACAAATACTGTTTTCGACCCACAGTGATAGAACCCATGACTGTGCAACCCATGGATACAGAGGGCCAACTGTATATTTATTGAAAAAAACTCTGCATATAAGTGAGTGGATCATCACAGTTCAAACCTGTGTTTCGCAAGGGTCAACTGTAATTTCATCTGGGTTTCTATCACTTACAACCACTCAGTTGGACCCCAAACTAGGAAGCTTGCAGTCCTTTTGTCACCTCCATCTCCCTCATGACACATCCTATTGATTTCCAAGTGCCAACCATTCTCAGTGTTTCTTGGCCCCATCCCCTTGTCTCTATCACTGTGGCCACTGCTCCCATCTGGATCGTCATCGTCTCTCACCTGAACTATTGGCAGTTTCCCCCAGACCAATTCCTTCCAATCCAGCCTTCCCCTTCCCGACAGACAGAGCTACTTAAACACAAACGCAGGTCAACAGGCCCTTCCCCAAGCATTTCAAGGATTTCTCGTCATTTTCCAATGATGCCCAAGCTCTTTGAAACAGCAGGCAAGGCCCTGAATGGCTGGAGAACTAGACCGTCTCAGCTTCAGACTATTCTCCCTACAGTCCCCATTTCCTAAAACACATGTCTTTCTCTTCCTTCACTTAGTCAACTCTTCTCATCCTTTAAGGTTCAGCTGAAAACCATCCTTAATCACCATTCTAAAGGCCCAAAGCCTCTCCTCTGTGCTACAGTTGTGTCCTGTGCATATGCCCATTGCTGTCCTCTGTCCCTCGTTAGACCATATGATCCTTCAGGGCAGGAGATAGGATTCGTGCCGACACCCCTAGTGCTATCTCGGTGGCTGGAACATGATGGAACTTCAGCAAATGGTTTTGACCTACGTTAACTTTCTAACCCTCACTTTCTCATCCATAGAATGTGGAGTTTATGCCAGGTGACCTCTGTAGGACTCTATGAGTCCATAAATCAGAAGCCATCTTGAGACATGATTACTTCAGTGACATGTTCCACGACTGAATTTTTGCAATTGAGTGGCTGGAAGGGGATGAGTATCTCTTTCCCATTTCCTATTCTCCCACATGCAAGAGATCTGTGTGTGGCCTCTAGAAATCACATTAAATCAATCAATTAAAGAACAGAATAACAATAATTTTCATTTTTAGTCCTAATAGTTCAAAAAAGTTAATCTCTTGTATTTGTTCCTGGCCTAATGCCAGAGCCAAATTAGATTTATGAATTTAGCATGATTGCAAGTTGACAGATAACTCCATGTTCTGCTAAGCCAGTGTGAACCTTTCATGTTTAATCAAGAGGTGTTAAGTGTGCCTTGCTTTAGATATTAAAAAAAAAAAAATGAAAATGCCCCTAAGTCTTTTAATTACAGCCAACTTGCAGCCTCTATAGCCTGCCAAGGTTATTCTTAGGTGATGTAACTTTGGAGAATAGTGCTTCCCAAGTACGAGGGTGACGGAATAAACCATACAGCAAGCCGAAGCACTTCAGTGTCTGCCCAAAGCCCTCGCCCCAGCAAGAGATATGACAGTCAGTGTAGGAGCTCACTAGGGTTGTAGTAACAAAGAACTACGAACTGAGTGGCTCAAACAAGAGAAATTTGTTATCTCCCAGTTCTAGAGACTGAAAGTCTGAGATCAAGGTGTCGGTAGGACCGTGTGCCCTCTGAAGGCACTGAGGAAGGCTCTGTTCCAGGCCTCGCCCCTAGTTTCTGATATTTCCTTGGCTCGTGGAAGCGTGACTCCAGTCTTCACAGAGCACTCTCCCTGTGTATGTATCTGTGTCCAAATCTCCCCTCTGTGTACGGACACCAGTCATATTGGATTAGGGTCCATCCTACCCCCATATGACCTCATCTTAACTAACCACATCTGCAAGAACTCAATTCCTAAATAACGACATATTCTAAGGTGCTGGGGGCCAAGATTTTAATGTGCAAATCTGAGGAATGGGTGGTGTAGTGTAAACCCTGAATTTTTTTTTTCTTTTTGTAATGCAATTGCCCGATTTAAACTTTTGCTAGCCATAAGACCAAAGCCAGGCAACCTCTCCTCACTGAGGCTCCTTCATTTTAGAAATCTTGGTTAATTTCATAACTGATCATTTGGGCCGCCGTGTTTTTAATTTTCTCCCTGTGCTGTAAATTCCTGCTCTTATGTTTAATGGGTCTCAAAATTCTGTGACAGATTTTTGGTCAAGTTGTTCCTATTAAAAAGTACCGACTTTAAAAACGAATAGCTAAAAAGCTGCCACACACATACACACACACACACACACCCCTAAATGGTCCACAAAATATTCTCCTTTCCTTCTGAAAATATGCAATGCTTCACAAATTTGCATGTCATTCTTGCACAAGGGTTATGCTAATCTTCTCTGTATCATTCCAAGTTTAGTATATGTGCTGCTGAAGTAAGCACCCTGCTCTTATGTCTTAAATTCACCAATCAAGAGTGAGCCCAGACACTCTAGGTCCCACACGCAATCCCAATAAAAGCAGAACCCAGGCCTATGTGCACCGTCTCTCTCTACCTGCATACTCGCTGTGTGGCCCCAGGTGTGCTGCGTAATTTCCGAGGCCTTAAGTAATAAACCTTTATGTTTTTCAAAGTTTCCAGATGGTTATTGCTGAAAGGCATCTTGCGATCATAATAAGAACCGCAGGGCCAGTCCAACCACAACACTGGTTATTGATAAGCTGAGACCGGCTCGAAACAGGGCAATACGATTCAACCCATAAAAGCCATTTTGATGGAAAAATATTTGGATAATCAGCATTTGCATATAGACTTTTCTTTTAATTCTTTCCGCCAGTCTCACTAATTGTTTTTAGGATGCTTCTACTATATTTTCCATACCTTTCTGCTTATAGCCTTCTCAGAGTCTATCATAAAAGGCTCTAGGCTAGGTTAACCTGGTCTACAAATTCTGCAGCTCAGAATCTTCAAAAGCAAAATGCTCACCTGAATCTCCAATAATGCAGAAATGTCAGAAAAGCTGCCAAGCTGGTGGCTGTCATGGATTTCAAGAGTCCATCTCTCCCCCTTAGCCCTGCCCTCTGGGTGTTCCTCTTCACAATGGCTTACTACACAGCTGGCTTCCCAGGTGCTGCAGGAAACAACAGGGGTCCAGGTAGCAGAGCAGCTAGGAATAGCGGCTCCTCTCTATGGAGAACACTGTGAAATGTTGAACACTATGAAATGTTGATATATCAAGCTAAATAAATGTAACAAATGTATAATTGCTTGCTAAATTCGTCATTATCTTTCCTAGATTCTAGTTTTGACAGGAAGTAGCAGGCCCCAGTGGTTTCAGGAGAAATCACTTAAGATTTTCAGGGGAAAATGTTAAAATTGAGGAAATTGTGTTCATGTCTTTTTTTTTAATTGTTGAAAAGATGTCCATGATCAGATTTCAGAAGAAGAACAAATCAGTCCAAGAACAATTCAGGAATACCATCTCATACTGTATAAAGTTGGAAAAATGTATAATAGCAGGATCCTGTTGTGAAGCCCCATACTCTGTGGAAGTCTGGGGCATGAGACAAATGTGAGTGTAGCCGTCATATTGAAGTAGGAATACAGTCCAACGGATTGTATGCCCCTTCAAGTCTTTGCCCCAGAACCAAAGCAAGCCCTCGAGGCAAGATAGCTTACCAGATGCATGACCTTGAACTTGTCCTCACCCCTGCTTCCTACACAGTGTCACGGTCTCTCTCTGAAGGTTAAGGCATGGTGCACACACATACAGAGGTCAGGCTTTCTAGCCTCTCCCGAATGCAGAAAATGGCACTAGCTATCGTCTAGGTAGATAGAAACCAACACTTTGTCCTGGTTTTATCCCAAGCAAACTCTGAATCTACTATACCCGCTTCCATGCTGTGCATGAAGATGAATGACTTCTCCCCAGCCCACTCCCCACATCTCCTTCCATCACCAGCTGCTTGCCTGTGGCCCTCACCAGATCCCCAGCCTTCCCTGCTGCATGCTCCAGAGACGCCCTCCAATGTGCTGCTTCTGCCTGAGCGCTAAATTATCCTGACAGGTTCTGCTTGATAAGGGAGGCCTGAGGACTGTGTTTCCAATCAGGGTTGAACAGTCGTGAAATGCAAGGTCTAAGACCCAAAAGTGCTTGCTGTCCTTTGGAAAACAAGAAACAAGCTTAACCAGCCTGAGAGGGTTTGCTAGAATTCTAAGAGGAAGGAGGCTAGCAGGCTTGGTAATGTCATCCATTTGAAGAATGTTTATAACCCCTTGGTGTTTATCCTGTCCTTTCTAGTCATTTGTTCCTGATCCTCTTAGTCTTCTGCATAGCAGAGTTCATGGGTGGTGTAGCCCCATTGGTCAGGTGAGTAGACTAAGGTGTTGAGACAGAACTCAAGATTGTCAACAGCTGTAAAAGGGCCACAGTGTCTGATATGATGCCCAAATCTCTCCCTTGGCTAAGTTAAATAGGGACCAGGCAATCGGGAGTTTGTGATGCAGCACCTGTCCTCAGCTGAATGACTGCTGCTCTCCGTGAGGGGGACGGCATACTGGAAGCCACGGGACTTCCACAAACATAATTCTTTGGTAGTTAATCTCCAGAATGAGGCTGGGCCGAGGCCATCTGCCCACAAGAATACCTCATTAACATGGTTTGCACCTCAGAAGGAGGAGGCCCAAATCCTAAGTTCCAGTGGGAGAACTGGGCTGGGCTTGGGCTGCGTAGGAGCAGGTTTCTGAGGTCTTGTGGTTGCAGCGGGAGATCCCACAATGGCACTTCTGGGGCTAGAATAGTGGGCAAAGGTAAAGCTAGGAGGAGAGTCAAGGTCCACAATGCCTGGACAGGTAGAAAAGAGATGACCAGATTCAAGAGAGACAGGGTGTCCTCTCTCAGGAAATAAGAGATGAGGGTTAGAAATCAAGGAGGGAAAAGCAAGGTAAAAAAAATATATTATCCCGTAAGAGTAGTGTGTGTCTAGCATAGTAAGAATAGAGGTTTCATCTCTCATTCTGGCTCTGAGTGTGTTGGTGCTGCTTGCACCCCTGCCTTGAGAAGGACCCTCAGGTCATCCTAGGGGCAGAAAGGGGTCAGGAGTACTGTGATCAACTAGTGATGTCTGCCATGGTCGCCATGTGGGGGAGGGGCCACAGAGTTAGAAGAAAGGCTTCCATTTATGGTTTCCATCCAATTCAGTTGGACAAGTATTTATGGAGCCTCTACATTCAAGTCCCTGGAATACAGAAATAAAATGCCCTCCTTGTCTCTGATGAGCTCATGTTCCAGTGTGGGAGGCAGACACATAAATAAAGTGTTTCATGAAGCGTGCCAGACATGAAAGTAGACACAGGGGACCAAAGAAGGTTTCCTGAAGGAAAAAGGACTGTAGCCCCCATGATTTCCCACCCCTGGTTACAGTATATGGCAAAGATAATGGATGTCAATGGCAGGGTGAAGGCATTTTACAGATGTAATTGAGTTCCAAAAATCAGCTGACTTTAAGTTAATCAAAAGGTCGACTATCTTGGGTGAGCATGACATAATCAGCTGGAACCCCTTTAAAAGGGGGCGTAGCCTTCCCTGAGGTCAGCAATGTTCTCCTGCTGCCCGTGAAGAAGCAAACTGTCATACTGAGTAGAGAGGGTCCCATGGCAGGTGCTAAAGAAGTAACCCTGGCTGACAGCCAACAAAAAACAGGACCTCCGTCCTACAGCTATAAAGAGATGAATTTTACCAACAACCAGAGTGAGCTTGAACGCGGGTTCTTCCTTTGTTGAGCCTTCTGATGAAGACAAACCTGGTCAACACTCTGATGACAGCCTCATGGAACCCTAAGCAGACCAGAACCAGCTAAGCCAGCCCAGATTCCTGACCCATGGAAACTGAGATCATAAATGTATACCGTTTCTGGCCACTAAGTTGGTGGTAGTGTGTTTTATATCTGGAAAACAAATTAGACTGCCTAAGCCAGAGATAAGAAGGAGTGAGCCAAGTGAAAGCAGAGAGTAAAGAGAACACTGGACAAGGAACCATGGACAAGGGCCAAAAGTATAAGGACATTAAGGCGAATGGGGCTCATGGGACAGCCAGGGTTGAAGTTGAAAGGTTGCAGAGGCCAGGTGGTGAGGGACCCAGAGTGCCTGGGTAATCCTGCTGAGGATGAGCAGCAGGGGCATTCTTCACACCTCCTTAGGCCACTGCCAAGAGCACACTTCCCTCCCTAGGGAAGTGGCCCGAGGCACGTAGTTCCTCACGCATCAATGGCGCGTTCTATACTATGAGGAAGGCCACCCCAGTCCTAGTCTTGGCCACAGTTGTCTGGGGCTGAGCTCAGGGCAACCTGGCTCAAAATGAGATAATGTTTATCTGGATTAATCAGACCCTCTTTTTTGGGCTGCAGAGCTGAGAAGCAAAAGAGAAAGATTCATAGAGAGAGTCAGTGGTGGACTAGAAGCTAAGCAACACACAGAGATGAGAAAGGCAGGTATCTCTGCAGAAATGAGAGATGAGGCACAGACTCCATAGATACACAAACAAAAAGACATACAGACAAAAGAGCAGGGAGGGGCTTGGGTGGCATCGGGAATGGTAGAAGCAGGGTCCAGGGGGCCTGGTGCAGAGGGCAGCAGGCACCTGCACTAGGGGCTGGACCAGCTCCCTTCTCTCCCTGTCTCTCCTCCCCCCAGGCCAACCACTTGGTACAGCCCTTCCTAGACACTGCCACTTTTACCGAGTGGACAAATTCCTGCCTCTCTTCATTTCTTAAGGCTGCCATAACAAATAACCACAGACTTGGTGGCTTAAAACAATAGTTTATTCTCTCACAGTTCTGGAAGCCAGAAGTTCACAATCAAGGTGTCAGCAGGGCCAGACTCTCTCCGAAGGCTCTAGGAGAGGATCCTTCCTTGTCTCTTTCAGCTTCTGGTTGCTTCTGGGGCTCGTAGGCTTGTGGCAGAATCACTGCAGCCTCTGCCTCCATCTTCACATCATCTTCAACTCTGTGTCCTCTTCTCTTCTGAGGACACTGGTCATTGGATTTAGGGCCCACCCTAAATCCAGGATGAGTGCACCTTGGGGCCCTAACTCTCTAGGAGAGGATCCTTCCTTGTCTCTTTCAGCTTCTGGTTGCTTCTGGGGCTCGTAGGCTTGTGGCAGAATCACTGCAGCCTCTGCCTCCATCTTCACATCATCTTCAACTCTGTGTCCTCTTCTCTTCTGAGGACACTGGTCATTGGATTTAGGGCCCACCCTAAATCCAGTATGAGTGCACCTTGGGGCCCTTAACCGATTACATCTCCAAACATCCTATTTCCAAACAAGGCCACTCTCTGAGGTGGACATGAATTTTGGAAGACATTATTCAACTCACTACTCTTGCCCTTCTCCTTCCCAGTGTACCCTGACATGAGCCCAACAGACAAAGCCCCCATTCTGGGGGCTCTACCCCATCAGGATCCTCACCCCTATTTCCCAGTCACCCCCACCCCATTGTGCTCACCTCTCCCCGCCCCCAGGCTGGTGGAGACTAATGGACAGCTCTTTTGACCTCAATTCTCTTCTCCCATCAACTTTCTGAAGAGGAGAGAGCAGAGCCCTCTTGGTGTTCTTGGCAGGGAGTGTCATGTTGTGGGAAGAGCCCGGCTCTGGCTCTGGAGTCACACCACCTGGCTACAGTTAGATGCTGGGATCACCTGCCAATCAGCCCCCTGGACTGGCCCTGCCCCTTCCCACTCTCCACTTTATGTGCGAGAATCTCAATCTCTCTCTCTCTCTCTCTCTCTCTCTCTCTTTTTCTCTCTCTTTCTCTCTCTCTCTCTCTCTCTCTCCACCCCCTTCTCTATCTCTGTCTCTCTCGATTTCCTTCCTGACTCTCTCTCTCTCTCTCTCTCTCTCTTTCTCCCCCCCCCTCACTCTCTCTATCTCTATCATCTCTCTCAATTTCCTTCCTGAATTCTTGGAGGTCAGTTCCCAACTGTGGATTAGGCAGGGGCAGCCAGAGCCCTAGGCCATAATTGGACTGGGGTCATTTCAGTGGAGTTGGGTCAGGGAAGGTCAGGGGCTGGGAATAGAAACCTAAATGCAGTTTAGTTAAGAGCCACATGAATGACCAAGGGGAGCAGGTACAGGCTTTAGGGTCACAGAGACCCAGATTTAAATCTTGGTTCTTGTACATACTTCGTGTCTTTGCATGATTTGCTTAACCTCTCTGCGACTCAGTTTTTTCACATAGAGCAAAGACAAGAGGCATGCCTTCTTCACAGGGCTATTGTGAAGATTGAACGGGATAACATTTAAACATCTAGTACTGCACTAGGCATCTAGTAGGTGCCTAATCTGAGTTTGTTCTTCGCCTTCCCCAGGTTCCCCAATCCATAAGCAGAGAGGAGTCAGTGCCAGGGAGTTGTAGCAAAGGGCTAGGGAATTAGTGTCTGGAGAGATAGGTTCAGATGGCAGCTGAGTCATCCTCTAAGAGAGAGGCAGGGTTTAGCTGTAAGGAGGATCAAAGTGAGAGAAGGCACAGACATGACGAGTCACAGTGGGTGCTACCCACGATGGTGCTTCTCATGTATCAGGACAGAGTCTTCCAACAACTAAGTCCTGCTATCTCTGCCTTATTACCTGGGAAGGTTGGGACCCTCCTTCTCCCAGCACAATGAATGGCAGCCCTCGGTATTTTGGGAGGGGAGAGGACAGGGGCTCTTAGAGCAACCTCTCCTTCTGCATGTTGCTCGAGCCCACTCAGCTCTCTTTGCACTGTGCCTGTCCCCTCCAACATGGCTCTGGGTGGCAGATGCCAAAAGAAGAATCCAGATAGTTTATGGATCATTTCCTCGGCAGTCAAACAATAACGGAGGATAACTGTCTGTTGGATGTAGTTTACTGCTTTTGGTTGCAGGTCCTGTGCCCAGAGATGGTCACAGCCTGAGCCTCCCTGACGACCTGCAGAGCCGGGCAAAGGATGTGATTATTCTGTTTATTGAGAATTAAAATAAATCTGGTCAGAGGAGAAGCTATCTACTATTCGGCTCTTCCCTAAAGCAATTACCTGTAATTTTGCTGCTTCAGGAAAGAGTCACTAGTATGTGAGGACCAAAACCATTATAGCAACCCGAGAAGGCCCAGAGGAGACTAATCATAGCACTTTGCTCAGTGCCTCATCAGCCTCATTTCCTTTCGATTTGGGTTCAATTTATAGCCGACGCAGCCCCCCACAGATGTAGGGAGAGGAGACTGCATGTGTGTTGGGAGGCATGAGGGTTAATTGGAAAATTTTGCGATCCACTTTTATCAGAGGCGAGGCAGCCTGCTGGCCTATTAGTTCAAATGGTTTCATCTTGTCCAGCTAAGATGTGTCCTGGCTCTGGGACTTCTTGTTGGTTTTGTGTATCGGTGTGTGCTTAAATTAAAGATCCTAATGAAACGTGAGGCTGTCGTGGCCCACCGGCGTGTCGGCATCCATCACAAGGTGTATTGCAAGTTAGCTTTCACTACTAACAATACAAATAGTGAAGTCTCGAATAATTTACTTAAAGCATAGATTCCAAGGGAATAAAAGTCATCCTAATAATATTACAGCCATTCTCCTGGGAGGTACTTAATTTAGTAGAAGATTAAAGGTTGGCTTTAGAGCTGAGTCCTGGAAATGGCACAGAAGACACGGCCTGTCTCATCCATGCTGCATACTCCAGCTACTGTTGTATTGTTTACAGTTACTTAAATGATAACAAAATGTGTTTTGGGATTGGATAACTTTGAATGAATATCTTGCTTCCTTCATCTTCTCATCCCACTGTCAGAGGCTGTTATGTCTAAATATGAGTACATTTATGTGACAGTATTCCACATAGGCGCATCAATCTGATATGCAAATCATTCCCCCCACCCCCGCGCCCCTGCACCCCTACGGCTGCTATGGGGCCATCATCCCCAATTCCTAGGTAAAGAAATGGAGTTCTAGAAGTCCCTTTGAATGGCCTGTACTTTTCCAGGTGTCTCTGTGGGAGGCACATGGCGGCTATGGCAATTCGAAGGCTGATAGCTGACTTAATAGAGTTGAGGACACTTCAGTCATTGGGACCTAATGTGCACAGCTGTCTCCATCTGTGCGGAGATAATATAATGGAGGTGGGGTTGAAACATCTGCCTGCCCTCAGCACATCATCGTAATGGGTCTGGCTGCACATGAAAACAAAATTGTCGTAACGGTAAGAGCAATCTCAGAGTACAAAAAGAAACCCGAATGAATGTAAAATCTGCATCTCCATTCGCTTGTTCGTGTTTTCACTAGATTACTGACTGCGGCAGATGGATTTAAAGCGGAAAGAAGGGAACCGAACAGTTATAGAGTGAACCAAGTCCGGTACTTTATAAATTTCTGACAACTCTAAGATATGATTATTATAGAAGTGGGCATGGTTGGTTTCCTGGTCAGTACCCTTTTCTCTTGTCTTCCCTAACAGAGCTCCTGTACCTTGGGTGTGGGGAGAGCTAACTGATCTCCAGCTGCAGGAGTGGACTGTCACTGGTATAAACAAATAAAGTGATCCTGTCCCTTTTCTACTGATGAGTTCAGAAGCCAAGCTTAATCAATCAGTGTGTGGCATTCTTCTAGCGAATGTAATTTGGTCCAGAGTGGGCACATGACTTCAGTTGGCCCAATCGGACTAAAGGACCATTATTTATCCCATGGTTGTTCCCATAAGATGTAAACTAGGCAGCACCCTACTCTGTTTCTTCTGGTGTCCCTTTTCTGACTACAAGGAGAGATGATTAGGACAATGTTGACACTATGAATTATGGAGATGCAACACTGAACCCTAGCCAGAACCTACTCTACCACAGGACTGCCTGTCACAAGAAAACATTCTTTGTCATTTAAGCCAGTGTGGGGACGGATTCTCCTACTTGCAGTCTAGAGTATCCTAAGCAGATATGATTCATGCCACCCATTTTCTTGATGCGGAGTATGACTCCTAAGTATCGAGTGGTTTTAGGATTAGCAGTCCTTAAGTTGAGTGACCCTCCCTGGTCTAGCCAGTGAGATGGTTTTCAAGGATGAGAGCTGAGGGAAGTTAATGCAATGGTTTAGAACAACGCTAACCAGCCCAAGAACGGCAGCTGTTTATTTGGAAAATAATGTAGGTGAAGCAGGCTTCCCAAATCACATCTACCATGCTCCGTTGGAAGGGAACTGTCCATTTCTTATGGTATTTTCCATTCCAGAGTCTAGTTCCATGTTGGACACATTCCTAATAAATATTGACGAACAGATGAATGGAAGACTGTGTCCTACCCATGTCCTACCCATGGGGCTCTTCCTTGTCTGTACCATGTGTTCTGTCATTCTCTCTTGCTCAGCCTCCCTCCATCTTCTCAGCCCTATGCTAACTAGCACTTTCTCCTCATGTTGAAAAGGGAAAAGAACCTTGGCAGCCCCTGTGTGTCAGATACTAGCTTATTAGAAAGAACGCGAAGAAACACATCTCTCTGCCCTGGTCCTAGAGGGCTGCCTCTGAGGAGAGAAACTTGAACGTCGTTGTGACAGAGACACAGGTAATGTTTCAGATGTGGCCGCCACTCCCTAGCTAGGGGCCAGCCTGTACAAGCCAGTCACTTAGGAGCCTGAGCCTGAGGAAAGCACTATTTAATTGTGTTTAAAAACAGTGTTGACCCAATGACCTAGTGAAATGGAAAATGTGCTTACACTGTGCTCTGGAGAAATTCCTGCACATGTTTAGCGGGAGGCTTATATAAGGGGATTCACTGCCATGTTGTTGTAAGAGTAAAAAAGATGGAAGGAAAATAAATTCTGGTGTATGCATACGATAAAATAAAATGAATGAGCTAGCTCCATATCGCAACATGGATGAGTCTGCACATATTGACGGAATAAAGCAAGTGGCAGAATAATACACGCATTATGATAGCATTAAGTGAAAATTTCAAAACATGAAAAGTAAATCAATGGTTTTTACAGGTATGTGTGTGAGTGTGTGTGTAATGTGTAGTAAAATTTTTTAAAAAACAGACTGAAAAGAATGATATTACATTTATATTCCTAATTGATTTGGGGAATGGAATTTATAGGAATAAAATGGGGGATAAATGTCTTCATCTTTATTTGTAAGGCTATATTGTGTGTGTGTGTGTGTGTGTGTGTGTGTGTGTGTGTGTGTGTTTATGTAAAATATATCTGAAGTGAAAGCAAGCAGAATTTTTTATCTGCTTAATTGTCCAGTAAAAACACTATTTTCAAGAAATAGGTCCTTCTGTATAGCTCAGCTTGCCAGATTTCTGAGAGCTCATTTGGGTAGGAAATAAAGTATCTTAAAAATATGTAAATTATTTACATTATTTTATGACTTTTTAAAGAAGCAATCTTTTCAAAGTAATGCATGCATACATTCTTAAAAATTTTTTAAATGACTAACAGGCTTTCAGTAAAAATACATCAGCTACCTGCACACAGCCTTCCTCCCACCCCTCAGCTATACTACACACATAGCAAATTCTTTCAATTCTTCTAGCTGCTTTTTCTGGATTTACCTCCATATTTTTAAATCATATGCTTTTATTGCTTGTTCTGGATTTTCACAGTTAGACATGAACTTCCTTTTGTGAGAAAGAAGTATCTAACTCACACCCACCACTCCCTCTGCTCCTCTGTTACTGAATCAATGTGTGCTTCTCCCAATATCATTTTATTTCAATTTTTATTAAATCAAAACATTAATAAAATTATTATAGCTATATAAATACTGTTCACTGCTAACCAGAGAATTATATTGTGATTTATTTCCTTTCTCATACAATTTCAGTTTTCTTGGGTTAATAACTGCCTTTAGAAAATGTTTAATTTTCTATATAGAAATTTGATTTCTATCCCAAAACTCCTTCAGCTTTCTTAAATTAATTTTTAAGATGATAACCTATTGCCTATTGATTAGTAGTAATACTTTTAAACTGGAGACCTCATTTCTGGGGCATCCTATATTCTCATTTAGTTCAAGGATGCTGCTTGGTTCACATTCTGGGACTTCCGTCTGCCATTTTCTTGGGAATTCCTTTTGCCAACCTGTCTGTTGAGATCCCTTTTCCTTGTATGCCAGGTCCTCCTCATTTCTGCATTACCCCCTCCACCATGTGGCTGCTTTCTAAGAAAAAAATGTACATAAAGGATTTGAGCCTTGTAAATCTGAAAATGACTCCAGTTTAACTTTACACTGGACCAACTGTGTGCTTTGGCAGATATTCTGGGTTGCAAGTCATCTTCCTTCATAAATATGAAGACACTAATACATTGGCATCTTAGATTCTAATTTTGTTAGTAAATAGTGGTTAATGTCTATTTCTTTGTGTGTTACTTTTTCCCCCCTCTCTGGAGTTTACAAGGCTAAGGTGAAAAGTAAAGTTTGGGGAGCATTCTAAGCCTTTCTTTAAGATTAATTACATCACAATAATTTTAAAAAGCAGCTGCCAGAGAGAGAGAGAGGAATAAAATCATGCTGTCACAGCATGGAGCCCTCATTTTAATATCCAGTTCCCAAAGAGCTCAGTCTGCTCTGGCTTTAGAACATGTTACTACTGACGAAATCACAACATATCAGGGACAGCAAAGAAATTGGAATTTCTCAGGTGGAGCACTTGTGGCTGAGATGGAGAGCTGGGGTACCCTGAGAAGTGGGGTCTAAGGACTACCCATGCTGGAATGGAATGGAATATTTAAATTCTGCATAAAGTATTTGATTGTCTGAGACTTGTATCATACTGTTTACAGTCCCATCTGACTGCAGCCAAGAAAGGAAGAGAAGAAGGGAGAGAAGGAGGGAGAGAGAGAAAGAAGGGAAGGGAAGGGAAGGGAAGGGAAGGGAAGGGAAGGGAAGGGAGTACCTTAGGATACAAAGATGGAAAAGAAAGTCATTTGACAACAGTACTCAGCCAAATTCACTCCTCCACAAGAGAAAGGACATAGGTCTGGGTCCATCTTCCAAGCAATAGGCTAAAGTCTGCAGGGTGTTGGCACCAGGGTCTATCCTGGTTAGAAAGAGTGCAATGTATTATTCTAGCACCTTGACACGGTGTAGATTCCCTCCCGGTCAAGGTCAGCATTGTTCTACGCTGAGATATACTTCATGGCACTACCCTGGATAATATGTTTTAACCAACTTGATCATGAGGGATTGTCACAATGAAGTATTTGCAAGTCACTTAATTGAGTAGAAAGCCCTAGGATTAAGATGGCAATCAGTCGTGTTCCATCAATCCAGTCTGCCTCCCCACATCAATCTGTGTTAGTCTAAGGATCATCATAAGATGTGTGTATTTCGCTGTCAATATTTCTGATCCAGTGGCCAATTTGTCTAAGTGACAGCTGGACATCAGCCCAGTGGAAGCTGGTAGGGTTGAGTTCAGCTGGGCCAGCTGGGCAGGGGTTCCTATTGGCACGGTGAATAACAGAGCTCATTTGGGAAGGCAGCAACTCCTTCCTTTCATTCCACTCCAATATGACATCCTGGAAAGTGTTCTGGTTTAAGGATCAGGAAGATGGGAATTCATGTCTTGGCTCTAAAATATACTAGTTTTGTTAGCTTGGGCAACTACCTCAGTTTCCTTGATTGTAAAATGGTGATGTCTCTCTTCCTAACTGTTATAAGGATCAATAATTTAGTGTTGATAAAGCACACAGTATATATCTGGGATATAATAGGTAATGAGCCACAGCTGACCCCTCACCTCCAGGGAGGAGATGGTAGGGTACTGATTTAACCATGAAACATACAAAGAAACAGGTTCCAAGGTAGGGAGAGGCTTCTTATGAAGGGAGAGAGGATAAAAATCTGAATTTCTTAATTCTCAATCAGGATAGTCCACTGGAACTTGAAATCTAGATGACCCATTAGGGAGCAGAGCCAGAGAGGCCCCATGAGCTTCTGGAAGAGCCAATATACATCAATTCTCTGTCCAAAAGAGGAGGCCCTTGTCCTGAGAGAAAAATTAGGGAGATTCCTGTGAGCGAGTAACCTATGCAACAGTGCAGGAACACCAAGGACCCAGTGGGGCTGGGAATTGCATAGGTGAGACACACACATTGACTCAGTAACTCAGTGGCTGCAGTTAGCTGTACGAGTGTCATATGGAAATAAAGACAATGATTCATTCACTCAACAAATATTTGCTAAGCACTCAATTGATGCCAGGCAATGTTCTAGGAACTGGAAGACTATGGAAAACAAGGTTTCTGCTCTCATGGATCTTACATTTTAGTAGGACAGAGAGACTAACCAAATAATAACAGAGAGTGATTAATGCCATGAAGAAAATAAACGGGTTTATGGATTGTGATAGGATAAAGAAGGGGTTAATTCTGATCGAGTGGCCAGGGAAGACTTCTCTGGGTTGGTTACTTTAGGAGGAGAAATGAAAGATATAAAAGGAGGCAGGAATAAAAAGGAACTGGGAAAAGACTATTGCAGGCAGGAGGAATAGCAAGTGCAAAGTCACTGAGGCAGAAATGACCTTGGTGTGCTTAAGGGACAGAAAGAATGCCAGAGTATCTAGAACACAGTGCGCAAGGGGGAAAGTACTAAGAGTTGAGGTTGGAGAGGTGGAAGCCATATTTTGTATTGTGGCAAATGTCAGATCTCAATTGAAATGGGTCTGGACACTGTGGAAGGCTTCAAGCTGGGAAAGGTACATTCAGGGGAGGGGAGCTGGGACCTTGAGCCTGCCCCTGCCCTCACTGCTATAAGCACTCGTGTTCTGCTCCTAGACTCTGCATGCCCCTAGGCGCACTTGATGGTTAGACTATGTTCCTCCTGTTCTCTCCCTTGGCTAGGACGGCCAGGTCAGTGCTCCTAAGCAGAGACCTCTAACTCATAACTCTGTCCCTACGGCCTCAGGTTTTTCCTCTGATAACACTCTATGCCACATTCAGACCCATCAACTCTCCAATTCATTTTCTCTTTTCCCTTAACCCCAGATCACCCTCATCTCCCTTCTTCCTGAACATTGCTGGCACCAGGACTTCACAAATTACAGAGAAATAAGGGGCAGAGGTTTGTGGACTAAAGATTAGCATATAATAATCTGGACATAATAATCGGAGGTCAGGAGCCTCAGGGTCAAGTCCTGCCTCGGCTGTCTTGGAAATCATTATTTCATCCCTCCGGTCCTCTCTGGATTCCATAAATTGTACCGTGGTGGGGTTGTACCCAAAGGTCCTTAAGTTCCCTTTCAACTGTCATGTTCTAATCTTGGGTACAGTCATATGGCCTATCCTAGAGTCTGAGAAAAACAGAAAAACCAGAAAGCAAGAAGCAGATATGCTGTACATTTGAGAGCAAATGACTGTCAACATTGAGTTTAAAACTACTCCTTGTTGTTTTGAAACCCCACAAAACCTCTCTCCAGCCCTCTGAGCTCTTGGCTTCTGGTAACCACATGTTTGTAACATACATATGTCTTCTAGGAAACAACATGAATGTGAGTATCATTTAACTAGAGGATTGCCTGGAGTTCGTATTTGAAATGAATGACTTTGAACTAGTTGGTCTCAAATGTAGATCAAGCAAAGCATAAAATCTTCCTCCTGCCTCTTTTTTTCTCTCACATATTAACATTTTACATGAGCAATATATGTTCATTATGCAAAACCATTGTAGAGATACATGAGGTGGAACTGAAAGTCTGCCATAACCACAGTAAAAAAAAATTGATACATAACATTTATTTATTTATTTATTTAAGCATATATGTATGTATTTTGTAAATGTACTAAAAAAGTTAAAAATGTTTGTGGTAGGCTAACTAAAGCTCCCCCTCAAAAAAATATATACCTGTCCTAATCTCCAAAACTTGTGAACATTAGCTTATCTGGAAAAGGGGTCTTTGCGGATGTGATTAAGTTAAGGATCTGGAATTAAAGAGATTGCCTTGGATTATCCAGGTAGGCCCTAAATGCAGTCACATGTTTCCTTATAAGAGGGAACGGAGGGAGATTTGACACATAGAAAGAAGTCTATGTGAAGGTGCTGCAGATTTGAAGATGCTGTTGTTGTTTTTTTTATTTTAATTAATTTCAAGTATATAGTACATTGGCTAGACATTTATATAGTTTATAAAACAATCCCCTAATTGCTCCTTCTTTCCTCTGATTCCACCTAGTCAATATATTAATGTTAACTACATTCCTTATGCCGTGCTCCCGTTGAAGATGCTGGTTTTGAAGGTTGGATTGATGTGACCAAAAGCCAAAGAATGCTGGGAGCTATCAGAAGGTGGAAAAGGCAAGGAGTAGATTCTCCCAAGAGCCTTGGTTTGGCGCAAGAAACCCATTTCAGATGTCTCACCTCCAAAATTCTGCGAGAATAAATTTCTGTTGTTTTAAACCACCCAGTTTGTGGTCATCCTCTATAGCAACCACAGAAAATGAATGCAATGTTCAAGGCTTAAAATGGAAAACAGCAGTCTTCCATTTCTCCCAAGCCTCAAGTTTTGCTCCCCAGAGGCAAATATTGAAAATCTTAGAGCAGTTACTTCTGAAAAACTTTTCCGTATTTCCTACCAGGATGCATGTATACATTTTATACATTCTCTGTTGACTTTGTAGTTTTAAAAATGGATTTCAAATTCTTTTTTTTAAACTTTTTAAAATTAAATTTATTAGGGTGACATTGGTTAATAAAATTACATAGATTTCAAGTTCTTATAACTCCAAAACATAACGTATGGACACACACTTCTTTTCATCATGCAGGCAACTTCTAAAATAATTATAACTTTTAGCTAAACCCACAGTTATATTTTTATCATTATATTAACATAAATTATATTCATAGCTGTTCCATGTTTACGTTTCCCTTCCTGAACAACCTTTTGTTTTTCCAGCAGTTAATAACTGCTTCGAGTTTTTACTTGTCCATTTATATACATATTGCTACAACTGCATCTCCAAACTCTGCCAGAAATAGAAAATCTCTCTCAATACACTCTAATACATTAGATAATCTGTGATTTTTACCCACCATCCCTCACCTTGGCAACACCCTTTCTACATCTGTCATCCTTGAAATCCTTTTCCATCTTTCCTGTTGAAGACCTGGGCTCTTGGATCCTGTCTTTCTCTTTCTTCATTGTGCCTCACCAAAATAAAGAATCAATGTTCTAGTAGTTTCTGGAGAGAGGGTGTATGGTATGAATATGGCATTGCATATTTTTATCTTGGCTATGTAGAAGAATCATATCCTCTAAAAGTTTCAAAGGTATTTCCCTATTGTCTTCTAGCTTCTGATACTGTGGTTGATAATTTTAATGCAAATCTGATTTCTAATCTTGTGCATGTGATTTTATTTTGCTCTCAGAATTTTTAGGATTTTCATTCTACCCCCATTGCTCTAAAATTTTATGAGTTCATTCATTGTGTTGAACATAAAGATTTAAAGGGCTTAAAATCTGGAAACTCTCCAATTACAGAAATTTTTTTTCTTACTAGTTCTTGAATAGTTTCCTCTAGTCCAATTACTTCATTTTTCTGGAGCTTTTCTCAGACTTCAAACTTTCTGGACTAACTTTATATGGTACTTATACATGCCTTGCTCTTTTCCATTACTTTTTCCTTTCATTGTACTGTTTACTTTTTCAAAGAAAAAGTTATATATATAGTATGCATGTATATATACATATATATATACACATACACATACATATATATGTACATACACACACACATACACACATGTATCTCACTATTTTATCAAATTTGTATTTTTGTATTTTGCCTCATAATTTTAATTTCTGAGAGAAGTCCTATGTGCTATTTTAAACATGTTTTTAAAAAGCATCAATATTGTTTCTTATCTCTCTGAGAACAGACATTAGAGAGTTTCCCTCCCGGTTTTTTCCTCTCTGCTTTGTACATTGTTTCATTTTACTTCTGCTTCCTTTATTCTGTTTGTCTATTTTTCATTTAGAGGCTTTACTCAAATGTTTCAAATGTCTGTTATCTTTTCACATTTAAAGTGAGGCATTGCAGAGAAGATTAGCTTTGTGTGGGTAGGCTGTTCTTGTCCAGTGTTGAGAGTCCATGAGGTGTCAAGCCATTATGCTAGGAGAATCTCAACTGTCAGTCTAAAAGACGCTTCTCTCTTGCAGGTCAACTCATCTATCTTACAATCTTCTATTATCAGGACTGGAGTTTTTCTATTCTGTAATTCCCAGTTTTCGGTACAACAATCTGCACTTCCCAATCTGCCCAAGCTGTGTATGGTATTCTTCAGTTCTAATCTCCCCTGATATACCACTTCCCCAAAAAGAAAACCTTCAGTTTCCTGCTGGGTGGAAGGGGAGAGTTGCCTGGTTGCCGAGGGTAGAGTAGGGAACCTAGGAGGTCTAAAGGCTCTTTGCAGATTTTCAACCAATCTTTTACTCTTCAGCTTCACTATACCTTCACTTTTAAAAACACCGATTGCCTTAAAATCCAGAATGTTTACAAGGTTCTAGAAAAGAAATCAGTTAGCTTCTTGACTACCCATTCAAGTACTTTGTGGGCATTTTATTTTAGCTTTCTCTGCTATGCAAAGTTAAATTTTACTTATCCATCTGTTTTCTAGCATTCAAAGTACTTTTGATGTCTCTCTCTTTTCTTTTTCCCTTTCCCAATTTGTCTTTATGAGAGCATGCTTTTTTTTTAACACTCATATTAGTGGGCTCTTGGGTTAGAGCAGAGGAAATCACCTGAATTCTATCATCCACAATTTACAAGAACCTATCTCCTCCCTTCCTCTTCTCTTCTAGCTCTGACCCCAAGACCTCCTTGTCTGAATTGGTGGCCCAAAACTTCTTTCCAATTGCAAGTGGGTAGTTACTAGCTCTACCCGCCATTGGATGTGGAGCAGAGAAAGCCTGAATTGCCATGCTACATACCCCTCTTCCCACCATTTTGCACCAACCATCCCTTCTTTTAAACGTCCTTTAAAATATCCTGCCTTGGAGCAACTTCTGTGGCTGAGGCATCTCACCTGATTGCTCTAGCCCTATAGGCAGAACTTGGACCCCCAAGCATTTGCTAGGTGCTTCCACAAACACATCTTTTTTATAATCTTTGCAACAATTCTGTATGAAAGATCTCATTTTCATCTTTCCATGGATAAAGAAATTGAGGCTGAGAAAGACGAGAGCAAGGGCACACAGCTAGTAAGTGGTAGAGCTGCAGCTCAAGCCCAAATCCATTTTATATCAATGTCACGCTTTTTCTATCACACCCTGAAACTTAATGGATGAGTATCTTTCTTTCCACAACCCATATTTACCTCTGTGATATCTCTTCTTTGGTGGTGGTATCATAGACTGTCCATCAGCGCCACCACCACCAATTGCCTGCCCTAACTACCCGTGGTTGTGTTCATGCCTTAGCTCCTAGTCTGAACAATGGCTTAGAATAAAATCTTCCCAGTTAAAGAATTCCTTTGCAATGGCCTCTGCATTAGGAGGAAATCGTTAATATGCAGCGAGACTGAATAAGTTCAAGTCACTTATTTTCTGTTCTTGGACAAACCACTTAACCTTCTAAACACCTATTTCTTTATCTATTCATGTGGACCTTCTGTTTGGGTATTTCTATCTATAAAAGTGCTCAGGGCTTTGTGGGGCAGCCCTTCCTATCACTGCAGTATTCACAGCCCCTTCTTTCTTTTTTGTATCGACCTTGTTATCTTTGTTCCACTTTCCTAACATCTGTCTTCGCATATGCCACCAATTAGTCATCTCTGCCTCCCAGCTCCACAGATTGTTAGAGCAGAAAGGAGATGAGCATCTACCCAGCCTCATGGGTCTGCATGGGTCCCGAGATCAGGCTTTTTGTACCACTGGATGCCCTTCCCTAGCCACAGTGTGGCACTGTCACCAGTAAGCCATGTGGCAAGAGAGGGACACAACTCCCTGGGCTGTATTGTAGTAAGCGGGATTCCCATCGTGGGCAGAGGAACCATTTATTCATTCATCCATCTAGTCACTGGTTAATTTATCAAATAGTTACTGGACATCTATTACGTGTCGAGCTCTCTATTAGGTACTGGCCATACAAAGAAGAATAAGACATAAGCCAGTCTCTGCGACAAGTGCTGACCAGATAGTGAAACAGATCTGTAAATTGACCATCACTATGTAAGTCGTGATCGATGGATGTGTGCCCGGGTTATGCACCAGAGGAGCACCTCACTAAGGGTGCAATCTGGTGAGGTTGTAGAAGGCTTCCCAGAGGAGGTAGTTTTGAAAAAAGAGCGCCATGAACACTCGCGTGATTCAACTTTTTTTCCTAGACCTTCAGAATATTTTATAAAGAATGATTAAATATGAGTGCTGCAGAGGCCTTTAAAGATTCCACGAACAAATCTCCTGATTTTACAAATATGAAAACCGAGGCAGAAGAAAGGTTATGGCATATCCAAGCATATTGGTAGGGATGCCTGAAGAAATTCTACTTGTACAGCTCAGGTCCTTTTAGCAAAAGTTCTCATGTCATAAGGCTTTCTTCTGAGTCACCAAATTAGGTGAAGCCTATGAGCCCTAAATTATAAATAAGATGATGCCATTTTGTTAAAAAGTAGTAGTTTGAATTTAGGCACAGTGCTGGTTTGAATTATGAGTGTCATTGACTTTTGGGTGACATAATTTAAAGGCTCAGTGGTGTACCTATGCCTTCACAGCTCCTGCAGCCTAGCTGGGGCTCTCGGAGTATGACACACCCAAGAGCCTGTCATTTTCTCTTCAGGACCACCTGGCAAAGAAGTCACAATGTTGCTCTGTGATGTGTTGCTATACTTGTTGGAATGTTGCCTTTCTCTTCCAGTACTCTGCAGGGACTCACGAGCTTCCACTCCACACGCCTCACCTCCAACCCAGATACAATGGCCAGAGTTATAATCACCAGCCCAGAATCAGGGAAACTCCCTTCATACTTGGTCTAAGGGTGGCAAGAAGGAGCAGGGAAGCTCACCTTTGTATCCCTGGCTCTGGTCATCCTGGGCTGTTTGTGTAAGAACCTTCTCTTGGTTCCAGCTTTAGAAAGAGGAAATTAGTTTCTCATCTTTTTAAAACCCCAAGGTCTCCAGGGTGGTGAATGACAGCCAATTTCAGAAGTTAGTTCTCCTGACTTCAAATCCAGTCACTTTTCCCTTTTTCTCCATACCTCCCTCAGTGCAACACTGGACGGAGGGAGGGAAGTCCCAGGAGTAAATATGGGAACTTCAGGGAAAGTTACTGAGTCTGTCTGGAACAGTCCGTCTGGATACCATCCCTTGTCTTCCTTCAAAGGAGTTCCACTGAAGCACACAGCCTCCAACGATAACCCTTAATATTTAGTTTTGAGCAGTCACCTTCTATGCAGGCAACAGGAATGTGTACATAATGTAGAGGATGGAAGTCTGCATGCCTTTGTAACGTCTCTAAGTCACAATCCTCCCCCTGCAGCACCCACCCAAACTCAAGGGACTCCAGCACAGGCTCTTTGCAGTCTTTGTACATAAGCACCTGCCCTGGTCTACTCTTTGCATCTGTTAGTTCTCTATTGCTGTATAACGAATTACCCCAAGACTTGGTAGCTTAAAGCAACGAACTCATAGTTAATTCTTTCATAATTTCGGAGAGTGAAGAATCCAGGCGTGGCTTAGGATGTCCTCTGCCTCTGGGTCTCATAAGGTCCCAACTAGGACTGCAGTCATCTCAAGGCTCAACTTGGGGGTAAGCTACTTCCAAGTTTCCCCATACGGCTGTTGGCAGGATTTAGTTTTTCATTGGCTGGACCCTTTCTCAGTATCTTGTCATGTGGGCCTCTCCCTAAAACAGCTTATGACATGGCAGCTAGATTTATTGGAGGACAAGTATGAGGACAGGAAAGAGCAAACAGGATGGAATTCATAGTCTTTTATAACCTAATTTTGGAAATGACACTCCATCACATTATCTGTATTTGTTAGGAGCATGTCACTAGGTCCAGCCCACCTAAGAAGGGAGGGAGCTACAGAGGGCATGACTACTAGGAAGCTGGTCATTGGGGCATCTTGGAAGACTGATTGGTTCATTTCCTGGGTGGTTTAAAACACAGAAATTTATTATCTCACAGTTCTCGAGGCCAGAAATCCAAAATCAAGCTGTCAGCAGGGCATGCTCTCTCTGAAGGCTCAGAGGAGGATTCTTTCTTGCTTCTTCCTAGCTTCTGGTGGTTGCCAGCAATCCTTGGCTTTTCTTGGCTTGTAGTTGCCTAAGTCCAGTCTCTCTTTCTTCATTATATGGCATTCTCCCCATATGTCACTATCTTTGTTTGTTTGTTTGTTTGGGGTTTATATCCCAGACAGGAGTAGTATTCATTAAATACCATGTTTCAAAAAGTGCAATACAGATGGAAGAATCTGAAATTATGCGAATGGATGCAGATGACTTCACATAAATAAATCAGTGATACCAGAAGAAAATAATTTTATCTTTGCCACCACGACAACTTCTAGAACAGTTATTTACAACTGCAGGGAGAGAGAAAGTATTATCTTCTCTGTATGTGTCTTGTGTCTCTACGTCCAAATTTCCCTCTTGTAGGACACTAGTCCTATTAGATTTAGGACCCACTCTAACTAGTGTCTGAGTTCATCTTATTTTGATGACATCTGCAAAGACCCTATTCCAAATAAGATCACATTCACAGGTTCCAAGTAGATATGAGTTTTCAGGGGACACTGTTCAACCCAATGTAGCCGTCTACTACCACGTCTGGTTCTTTTCCTTCCACTCCCCCAGGGATGGCCTCATTTCATTCTTTTTCTGTCATCTCAGTGCTATTCTCTCCAAGCCTGGCCACACGTAATAGGCTACAAATGTTCAAGAGTGATTTGGTTTCTCACGGCCTAGTGCCGTTGCCTCTTAAAGGATCAGTGCCGCTTTAGGTTCATCCTAAGCCAAGGCTGATCCAGGGATTTTTAGGAGCAAAGCATTTAATGCACGTGTCCTCCATAATCCCCAGGGATCTGGACAATATTTCTGCTGAGAACAAGATGACAAGGGAGTTGGTAGCCAAAATAAAGACATCAAAGCAAAGTGGTTATGTCTACGAGATTGTGAAGTCAACTGTTGTCAATCCCCTTTCTCCTTCGATACACCCGAGCCTAGGACACATTCCCTTCCAAGAATGTGTCTCGCCAAAGCAGTGGTTCTTATTGGGAATCCATACATTCTTGGCAAGGAGAAGTAGCTGGTGCATAAGTATGTAAAAGTTTCTGGGTGGGTGATATGTTGCTTGAAGGTAATTCTTACTCTGACTCCTTCATTCTCACTCTCTACCAGGAGCTATTGGCAATACCTAATAAAATTAGAATTAACACCCTCACTAAGCCACCAATTCGTAATTTCACTCCTATATATACACTTCATATACCCCATTTGCCCTAGAGAAATTTACATAAAAGAGTGCTATGAAGCACGGAAAAGGATATGCATAGCAGCATTGTGTTTGTGTAATGGCGAATGTTTGGAAACACAATTGTCCTTCAGTAGTGGAATGGATAAGCAAACGGTGGTATGTTACTAAGGAATGTTATACAGCAGTTAAACCAACTAGATCTATATGGATGTATAAAAATATGTCTGGAAAACAATACCAAGAGAAAAAAAGCAAATTACAAAACATTACATACCAAATGATGCCATTTATGTTGAATAAAAACACACCCAACAATACTGCATTATGTTTATGGACATATATATGTGCAGTAAAAGTTAAAAAATCATGAACAGGAAGGAAATAACCAAATTCATGGATCTTGATTGCCTTTGGGCATGGAGAGAGGCGAACGAGACTGAAGAGGGGAACAAAGAGGATTTTCACTTTATCTGTACTATCTTGTTCCTTATATATATGTATTGTTGGAAATCTAAAACAGACGACCAAATGTTATTGCTTTACTGATATTTACTATGTTATTATTGGTGATTTACTGAGTTTTTACACTTTTAAAAATAAATAAGAAATAAAAATGAAGATAAGATACTGATTTTCAAAGACTAAATCCCCATGGGAACGTGGTCCCCTGGAGTTGTGCAGGGCACAAGCTGCATGGCTGTGGGTGGGGTTGTGATATCCTGGCCACTGAAACAAGCATGAAGAGTTTGAACAGGACTGGGTGGAGCGGTTTCAGGCCCTGGGCTGTAACTAAGCTCTGGAACTGCCCAAATTTTTATTATTAGGCCACTCACGAAATTTCTGTTGGGGCATTATAACTGCAGAAAATCCTTAGACCTGGAGCAAGAGAGAAAGAGTCATCTTGACCCGACATCTTTCTCATTCTGGTTTCCATAAAGCCTGCCCAGATTTGAGCCACTGTTCTTGGATATTTGTGGGATGTCCCTGTGTCCTTTCAATGGCATCTCTTCCATCCCTTTCAGGAACTAGCTCCAGTGGATTTCACTCCCTTATAATCCAAACAGCCATATCCAAAACAAGATCATGTCCCTGTGGGTCAGCGTCACAAGAGGAAACAAACAGCTTATGAAAATAATAGAGCCGTCATCCAGATACAGAGACAAAGTGGCTTGGAGGGGCTAGAACTCCACGTTCCTTCACTGAACTCATCGACTTCTCTGCAGCCTGTGGTCCTCCATCCCACATCTCCACATCCTAAATTTAATAGCTTTACCGTCTGCTTGATCACTCAAGCTAGAAACCCAAGAATCATGATTAATACTTTTCTCTCCTTTGCCAACTACAAGTAATCATCAAGTGCAGACCACTTTTTCTTCTAAGCACTGTTAAAGCCATCTGCTGGTCTCCATCCCTTTTGCCACAATCTCAGTCCAGGCCTAGGCCACATACTTAGACTGTAGTAACGGCCTTCTAACTGGTTCTCCCTGCAGCCCCCTGCTTCCAATCTATTATCTACTTAGTAGCCAGAGTAATCTTTCATGAGCAAATCTGTTCACATCCCTCTAATATTTAAAACCCTCAGTGGCTTCTATGGTCTTTTAAGATAAAGACTGAAATCTTCAATGGCTCATGACACCTTCCAATGTAGCCTGACTACCACTCTAGCTCGATCCTTGCGTTCCAGACATGCCACCATTGATACGATACTCGAGTGGACTACGATGGAGAGGACATTTTCTTAAGCACCTGCCCCCTCGCTATGATATTAAGCACCAAAAGCTGGGTTCTCACTATTTCTAAACTCACACTTTATTTATCGTCCCTAAACTTGGAATGTATTTATCATCAACAATGCTCCATCTTTGCCACCTTTCCAGGTCCAGCTCAAATGCCACCTTCTGAAGATGCCTTTCATGATTCCATCTCCTGCCCCCAACACACACACTTAGAATTCTGTCTTCTGTGTCCAAGTGTCATTTCATCTATCCTTCCTCTACGAGTCATCTGTCTGTACTTTCTTCTAAGACTAAAGGCAGCAACAATGTCTTGCTCTGAATCAGCAACTGAACAAGTCACCTCAGTATAGTAGGTGCTCAAAAAATATGTGTTGTATTGAGTTAAATAACATCACTGGGCTAGAAATAGTTCTAGGGTATGAAGGAACAAACACTTATTAGAAATGCTGGGCATTCCAACTTTTCTAAAGAAGCTCCGTGACTCACCTTTAAATTCTTCTAAACTTAAAAACCTCTGCCAGCCCCTTCCCTTGAATCATTTAGACAGATGCACTAATAACCATGATTTAAAGTGAGACTTTGATGTCAGCACCTCATTCACACTTCAAAAAATGTGTATTCAGAGGCACACAAAAAGGGTGTAATTACCATTTCAGGAAAATATGTTAATTTGATGCAATGCATTACTGCTCTGACAGCTCTCAGCCATTGTACCAAATGGTTGTAAAATGGATATTACGGGGAAAAAATATGCTTCTCTTCCCACTCAAAATATAGGTAGAGAGCAAAGGCAAATAAAATTGGAACCTGCTGTTAAGGGGGGGCATTTTTTTTTGTGTGCAATTGCTGGTAACAATTCTGGCCTGGAGGGGACTGTCTAGGTCTGTCTGGGATGCCTCCCCACTCATCAGTAGTATTAAAAGTCCTAATTAAAGTAGAAGCGATTGGAGCAGAAAGTAATGCTAGATCTCTCCTCTGGGAAGTCCCAGCTGCCCTCTCAAGGCTGGAGCTGAGAAGCCCTGTCCAGATTCCTGGAAGCCCCAAGGCTGCCGACCTCTTCTGAACCAGAGGCCCCTTTAAGGGCTCATGAGATGCTGAGTCCAACTCCTGATTAGGGGGAGAGCCGCTCCCTGACCAAGGCTCAGAGGACCCACTGTCTGTCCTCTCTGAGCTGACAGGGTGTGCGATCTCCCTGAGTTGCAGCTGCCTCTTTCCTAGAATGTACATAATCCCTCCTGCCTCACAGGGGTGTTTTGAGAAATAAATGGAGGAAATGGATAGAACATGCTTAGCTTAGTAAGATGCTTAATAATCGGTAGTTCATCTTATGGTTATTATTATATTATCATCTTATTATCTTAGGGAGTAAGATTATTAAAAATAATAATCAGAGGGAATGATAAAGTGACCCAGGTTTTAAGAAGCCAGCCAGAGACTTCATGAAGCTCTCAGTTTCTACAATTTCAGGAGAGGCTTCTATTTATGGAAAGAGCATTTTGCATACGCACATCTCTGGGCTCCTAGGCAGAGAGTGGGAGGCACCTGGGAGAACCTAGGAGATGGGATGGGTGATCTGGAAGTATAAGAAGCTACCCTTGAAGTACCTGTCTCCTCCCCCGCTGCCTTACTCTGTTCAGGCTGCTACAACAGAATAACATTGACTGTGGTTTACAAACAACAGAAATTCATTTTTCACAGTTCTTGAGCCTGGGAAATGTAAGATCAAAGCATTGGCAGATTCAGAGTCTGGTGAGAACCTACTTCCTGGTTCACAAGCAGCCATCTTGCTCTGTGTTCATATGGTGCAATGGGTGAGGTTGCTCTCTGGGGTCTCATTCATGAGGGCTCCACCCTCACAACCCAATCACCTCCTGTGGGTCCTAGCACTGGCTGCGATCCAGGCTTGTGGCTAGGGATAAGACTCTGGATTTAAAAAGTTACATTAATATAGTAAGGCGCCTGCGCCTAACTTATGCGAGTATGACTTAGCTTATTGTTTATTATGCAAGTGTGGCAGAATGCCACTATTGTTGTCTGATATATATAAATCCCATGCGGTCCCCTAGCGCAGAAGCGTGTGCTCCCCGCAATAAAGTCGGCACCTGCCATTTCATTCTCATGTTGGCTCCTCGTGCATTCTTTCAACTGCGCATCTCACCACTGATACCTTCCCTTCCTGATTAGCTCAGCACTGACATGTGGTGTAGTCAGCAGGATGAGGTGATTATCGTCCCTAGTGCTCCAGATGGTACCCCGGTGAAGGACACCAGGTGGAGGACATGTGCTTCCCTGCCTCCCAGTGGTATCCCATGGCTGCATATCTGGCTATGTGGACATTTCCAGAGGATTGGGATGGAGTGAAGCCGCAGCTGGAGGATGTCCGGAAAGCTCTGGAGATGCTGGAGCCGAATGTCCCAACCACTCACCGGGAGGCAGAGGATGTTCCTGGTAGTGCTGCGGCAGGCCATTCTGGTGGG
>NW_006443570.1:16732549-16752631 GCF_000325575.1 Pteropus alecto | reverse complement strand
TGTCTGCAAGCCCACTGGCGATAACATTGCAGGTGTGGCTGGTGATATGGCAGCAGGTTGAAGTAGAGCAGCCATTGGCCCCCGGGGGACAAGCTGGTGGCACCTCCCAGGCTAAAAAGCATACCACCTTAACCAGTACATCCCCGCCGAACTCTGGGACCTGACAAAACAGGTACAGCAGAGAGCCAGGGAGACGGTTCCAGGGTGGCGGCTGTGGTTGTGAAGGGACTGAATTATCTCTGGAAGAGATAGCTAAGCTGGCCCCTGTAACGGTGACACTGTCTCTTAGGTAGTGCCTCCAGAATGTGGCACGAACAGCATGGGTGCAGGCAACCACTCCCTCATTAACTGGCTCATGTCCGCTGCACAGACAGTGTGGGCCAACCCTGGAGACCTGCCAGAGACAGTGAGCAGACAGACCACGTACTTAGATCTGGTCCAGATAATTCGAGACATGGGCATGCGACAGATGATGTTTTGTGCCCAGTACACTAGCCCTGATGAAGAAGTATTTACAATCCGTATGAAGAACTTGATCTTGACCTCTGGCCTGGCTGGTATTTTCGGCACCATGGCAGCACTGCTAGCCCTTTACGACTATAAGCAGATCCATGAGTTAACGTCCGCCATGGCAAAGTTGGGGGATGTGGAAGTGAAATGCAAGGAGCATTCCACCCAAATGAGTGCTGTACCACTCCCTGCACTCCCAAACCAACTAGAGCACGGACGGAGGCGAGGCCAAAAAGGGGGGGCGGGGCAACGTCCAGCCCAATCAGCCCTGAGAGTGAGCCGCAGACAAATGCAGTTTGATCTTCTCCCAGCAGGGGTCGCTGCAGAAAAGATTGAACAGCAACCTGATGAAGTGCTGCTGGCGCTGTGAAATCAGCAGCACCTTGACTAGCAATTCACTCCTATTCCTGGGAAAGCCACAACCCGTGAGGCATGGCTGGCCGATTATCTACCTGATTAGGGATTTGGCCGGGACACGCTGTGGACGGGGAGCCGGTTGACCAGAGGCCGCGTGTGGAACTGACTATACATTGGTCCCCATGCAATGTGCAGAGGATATCAGCTCTCGTGGACATGGGTGCTGACAGCACCCTGCACTATGGGAATCCAGACAAGTTTTCCGGGCCCACCGTAACCATAGAAGGCTATGGCGGTCGAATCATTCACGTGCGGCAGGTCTCTATAATATTAGGTATTAGGAGATTGCCTCCTCAGACATACCAAGCATACATATCCCCCACACAGGAGAACATTTTGGGGATTGATGTTTTCCGAGTCTTGACTATAAATACCACTGCTGGTGAATTTTGTCTTCATATCCAGGTGGTAAAAACTATTATCCAGGGTTGGCCACACCATGCCTCATTGGTGTTGCCCCAGGCTACCTGGATAGTGAATACAAAGCAGTACCGCCTGCCCAATGGCCATGAGGAAATAGGATGCACCATTCTGAAGCTGGAAGAAGCTGGTGTCATTCATCCTACTCATAGCCCATACAACTCCCCAGTGAGTTGTAGCCAATGAAGAAGCCTGACAGTTCCTGGCGCATGACAGTTGACTACTGGGAGCTGAATAAGGTTACGCTGCCCCTGCATGCCGCTGTACCAAATGTCACAGACATCATGGACTAGTTGTCACATGAACTTGGACAATACCATTATGTGGTGGACTTGGCAAACGCCTTTTTCTCTATTGCCATAGCCCCAGAAAGTCAAAAACAGTTTGCTTTCACCTGGGAAGGGCGACAGTAGACATTCCTCGTCCTTCCCCAGGGCTATATGCACAACTGTACCTTGTGCCATGGTCTTGCAACTCAAGATTTAGCCATGTGGAAACAAACACCCTCAGTGCACTTGTATCATTGCATAGATGATATAATGCTAACCTCTGATTCTCTTACAAAACTAGAAGCAGCAGTGACCAGCCTGCGAGAAGGTCTCGCCAACTGGAGTTGGGCAGTTAACGAGGACAAGGTCCAGGGACTTGGATTCTCTGTCAGATTCTTGGGAATCGTCTGGTCAGGTAAGACAAAGGTAATGCCAGAGGCGGTGATTGATAAGATACAGGCATATCCCCAACCCAAAACTGTGAAGCAGCTCCAAACGTATTTGAGACTGTTGGGGTTTTGGAGAGCATTCGTTCCTCATTTAGCCTCCTTGATGTGACCCCTGCACAGCCTAGTATGACGAGGTGTCCAATGGGATTGGACCCCCAAGATAGAAGAGGCCCTTAAGCCTACAAAGCAAGCTGTAGCACAAGCCTAAACTCTAAGTGTAAAGTAGATCTAGCTAGCCCTCCCATTCTTGCTTATGGTGCAGGTGGATGATGCAGGGTTTGGACAGGGCTTGTGGCAGAAGCATGGTTCCCGGAAGGTGCCGATAGGCTTCTGGTCTCAGTTATGGAAAGGCGCAGAAGTGTGATATTCTCTGATAGAGAAGCAACTGACTGCCATAGATGCAGCCCTTCTGGCCAGTGAGGCCATCACTGGCCCTAATCCCATAGTCGTGCAGTCTACGTACCTCATGAAGGGGTGGCTGTGGTCTTGGATGAAGACTCCCCATACAGGAATTGCACAAGCCCCTACACTGACCAAGTGGGAGGCATACCTGGAGCAGTGGGAGCAGTTCTCTGCGAACCCCCTGTCAGGTCAACTGCACTCCCCATTGGGACGAGTGCAGTTTCAAGCAGAGCTCCTGGTAGAACCTGCTGAGATGGGGGATGTACGAAGTCCCTATGTAGAGGATTGGGCTCCTATCCCTGATGATGCCTGGTAATCAGACATCTCATGACATGGGCAGCCCCCAACATGAGCTGCTGTGGCATTACAGCCATCCACAGAAACCTTTTGGTATGAGACTGGTGCTAGGCAATCCAGCCAATGGGTGGAGCTTCACACTGCGTGTTTGGTCCTCATGAATGAAACTGGCCCAGTGCATGTCTGCACTGACAGTTCTGTGTATCAAGGTCAAACTCTGTGGCTGCCCCGGTGCGCTGCCCAGGAGTGGATGGTAGGCCACCGTCCCTATGGGGCTGGGGGTTGTGGGAAGACCTCTGGAAGTGAGGTCTTCAACAGGGGGCCAGCATATACCATGTCCCCGGCCAGTGGCTGTTGCAGGCCCTGGACAGTGATGCAGCCGTTGCTCTGGCACAAGTCTGCTTCGCCCGTGTACCACCAGTTCCAGCAGACATTGGCCCCTGGCTCTACCGTCTGCTTCGCCCGTGTACCACCAGTTCCAGCAGACGTTGGCCCTGGCTCTACTGAAAGCTGGGGCATGTAAGGCCTGTACCATGGAACAGGTAGCGAAGTGATGGGGGCTATAGTCGACCCCGGGCACAAGCACAGGTTGCTGTGTCACAATGCCCCTGGTGTGCTGAGCAGCACATAGAGACGGCAGGTAAAGAATATCCCGGAAGTGGTGTGCTGAGCAGCACATAGAGACGGCAGGTAAAGAGTATCCCGGAAGTGGTGCCCTGTGCGGCTAAGCCACTCTAGGAATGGCAAGTGGACTACATGGGGCCATTGTCTACAGACTGGGGACACCTCTATGTGTTCACAGGTGTGGACACGGCTACCAGTCTAGGGTCTGCATGGCTGGTGGCAGCTACTGATCGACGCCAGACTGTGACTGCTTTGCAGCATCTCGCGGCAGATCTATGGCCGGCCCTTATTAATCTCTAGTGACAGAGACACTCATTTTACTGGACAGTAGGTGCAGACCTGGGACCCACACCTCCCAAAGGGCCCATCTCCAAATGTCATCAGATTGTGCCCCCCCCCCACATATGAATTGTGGGGGGACACAAATAATCAGTCTATAGTATCCGTCTCAATAATTCCAGGATGGGCACAAAATTCCACTCCCCACGTGCTACAGAGGAAAGGGGGAAGGGTGACTTAGATTAAATCAGCTAGAAACTTTCCTGTGAGCAGAAATGAGCTAGCTCCTACCTTCTCTACATGTCCCCGAAGAGAAAATGGGTTAGGGAAGCCCTGAGATTCATATTCTACCCTCAAAGCGACAGGAGGTGGAGGCAGAGAAAGCAGTGGGAGAATGCTGGGGTCAGCACAGCAAACACTTTTGAGTGTTTGTCTGTCTTTCCATGCCTTGTTAAAGCATCTGCTGGCATACCGAGGGAGGAATCAGCTGGCTTTTATCCAGTGGTCAGTGGGGTCAGCAAGAGCCAGGAAGAGGCATCTCCAGGCATATCACCAGCAGCCCGTGGACTCCATCACAAAGGTCTGAGTCACCAGCAGAAACCCAGAGACAGACTCTTGTCAGGAGGTGGTGCAGGCCAAGCCTAATCAAGGTCACCCAGGACAGAGCCCTTATTGATCGCCAGCGCCAAAGTTCAGTCTTGTTGGCAGCCCCGGGTATAGGTTGGGTCTACCACTGAGATCTCACTGAAAGTGGTGGGAGAAACCCTATGTATGCAGTGTTGCTGGCGTGGAAATTAGACCCTCCTATGGCTGAGCAGGGACCAAGTCAGGGTGACAGACTAGCCCTCATACCTTCAGTTCACAACTGAAGTGTTAGGTACAATAGAAGATCTTTTAAATGGGAGCACGTGTGGAGGAGGGCTCGGTGAAGAAAAGCCAGAGAGAGCTTGGTGACTAGGAGTTCAGGGGTGACCGTGGTGAGCCAGGATCCAGGAGGTTTGGGAGGAATTTAATTAAGTTCTGCCCCGAATTCGCAAATGAAGAAATTGCAATGCAAAGTTGTATGCGACTTACCCAGTGCCCTAGGCAACAGATTCCACTGCCATGACTCCCCACTCAGCATTGTGGCTGCTGCTAGTGCACAGGGCTCCTTGGTGCAGATTAGAAGGAAATGGCTTTTCAAGATGCTTACTTTGCAACTGTCATGAACTTGTCATAATATACTTATTTTGTTAGAACAAGAAATTTTACTGCCATTTGCTAGAAAATTGTTGTAATAGATCGACAAGTCTAGGATGTCAGCGATGTGGCAGATGACTGCTTACATATGGTGTCCATGTGCAGTGCACACACCGTGGTGGAATGCGAAAGCCTTCAGTCCACATTTGAAGCTGGATTTCACTTGGCATTGTAATAGGGCCCTGAGTCTTGCCTCAAGATGGATGTGGGGCAAGAGGATGGGCTTCTCAAATAAGGTCAGGGGCCGGGGTGGGCTGGGGAAGCTTTAGGCCTATTATCCTTCCTAACCCAAACTTCAGACTCACCCCACAAACAAGCTCTGATGCAGAGTTAAGAGGAATGCTCATCATTCAGTTAGGCCAAGAGAGACTTTTAGAAATAGAATGCTTGCCTAGGCCAGTTTATTTAAAGAATCTTAAAAAGTAAGTGGGGGTCTCCAGGAGCAGTAGAATTAAGAAGCAGGAGGCTTTGAGTTTTCTTTGATGCCAATAAACATGGTTATAAAACAACAATCGCTTTCTATGTCTCTCTCCAATTTCCAAAATGCTTTAATATTCACTGTGTAATTTTATCCATAGGATACTTCCCTGAGAAAGGCAGAGTGGATATTATCCTCATTTTGTAAACGAAGAAATTGCAATGCAAAATCGTACATGACTTACCCAGTGCCATGCATTTGCTCAGAGATTCATAAACACATAGCTTGATGCACCATACAAAAGGTTCGGTCTCACTAACTTGAGGCGTGGGACATATTATGAGTACTCAAGTACAGCCTACTGAATAAAAAGTTAAATAAATAAAGATATTTGAATGAATGAGTAGAAGTTGTTAGGTGATAGCATCAGTGAAGTGACCTAACTGGCCAGGGTGACCTGGTTTGGAATAACTTGGGGAGTCACTGGGCTTCGGTAAGCTCCAACAGAGTCCAACAAGAAAATAATGCTTGTGGCTCCAGCTATAACCTAAGAGGAAAGACAGGAGATCACAGAGGAATGCACACTGGGACCATGTCTGTAATTTGGCGTGCTGTAGAAAGAGCATGAGTTTCAGAATCAAAGTTTGGTCTAGCTAGCTGCAAGATAGTGGACCATCTACTTCATCTCTCTGGGTCTTAGTTGGCCCAACCATTAAATGAAGCAAATACTATCTACTTCAGTAATGTATGTAAAACACTAGGCATGTTGTCCTGAAACATAATGAAAATACAGCAAATATTCGTCACTATTCCTCTACTCCTTGGACTGCGATGAAAGGCTTTCTTCCGAGGTTGGCTCCATAGTGTAGTGTTTAGCATGTCTGCTTTACACGCAGAAGGTCCTGGGTTCACACCTCAGGTGGAGCCACGGACCATACCCCAGGCGCGCCGGGCCCCCTGAGTGTGCCAGGTGCACCTGGCCCTGGGTGCACGCCGCGAGCGTGTGGGAGGAGACGCCCCGCCTTCAGAGAGTCAGTTCTTAAGGGGAAATGGCAACATCCATGGGTCAGGGGTGGCAGTGGGGCGGTGGGAGGAATTAAAGAAGGGAAAAATAAATAAATAAATAAAATGAAAAATAAAGGTTTCTTTCACCCAGCCATTTCTCAGGAGAAGACAATGTTGGTTCCATGCAACACCGTTAGAGAAGATTAAAAACTAGCCACCCAACCTCTCCTCCATACTTGGCCTTTTCTCTTCTTCTTTATTTCCTGAATTCATTTGCCCATTCATTTGAGTATCTGAGCATTCATTCACGCTTTCATTCGTTGTGGTAGAAATTACTGGTGCTCAATAGGATTTTTAGTTTTCCTCTCTCTCCAGGCACACACGCTGGCCATATGCCTTATTTTGAAAAGTGAGTAGAAGTGATGTGTGTGACTTCTAGGTGAAATAATTTAAGGATCAGTGCTCTATTCTCATACTCTCTTCCCTCACAGCAGGAAACCCAAAAGCTAGTGTGTAAGAAGGTGACATTATAAAATGGTGGCTTCTCTGTCCATCTGGATCGCTGAATAACTATAATGAACAGAATTCCCCTTCTTATCCACATTAGATAAACAACATGAGTGAGAAATAAACCTTTGGAAGTTTTAAATACCGAAATTCTGACTAATACACCCACTTAATTTTCCATTCATTGAACAACTTTCTTTTTTTTTTTTGAGTACCGAACAATTCTGGGCACCCTTTAGATGCCGGGGGTTCATAAGGAACAAAAAAGACCCAGGTCTTGCTCTCACAGAGTTTAAGTCAAGTGGGGGTGGGGCATAAATGAACAAATTAATAAATAAACATATATATTAGGTTGTAAATACTATGGCGAAAAATAAAACAGGGTAAGAGGCTTGGGAAAACTGTTTTGGATGCGGTGGTTAGAGAGGGTCCTCTGAGAAGATACCATTTGAGCAGAGACCCAGATAAAGTAAGGGAGTGCATCATCCAGATATCTGGGGCGTGGCGGGGGCATTTTAGAGAGAAAGAAGGGTGAGCATAGTGGTGCAAAGATCAGATCATGCTTGGCATGTGGCAAGACCAGCAAGAAGGCCAGAGGATAGGACAGAGGAAGTGTGAAAGGGACAGAGGAAGTCAATGACAGGGCAAGAGATGAAGTCACATCAAAAGACACTATTGAGCAAACGCAAACCACAGCCAGGAAGGAAACATTTATAGTGCACATCTAATAAAGGACTCATATCTGAAATATAAGAACTCCTATAAATCAACAAGAAAGAGACAAACAACCTAATTTTTAAAAATGGGGAAAAGATGTGAACAGGTAACTCATAAAAGAAGATGTCTATGTTGCCAATAAGCCAATAAAATGGTGATCAACCTTATTACTCTTCAGGGAAGTAAAAATCTGGAGGCGAAATGAGATACTACTATACATTCCAAGAATGGCTAAAAAAGACTGAAAATTTTCAAGTATTTGCAAGAATCCGAAGCAAACAAAATTCTCATCCTTTGCAGGTAGGGGTGTAAAATTGTGCTGGAAAATCACTTAACAATTCTAATAAAAGTATGCATATGCCTATCCTATTTACCAGAAATTCCATTCCTAGGTGTATGTACTGGGAGAAGTGAAAAGATGCATATAAGCCCAAAGCTGAAAACAAGACAAATGTCCTCCAACAGTAAAATACACAAATAATTTGTGGTATAGTCATACAGTAGAATACCTCACAACAATATGAAAGAATATAGTGTTGATACCAGAACATGGGCAAATCTCAAAAAATTATGTTGAACAAAAGAATCCAGACGCAAATTGTCCATACTCTATGATTCCATGTAAGTAAAGTTTAAGAGGCATAGTAATCTACAGAGATAAAAGTCAGACTAATGGTTACCCTGGTGGAGGTGGGTATTAACTGGAAGGAGATATGAGTGAACTTTCTGGGTTACGGAAATATTCTGTGCCTTGATCTGGGTGGTGGTTACTTGGATGTACACATAGGTAAAACTCCATCGAGCTGTACACTTAAGATCTGTGCATTTTACTGCATATAAATTTCACCTCAGCTAAAAAGAACCACGAAAATAGAGAAGAAAGGAAGCTTGCCAGGCAGAGGTGAGCAAGATCATGTAGGACCTTAGGGCCATAATAAGGGTTTTGGATTTCTTTCTAAAAGAGATGGGCAGCCAGTGGAGGATTCTGAGCAGGTCAGAGACATGGAAATCATCTAGAAAAGATGATTCTGCTGCCGTGTGAAGAACAGATGTTGGTGGGGTCCAAGGAGGTGAAGGCAGAGGGTGTGAGCAGAAAACCTGTAGGAGCTGCAGCCATGCAGCTGACATGGCCCTGGGTGGTGAAGGAGCCCTGGGAGGGAGCAGCAGTCAGGTCCTGGAGGTCGAGAGACCACGGTTTGATGAGAGATTGAATGGGGAGTCCAAGAGAGGGTCAAAATCCACACTAACTTTGGCCAGTGTACCCAGCAAAATGCAGCTCCCAAACGACTGGATGAGAAGGACAAAAAAAGAAGCAGTTTAGGAGGTGAGGAGATCTAGACTTTGACTTTGAACATACGTCCGAGAAGCCTCTTAGATACCCAATGAAGTGTTAAAGAGGCACTTGACTAATTGAGTTTAGATTAATTGGTAGCAAATATCAACGTTCCCCCCAACACAAACTCACATTGCCTTAAATAAAACACCCACTCCTTTCCCTTTGATTTCTTCTTTAAAAAGGAGGAAATGAATATTAAGGGCACTTTTAATCTATTTCAGCTGCAATCACCTTTGCTAACATTTATTGGACTGAATATGCTGGCTACTGAGTGTGGAAAACACTGCTGAGATTTGAAAGGCAAGCTGGCACCCTGAGCTTGTCACAACATCCCTTCTCGGTTTTGGCTCTGCCCTCATGTCCCTGGAATGGCACAACATGGGGCCATCCTCCTGTCGTGCCCTCTGCTTTCAGCTGTGTGCTGGTGCAGCTCTGCTCCCCATACCCTCTCCCATGGGGGTACCCAGTTAGGCCGGCAGGTGGGGCGCTGTCAGAACAAACAGCCTCCATGCCATGCTGAATAAACATGTCTGTCATTAGGGGGCTAGGATGATATGTGGAGGAGAGGGAAAATCTCATTTTCATAAAGGCCTCAATTAAAAGGAAGAAAAGCCATAGTGGCAACATTAAATATTCAGGTGTCAGGCCTATTAGGAGGTTTTATACAGGGCATGCACTCAGACAGAGCTGTTGATGGGGGAGTAGGAGGGGCAGCCTGGAGAGGTGGGGAAAAAAACAAGGTATTTAGAGACAGATCGGCTTGATTTTCCACTACTCACTAGCCATATGGTTAGAAGTTAAGTCACTTCTCTAAACCCTGGTTTCTGCATTTTTAAATAGATGTAGGAATAGGATAAGATCATGGTGAAGATCAAATGAAACACAGACGGAGCTTTCCATGATTCGTGGGCTATAGTAAACAGAATATCTGCATCCTTCTCTTTTTGCGTCCCATCCTTTAGTGTTATTACATAATGCAATCTTCCTCAGCATATGGATGCAACTGCGTCACGTTAATATTAAGAAAGCACTTATTTAGGGGTTTTACTGTTACTTTCTTAACAAAGGACTCTGGCAACTTTGCCCAGCTCGAAGGCAGATACACACCACACACACACACTCTCTCTCTCTCTCTCTCTCTCTCTCTCTCTCTCTCTCACACACACACACACACACACACACACACACACAGCATGGCTGGGCCACTGCACGACCTTTGGGCCTGTGTCTGCACTAACCCCATGAAACCACACGAGGGCAGCACCTCACCAATGTCACAGCTTCTAGCCCAGGAAATGCTTAGACAGATATAGGCCAGGATGCATTTCCCAGGGGCCCCCAAACTGGGGCACCCATGCGATGCACTGAGCCATCCTTCTCAGTGCTCACACTCTGGTGTGAAACCCCCTTCCACACTGAACGTGGGCTGTAACTTGCTTGACTGATAGAAGGCGGAGGCTGTGCCACTTTGGGGCCTCCCACTTGGATTTTGTGCTCTTCGGAACCCCGAGCCTCCATAGAAAAAAAAAATCTGCCAACCCTTCTGGAGAGACCACATGAAAAGGCCCTGATATTACAGAGTGAGAGAGACCCAGCTGACCCAGCCTCTCCACTGGGGCTCTAGATGTCTCCGGTCCTAGTTGCCATCTGACCACACTGCATGAGAGACCAAAGGGAGAAGAGCAGCAGAACCGCCCGGCTGAGCCCAGTCAACTCACAGAACTGCGAGAGATAATAAAATGGCGGTTATTTTAAGCCACTGGGGTGGTTCTGATGTAGCAATCAAGAACCGAAACAAAGGGCTTGCGTTTCCTTACTCTTTCAGCCCCCCAGTGCCTGCAGTCCACGAAGCCTCTCTTTCACACTGTACATCATCAAACAGCCTCCAGGAATAACGCCTACATCCTCTCTCTCTCAACTAGGTTGTGGCAGGAGTCTCACAGGGTCCAGCTGGGGGCACTAACAGAGACAGATTCTTCACTCTCCTCTGAATTTCTTCTTTTCCTCAAGATTTTATTCAAAAGATGGCTCTTCTCTCTCCTTCAGCTGAAAAACCTTCAGACAATTTAAGGCCTGCAATCTGGGCCACCTGTTCCTTAGGCATCCCTGGGCCAACCTCAAGCCAGGACTCCCTACTGTGTAATGATTAAATGAGAGAAATCCAAGTGTGAAGTCATTAGTTAGTTATTTAAATTACTTGGAAAGGTGAGGTCTCCTTATGATCTGATTATAGTTGATGACCTCAGGGCAGGAAGGAGGCTGAGGGGACCACCTGCTCTGTGAGCATGCTCACATGCACCAATAACTTTGAGTAGAATAAGTAAATAATGCATTTTGCTTTGCCTGCCTATAACTAATTGGAAGATCAGCATGAATATTTTGATTGATAAAATGTAACTTTATTTCAAAGAATAGCCGAATCTCTTAGGAGATTTTTGTCATATATTCTCTTCAACGATGAATACCAAAATCAACCCCAGAGGTGTGTCTGTAAGATATTTTGTGTTCATAAACAGCTCTCTTACACAAAAAGAGGAGCCTTTCATCTAGTCTCTCATTTTATTAATGAAGAAATTGCAGTTAAGAAAGAAGAACTGGCTTGAAGAGGTTTGGCAATTCTCCAGGAGAGTTTCAACTTCAAAAGTCTAAGCCTGGAAGATGGCAACACGAGGTCTCATATCTACATGCAGGAAATTCCAGGATGCAGAATGAGCCTCTAAAATCTCTTTTTTAAAACAATACTCCTGAGCTGAAGTGAGCATAAATGATTTGATTTTTTTTTTAATGTTAAATTTATAGGGACTTTTGGCTTGGGCTTTCTCATTCTCGGAGAAGAACGCTTCACGAGAAGCTACATGTTGGAACCTTGGATGTGTCATCCTTTATTCATACTTGACCATGTGTCAACAAATATGTATTGAACATCTACTTTTCTTAGGTACTTCAGACTTAAAGTTTTTGCTTCCCAAGTGCTTACAGAAAACTAAACTGTAGTGAGGTATCATAGAGGTACAATACGGGGTGCTGTGCAGACACTGCCTAGATCCCTTTACTCATTCCATGCATTCACTCCCCCTCTGCATGTTTGCTCCTCCTGGTACACAACTGCAACTAGCTTTAGCGGTTACCCTTGGGCTCCCAGAGCCACTTTGCCCTACACAAAGAGCCAAAGTCCTTGGGAGTGTACGTATCCCTGGGGACCCGAAGCCAATGACTAGCCCCTAGGTGAGACAAATGCTCTAGTGTACTTGACACCCCGTTCCAGAGTTCCCCACAGGAAGCTGAGGCTGGGGCTTCACCTAGAATCACACCTGGGTTTGTTTTCCCCCCTTTTTCTGCTCTTTTAAGGGTAGACCTCTGTGAACTTGTTTTAACAGGGCAAAAAAAGCACAACTTATGGGAACCCCCAGCTCCTTCTTACCAGGTCATGTGCAGTTGGGATAATGCCATTTGCTCCTTCACAGTTATTTACCTACCTGACCTTTCCGGAGAGACCGTATCACGGAAAGAAATTGGTTTTCTCTTCGTGTACCTATAATTTAAACTCTGGCCCTGCAGGCTGCGATAGGGTCTGTCTGACAGAGCACAGGGTCTGTCTAGAGGAGAACCTATTGAAGAGGGTTCAGGGCCTCAAGATACACCTCCAAAGTGAATTAGGGGATTGAATTATAGCTGTGGAGATGCAAGTTATGGGAGGGCATGTGTTTTCAAGGCAGGTCCTGGTGAGCTGGCAAGGCAGAGGAAGAGTTATGAGTGAGGCTGGCTACGCAGGACTACAGGGTCTGCACCCACGGTCATTAGCATCTACAAAGGAGCAGGGTGGAAAGAGATGCTGTGGACGCATCAGAATTGCTAAGGATGATGCCGAATGTAGGATCCTCACTAGTGGGGTACAAATGTGCACCTGACGCTCCCAGTCTTTGCGGTGCCCCCATCCCAACAACATAGTCACACTGCACGAATTCAAGTGCACTTGTCTAACTCCAGAGAAATGGAAAAGAAGAAAATGACCTAATGTTGGATCATTAGATAGTATATGCCCAGAGGGATTCTAGGCTTTTATGGATGGTTCATATGAGAGGCAGTAAAAGGTACCAGTCATACCCACACATTTTGGGGCTAAATCTTGCATCTGCTCTCTGCATAAGGAGATCTGGGAAAATTCCTTACCCTCCCTTTGCCTTAATTTCTCCATCCTCATAGAGTTGTTATGAGGAGTCAGTGAGTTAATATTCCTAAAGCACCTGGAATAAAGAAAGCCTGGTGCTATGAGAGTGTTTGCTGTATTAACGATCCTTAATACTTTCGGTATTATTATCCCAGTTTTACAGGTAAGGAAACTGAGGCTCAGAGGTTAAGAAAGTTGAGCCAAATTATGCAGCTCGTTCTGTTTTAGAAACTATGATAATGCTTGATGTGGTCTTGCTAGTAAGTTGTAAAAACTAGCATTTAAATGAAGAGCCTATGGTCTTTCCACGCCTCACTGCCTCGTGCTAGAAAGAAATATGAGATGATCCACCTTAATTATTTTATTATATTAAGGGACATGCCGTGATTGTAGGTCATCTAGCAAAGATTCAAATACAGGTCCACTGGGGACAGACTTTATGAATCCAAAAGAATGACTTCTAATTAGCACTGGTATAGTTTACTTGTGAATAGATGACTTTAAAAATGTGTTAAAAATCCTTCCTACTTCCTTTGATAAATATTTCTTTTGAAACTGTCTCTTCTATTAATTTGCTTAATGAACTCCTGCCTTTGATTCCTCCAAGTATAGGGAGAGGTAAATCAGAACAGGCACTTGCTCCAGGAACTACAGAACTCAAATTCCTGTGATGTCAATGAGGGCTCTTTAATGAGGACTAATTGTGGGAGGATGAGGCTGAGTTAGCAGAAAGTCATAACTGGAAATCTGTTGCACTGCTTTGTCATTTTGAAAACATACAATAATTTAAACCTGGCTCATAAAACTCATTTGTCCATTTGTTCATTCAAAAGTCCTTAGGTTTTAGGAATAGATATGAACGATCTAAAATTAACTTCTTGACTATCCAAATGTAAATGAACGGTTCTAAAATGCTTGAGGGGGCTGGAAAAATTAGCTCTTGTGATTATTTGAAACATTTCTCTCCGAAGCCTTGCTGCCCTTGTTAATGTGTTTTACAAACCCTCCCTAGAGATGCTTCAAGGAAAACAATCTAGCTTCGTCCCGAACTATGCAGCAGTTGATTTCAGCTTCCTAAAATCCCCCTATTTCCCTCACGCTCTGTCTTTAATCTCTTTCTGAAAATAACTGAATAAACTGGGCCACCAATTCATATGCAACATTAATGAATTCGTCTTTTGTGTCAGGCGCTGTCCTAGGACTGAAGTTATTATGGTGAAAGAAACAGTCAAAAATCTCCCGCTGCATTTAGCATGGTATCTTGGACACAGTAGGTCTCTACGTGGTTACTGCGGATTGAGGGGAACTCAGAGATTAGGAAATGTAGGCCAGACACCAAAGCTGAAGAATAACATCCCTTCACTCTGTTTCCTTTTAGGAAAAGGTGTGATGTGTTCTAAGGCCTGAAATTGATCTAACTCTTTGGTGAGTGGCTTTTTTTTTTACGGTGGGGGCAATGAAGGCAGGATCCTGGGTTTTCAGCACTCATCTCGTTTATACTATGCTCTCCTCTACCTGTACCTACTCAATGTATGCTTTAAGTGGATGCTCAAATGCTCCAAAGAAGTAGACTGACTGGGTAAATGAGTGAATGGATGCAAGACTCACACAGCACAAGGGCACAGGCACCCTATTTATATTCCCACACCTCCAATCCCACACCTGCATCATCACTGCTCCAGGTGTGAGGAAATGTCTAACAGAGATTTATTGGGAGGACGGACAGAACCAGTTGTTGCTCCCTTCTCAAATGTCCCTTAGGGAGTAGACATTTGGAAGTTTATGAGGATCTCTTGCTGTAAAGCCAGACATTGCCACAGTAATACTAAATGTTAGAGGAAATTAAACATCACTTAGAACTCTTCGTTGGAATGGGATTCAGTGTTGGAAGGAGACCAAGTATCAGAAAGGGCAGGGAAATGGAGTTTGGGGCAAATGAGTTGAAAGTCAAAAGATTGCAAAGTTTAAACCAATTTTTTTTTCTTTCACCTGAGGCTCAGAAAGAAATATTATTTTGCCCCCATCTATGCTAGCGTTATCCTGGGGCTAATCAATAAGTAATTAAAATGAGCAGGGAATTTAATATACAGAGAGATTGATAGAATCTGTATAGTGGTGAATGGAATGGTAGATCCCCTAGAGGCTTCTTTAGGGGAAAGTTCCTGAGAAAGGCTGAGCTGAAAAGGGTCTTTAGATAGCCCCAGCTCATCAGTAAAGCATAAATGCCTCAGCCAATGCTCTCTTCCCTGCCTGCCCCTCACCTCATCCTGCTCACAGCTCCAAGAATCTTGACTACTTGGATGCAAGCCTGTGACCTATTTCCTGTGCCCAACACCTTTGGGATGGCTGACCTCAGAGCATGGGGAATGCTCAGAATAACTCATAAAACAAGGAATAGTCACAAACTGGGAGGAAATAGTGCTGTTATCTATGTGTAAGCAACAGAGGAGGGCTGGATGAACAGAGCATGTTTGGTTTTAAGGTGGCTTAAAACCAATAGAAAACGATGAATGTATGGTAAGTGCATGGGGGTAAATCATGAATATATTGAAAATGTATGTGGGGTATATTTTGGCCCTATTCATCAAAATTATAAAGGCACGTACCCTTGATCTAGCAATTTTGCTTTTAGGAATTTATCCTACTGATAGGCTCATACACATGTGAAGCAGTACGTGTGTACCAAGTTATTCATTGCTGCATTAATTATGTGACCGGAAGTATGGAAATAACCTAAAAGCCTAAAAGGGCATGATTAAATAAATTAGGGCATGTGTGTTCAATGGAATGTCATGAAAAACAAAGGATGTATTCAATTCATTCAACATTACTACATTCCTACTTTATGTCAGGTGCTGTTCTAGGTGCTGAAAATATAATGGTGAGCAGGAGTCAAAAATCTTACCCTCCAGAATGTATGTTCTGGGGGAGATGCTTCTCTTTATGTACTAATAGAGCATGATCTCTGTGACCTTTTGTTTCCTTAAAGATCAACATGTAGGCTTTATATATGAATGCTAACATATGCATTAGGCATCTTCAGAATTACACACAAGAAGTTGGTCACAGGGTGGTCTCTAGCTGAAGGACAGAAGACTTTCCCGGTTTACCCTTCAGTATCCTTTGACTTTTGACTCTTGGAGATCACCTATTCAAAATAGGTCATCTATCCAAAAAATATAACTTCGATTATTATTATTATTATTTTAATAAAAAGGTAGCACAGGATGTAATTGTTGCCCTTAATTCTGTCTCCTCACTCCCAATTCTGACCTCTACAGGAAAGGGCTCTGGATAGCAGTGTGATCTGGGAAGGGGAGTACATGCTCTGTTTCCTCTGTGTCATTTCTCACAAAAATGAATGCTCTCTCGCTCTCTCTCTCTCGCTCTCTTTCTCTCCCTCTCTCTCTATCTCTCTCTCTCCCTCCCTCCCTCTCTCTCTCTCTCTCTCTCTCTCTCTCCCTCTCTCTCCCCTGCTGCTGCTGCTTTCAAAATGCAGTAAGTCTGCATTCACACTTTGCTCATGAGTTGCCCTTAGCTACAGAGGCATGAGTGGAGCCAGCACAGGCCCAGGAGATGGGAAGTGGAGAGAAGATGAGGGCAGCCGCATCTGCTCTATGCGTTTGGCTGGAGTATCTGCTGGGTCCCCTCTTTTGGCCACCTCCACCCAACATAGATATCTAGATAGGAGAAGGCAGGACTAACTAATTATAATTTTTCTCAGTGTGTGTGAGGGTGCCTGTGAGTTGTTAAACAAGCAACCCCATTTGCTTGGGACTTTCTAAGTTCTAGAACTAAAAGTCCCATGTCCTGGGAAACTCCCCGATCTTGGGTAACTAGACAGTTGGTGACCCTATCTGTGGAGAATGTGGGGGAGGTGGGGAGAGGTATGGGAAGGAAGGAGAGACGAGCAGAGAGAGAAACATCACCAACATAAACACTTTGCTGTCTGAATTTCTCACCTAGCTGGCACTCATATTCTAAAGAGCCTGCAACATGGCTCCTCTACTGACTGTATATGGCTTATCTCTCAGAGCCTCAGTTTACTTTAAATGGGGCTAATAGTTCAATAATCTACCCTTCTGGGCATTGCTAAGAATCTACCATCTTTATCACCAGCCTCATGTCGCCCCTCTGCTCCTTACACAGCTGAGCGTCTGTGGCTCGTCACTGTCATCATCCTCTCTCCCTCTCATATGTTTGCCTGGCTAACTTGGTGAAGTACAATTATCTTTCTACTCCTTCCTGGAACCTGGGACGAGAACGCAGCTCAAGAGAAATACACCACCGTGCTGACTGCTCTCCCCTTAAACTATGACCACACGCCTCCAGTGGCCACTGGCACTGCTCGCAGCGCTGCCACGTGTCCCAGACCCACTCATTCTCTTCTTCTCTGAAAGGGCTATTTCATACCCCTTCCTTCCTCCTTAAACCTCCACCACGACACCCACTATTCGTTCCTGGTTGAGGCCTTCGAATCCTGTTATGTTGAGAACACGGAAGCAACCAGAAGAGAAATCTGTCATCCTCGCATCACCCGGCCGCCCTGCCACACGGGCACAGCCCGCGTCTGTAACATACTCTCCGCCTCCCCTCCTGATGAGAGCGTCCGCGCTCTCATCTCGGTCCAGGCTTCCATTGCTCTCGCCGACTCAACACCGCGACCCCTGCAGTCGTCGCTGCTGTCTGTTTTCCCTCCCTCCTTCCTCACGGCCCCTCACGGCCCCTCAAGGCCCCCTCTCCCCTGGATCACAGCCATCTATTTATGGATACGCTGTGTGATCTCATTTTTTACCCCTCTTCCCTTGCTCACTGTTAGGAACTAAACTGTCTCCTCCCGCCTCCACCCCGCAAAATTCATATGTGGAAGCCTTAACCCCTCCCTCAATGTAACTGTATTTGAAGCTGGGCCTTTACGAAGATAACGAAGATTCAGTGAGGTCATAGGGTGGGGCTCCGATCCAATGGGACTGATGCCCTTACAAGAAGAGAAACAGACGCCAGAACTCGCTCTCTCCGCACACACAGAGAACAGGTCACGCGAAGACACAGCGAGAAGCCAGCCATCTGCAACCCGAGAAGAGAGGTCTCACCGGAAACCAATCCTAATGGCACCTTGATCTTGGACTTGAGTCTAGAACTACGAGAAAATAGATTTCTGCTGTTTAAGCCACTCAGCCTGTGGTGTTTTGTTACGGCAGCCCAAGCAGACTCAGACGGTCCCTGTGTTCCAGCCACACAGGGACTCAAAACCGCCAAGTGTGTTCCCTTTGGGAGACTGCACGTGCTGCTCCCGCTGCCCAGGGTGCTCTTCTCCGACTTCGGGCATGGTGCTCGCCTTCCATGGGTGCCATTCAGATCCAGGTACCTGCAGACGTTCCTGTCGCCGTCTTATTGAAAGCGGCCTCACACTCTGTCTTATTTGCCCTATCATCTGCCTCTGCCTGATGTACTTGTTTATGTCCTGCCTCCCTCACTGGCGGAAGAGCACCCCTAGGAAGGGACCTGGCCCCGTCCCTGCTCCGTCCTCTCCCCAGAACAGAGCCAGCAGTGCCAGGTGCTCTTGAGCCTTTCTCGAACGGATAAACGGGCGGTGTGAAGAAACCGATGTTTCGCCTGGTGCAGGTCTTTGGGAAAGCCTCACTGTATCATTCCCGATGGCTCTTCAGTGCAGTAACCAGGGGATATGCCCTGGGTGGCCTCAGAAGTGGCAGATTCCCGCAAGGTAGAATCAAGGAAAAGTGCATGTTAGAAGTGGGGAAGTGAGAAAGGCCTTAGCTTGCAGATCCCATGGGGGTTGGAGGGAGGAGTTGGAGGGGACTGGGAGGCACCATAGGCCTGCCCTTGGTAGTAGCATCATTCCCTCAGGAAAAAATTCAGTGAGGCTGTTTAGAAAGTTGTAGCATCAAGGGTCCCTGACGGTATTTGGTGAAGCCCCATCAGAGAGCTAACTCCTTTCCTCAACCTCTAAGCAGTAGCGTCCCACCTCGACCGAGCACCCCCAGGGAGGAGCGCCCCGAGTACTGCCACGCGGTCTGTTCTAATGATAGAAATGGCCGCTCATTGTGCCCAACTCTGGGCCTTGCCTCTTACCCCTACATCCTAGTCCTGCTCTCAAGAGCCACAGAAATAGCCTCATTTTCCTTCCACTGGAAACTTCGCCATTCTTATTTCATCCCTAAGCTCAACCTTTCTGTCTTCAAATCTTCCTTTGGCATGAATGAATGAATGAATGAATGGTTTTGAGTTTCTCACTGTCTTAGTCACCCTCCCTGGTCTCCATTTATTCTTCACTTTTAAGTGTGTTGCTCAGGACACTTCTTGAAATTCTTGTATTCTTGGTGCCTGACACAAGCAAAATATTAAAGGTAGAGAAAGAGTGCACCATAAATGTTTGCTGGCTGAGCAAATGGACAAAAGCCTGGTCTGTTGGGCTGGGGAGGCCACTCGGGGAATGTATTTTTCCTCCCACAAGGAGAGAAAAGATTATGAAATAGAAAATCATCCTGCTGTCGCTGAGGTAAGTAAGGTCTTGGTGGGGTCAGTCCAATGCCTGAGGCAGCAATAAAATCTCGGCCTACTAATAATCCCCGCCCTGTGAATTTATTAAAATCCTATATTTTATCACACAGACATTTTGGAAAGGAAATGCATTTTCTATTGCCACTGGCCTTTATGTTCCTATTCCAAACTTAGGCTGTCCTGCCCACTGCAATGTACTCATGAGTCAACACAGCTCCAGCCCAGAGTGTCCCTTGCCAGCCTGAAGGGACAGCGAAGTCATCACATACCAGCTTCCTTTGAGGCAAGTGATTCTTTTTGGCCCAGTAGACAGGTTATACCTCTGTGGTGATTCACTGACTCTATTTTGCAATTTTACATTTTTTTTTTATTGCAAATACAATACTAGCTTGTTGTAAAAAGTAAAATCATAGAGAACTATATAAAGAAAATTTTGATAGTCTTCTCTTTTTTCTTGACGTTCATATCTTCCTCACCAGGATCATTGGGAAAGAAGTTTTCAC
>NW_006443570.1:16707842-16732514 GCF_000325575.1 Pteropus alecto | reverse complement strand
CATAGGGATGCATATATCATTGCTCCCCAATTTTTAAAGCCAAAAATGGAACTACATCACATACTTTATAAGGAAACTTGCTTTTATTCCCTGAGGCATAGATCATGGACATCTTTTTGGCCAATACACATGCATCTAACACAGTCCTTTTGTAACTGTGCCTATTTAAAATACATGGTTTGACTCTTAGATACAGAGAACAAACTGGTGATTGCCAGATGGGAAGGGGTTTGGGGACTGGGTGAAAAAGGTGAAGAGATTAAGAAGTACAAATTGGTAGTTACAAAATAGTCAGGGGATATAAAGTACAGCATAGGGAATATAGTCAGTAATATAGTAATAACCATGTATAATGCCAGGCGGGCACTAGACTAATTGGAGAGATCACTTTGTAAATTATATGAATGTCTAACCACTGTCCTGTACACCTGAAATTAATATAAAATATTAAATGTCAACTCTAATTGAAAAATAAAAATTAAAAAAATATAAATAATGTGTATGATTTGATAAGTTCTGGCCTTTGTAACACAGTCCTATTGATGTTGCATGATATTCTGTTGTTTGCACACAATACAATCTGTTTATCTGTTCCACTTTTGGTAGACACTGAAATGGTTTGCAATTTTTGATAATACAAAATATGCGGCATGAAGGCCTTACTTCTACTCTGTTTGAGAGAACATCTGCTTCATATTCCTTTCCAAAGCAGAAACTCTTGTTTTGTCCATTTGGCATCTTAAACATGACTAACGATGGAGAACTCACCACTCCCTAAGGGAGCCCACTCCTCTGTTGGATTACTTGAATCGTTAGATGGCTTTTACATGGTGCTTGATCCTCCATTCGTTGAGAGATCCTGAGGGGTGTCCAATGAGTGTCATGTTTGAGGTAGAGGGAGGTCTGCCACCCAAATCTTGTGACATAGACACATAATTTGGCTACCGAAAGGGCTGGTTGCAAGCAAATTGGAAATCAGATGGGACGGTGGGCTGGGAACAGATCTTTCCCTCCTCCCTCAGGCCAGGAGGAGGATGAGATGCTTCATATTGTGACATTCCAAGGACACCTATTAATTAACCCATCAACTGTTCCTTCAGAGATTCAGTGGTATATGATTTAGCCTCCACCACGAAGTGCGGGGCGTGGCTTTGAAACCAGATGGGCTTAGCTGTGTGGGTAACTAAATCCATCTCTCTGTTAGCTTCTCTGAAAAAAATATGGCTAATGCCCCATCAACCAGGTTATTATGAGGAAGAAGGCGATAACACAACTGAATCTGGACCCCTCTTGATACTCCATGGGTTGCTCTCGGTTGTTAACTTCCAGCATGGCCAGCCTATTGTGCAGACCACCAGAGAAGGCGGCTGCTAGGACAGACCCAGGAAGTCTTGGAAGTGCACAGAGCTGCTTCTAGACAGGTCGAAGGCATGGGAGAGAGGCACAGACAGCATCGCCCAGGGATTCCAGACCCTAAGTTCCCTTTATGCTGTTAGACTAAGAGGCACTAAGAAAGGATTTTCTTTTGGGCATCAGAATATCGGGTTAAAATTTCATTTCCTCCTCTAGTGGCTGTATATCTCTGACAGTCTCTGGACACTATGCTCCTCATCTGTGAAATGGGGATATCAGTATGCAGCATGTCTGTCACACAGGGCTGATGGAAAATTAGATCAGATGAAGGAGGCTGACAGATTGGATGCTAATGTACTGAATATGTGTGAGCCTGCTTTTTTGGTCTCTTCCCTACAGAGCTGCAGAATTCAGTAAATGGCAGATTCATAACTCAACGCCCTGGAAAGTCTGAGAGGGAATAAAGATAAGACACTGCTGATGGTGGGGTGATGGAAATGTCCCCAGGACCCTGGGCAGGCACTGAGCAGCATCTCTAGGCACTGCTGGTAGCTAGAGCTATCCATCTTGGCTTCTAAAATGTTTGTATTTGCTAGCGATATCACTGACAGTGACAGACAATGCAATTTTCTCCTGCTCTAGTCAGATACAACCACCGAGAGCCCAGCCCCAGCGCCAAACTGCCCGGGCTCGGGCAGTCTGCAGCCCTGATTCTTGATGATTTTCAGGCAGCCCTTGAGGCCACCATTCCAAGATCCCCTGCCAGAGTTGAGAACAGGGGATCGAGGTGAGCTGACGTATGGAGATGAGCTGAGACAGGATTCCTTAGTTGGGCGGCTTCAGCGGTGGATGGGAAACTGGCTGGAGCTCATGGTATAAGGGGGAGTGTCAGGGCTGTGATCCCCACCATGGGGAAGGCCCAGTGGTCAAAAGACTGGACACTGAGCCATCCAAGAGACAGATGATCACCAGGGACTCCAGGGGAAGTGGGGACTGGATACAGTCCTTGTTAGACAATGGGCAGAGAAGGTGTGAAGGCTGTCCTAAGTGTTCAGATCAGTCTGGAGCCAAGAAAGCAAGAACGGAACTTGAAAGCAAGAACGGAACTTGAACTATCCACTTCCAGAGCCTCATCCCTGTCCTGCCATCCAGCCATAAGGACACACTGCAGCTTCCCACTGTGCCATGGTCACATTAAAACAGTATGCCCACAATCATATTGTTGAGCCGATAATATATAAAAATGTAATATATTTGACAATAACACACCACAAAGGAAATAGGTAGGAGCATGAGAGTTATAAAATGACTCCAGATGGTAACCTGAGTCCACAGAAACACACGCAGAAGACAAGAAATGGTAAGAAGGTAAATATAACAAACTCTATAAATATACACCTTCTTTGCTTTCTTTAACTTTTTTCATTTTCTTTAATAGACATACATTATATAAGTAATTATAACAATGTATTACTGGGTTTGCAGGAGTAATAATAATAATAATAACACAAAAACAAGGAATAGGGAAGAGAGCTATATAGAAATAAATTCTGATCTACGTTAAAATATATACAGTAAGCCCTAGAGAAACCACTAAGAAAATAACTCAAAAAATTCAGTGAAAAAAAAATCACTAGTGGAATTAAAGTGTTGCATTAGAAACAAAATCACTAAATGCAAAAGAAAGCAGTAAAAGAAGAACAAGGGAACGAAAAGACATGAGATATAGAAAAGAAAAAGTAAATGGCTATATACTTTTAGCTATTCGTATATATATACTATATAGCTATAAATGCCTAGATTAAAAAAGAAGAAAGATCTCAAATGGCAGATGTAAATCCAAATATGTCAATAATAATATTAAATGTATATAAATTAAACAATCCAATCAAAAGGCAGAGATTGTCAGATTGCATAAAAAAAACAAAACAAAAAAACGAGATCCGGTTACAAGCCGTACCGTATATGGGAGACACTCTTTAGGTTTAAAGATACAAATAGGCTAAAAGTGTAAGGATGGGAAAAGATATTCTTACTATTTGTAAGAATAGTAAGAATAAGAAAACTGAATGGCTATTACTAATATTAGACCCCAAAAAATTCGTAACAAAATGTATTACTAGAGATGAAAAGGGATGTTTCAAAATAGTGATAAAATGGTCAATTCATCAGGAAGTTGTGATAATTATAAACATATTCGCATCTAACAACAGAGTGCTGAAACATGTGAAGCAGAAACTGATCAAATTGAAGGGAGAAATACACTATTCGATAATAATAGTTGGAGACTTCAATATCCCTACTCCAAAACCTCAAACGGTTTTCTCAATAATGGTTAGGACTTGGCAGAAAATCAACAAGGAAAAAGAAAATCAACAAAGAAACAGATTTAAACAACACCGTATGAAGATTGGACTTAACAGACATCTATAGGATAATCTTTCTTCAACAACACCAGAATATACATTCCTGTCAAGCACATGTGGATTATTCTTCATAAGCTAGATAATAAAATAAGACTCAATAAACTTGAAAAGGATTGAGATTATACAAAACCTACTCTCTAATCACAATGGAGTAAAGTTAGAAATTAACAACAGAAAAAAAAATTGTCAAATTCACAAATATTTGGAAATTAAACAAAACACTACTAAAAATCAATTAATTAAAAAAGAAATCACGAGGAGAATTAGAAAATACCTTTAGATGAATGAAAATACACAATACACCCAAACTTATGAAAAATGGCTAAAGCAGTGCTTATGGCTATAAGTGCCTACATTAAAAAAGAAGAAAGATCTCAAATCAACAACCTAACCTTTCATATTAAGACATTGGAAAAACACACGAATGAATCTTGAAAATGTTATAATAAGTGAAAAAAGCCAATTACAAAGTACTACATATTCCATTTATATGACAAACCCAGAATGGGCAAACCTATAGAGACAGAAATACATTAGTGGTTGCCTAGGGCTGGGAGGGGAAAGAGAACGAGGGATGGCAGCTAAGGGGTAATGAAAATAATTCAAAATCGATTATACTGAGAGTTGGCCCAACTCTGTGATTACACAGAGCCACTGAAAGCAACTGAATCACATACCTTAAATGGGTGAATTGCATATGTATGGTACGTAAATTTTATAGTAATAAAGTTGTTAAAAAAAAAAAAAAAAAAACCAACAACCTGCACTTGGAGCCAGGTCCTGGCCTGCCATTTACCAGCTCTGACACGTTTCTGAACCTCTCTGATGATGATGTTCTCCTCTGTGAAGTGGGCAAAATAATCCCTGTTCAGCCTGTCTCATTGGGTCGTCTATGGGTCACATGAATCAGTGAATATGAATGAATGTGTTTTGTAAACTCACAAAGTTTTATGACTCTTTACTTTCCTGCAGGCCACACGGCACATTTCCTGCCCCTTCCAGACTCACGGTGACACCTGCACATCCTGCTGCACTTTGCCTATGCTGGGGATCTGGGCCAACCCCTCACTTAAAGATGAAGAAAGTAAAGCCTAGAAGTGAGTGATTTCTCCGAGGCCACAGGCCTAGGCAGTGGCGGAGCCTGAACTAAATCCCCTCCTCCTCTCTTCTCCCCTGTGACTGCAGGACCCTCAGGACACACCCCTGTGGTCCCTGAAGCCGGTCTCTGACAGGTGGGCCTGGCCTCAAAGCCATCTTCTGGCATCACCCCATGTCTTCAGGGCACTTTGACGGCAGTGAAAGCAGCCAGCACTTGCTGAGTGTTTAACGTTCTGTCTCATGTGGCCCTCAACAACCATTAAGGGCAGAACCACTATCACCCCCATTTCAGAAATGAGGAAGTCAGGGCTCAGGAGGGTTAAGTGACTTGTCCGAGCACACCTTGAATGCAAAGGAGCTGGACTTGGAACCTGTTGGCTTTAACTGCGAAACCCATCTGACTGACCACGAAGCTAAGCTCCTGGGCACCTTCTCTCACTTCTTACTGAATAGCCATCCGCCTCCCCAGCTCCAATGGTGATGGCCTCGTGAACACATCACCCTGGGAGTCCTCCTTTCAAACTGCCCACCTTCCAGGTCTGGACTCTGGACTTTCCGATCTCAAACTCCTGCCCTACCTCTGTGCAGGGAACCTGGCTTTCATCTGGAGAAGTTCACGGGACCCTCCTGGCCTCAGGCTGAGCCTCTGTAAAGGGGTATATGACACATGTCCTACGTGACAGAGCTGTTGGGAGGATGAGGATCCTGTGAAAGAAAGAAGTGAATTTTAAATTTGGGCTTCTTGAGGGATGGCAGCTAAAGGGTACAGCATTTCTTTTGGGGGTAATGAAAATATTCCAAAATGAAAGGGGAAGGCCAAAAACAGAAACAAAAGTGGACGTGGGCTCAGATCCATTAACTCATCTGCGGGTGTCCTTATGGCAGGACACTGCTTCTCCTGGTCTCTGCAGCCTCATCTGCAACATGAGAGAGTGGAGCTGACACCGTGTAGGTCCCGTCCAGCTCCCGCTCTTGGGCCACGTGAGGAACAGAAGCTGCCTGGTGACCTGCGATCTGCCTTATGGCTCCAGGACTGAAGGATGGTAAATATAAGGCTTCATTATGCCTTTTTCTTCCTTCGTGTGCCTCTTAAGCGATTAGTATAATGCTCTACACACAATAGACTTTTAATTAATATTTGCAGAATGAATATATGCATGAACCATGACAAGCTCGAGTGAGAAGGAACTGGAGTCCTGTGTGACAGTAGCCCCCAGACAGCCTTTGCACCTGTAGATGCCCTCTGCAGAGGTGAGGAGCAGGAAGCTGGCACCCCCTCTCTGATTTCTCTTCCTTTGCCTCCTGGGCAGGTGAGGGGGCAGGAAGTAGGGGACCTGAGAGAGACCTGGGGTTGTGCTGCGAGAAAGATGCCTCCCTCTGGAACTGTACGAGCAGGAAGGCCGGTGACTCTCCCTCCTGGGAGCCTTTCTGCCCTGAGCCCCATACTTCACTCTACCTTCCCCCACCACTGGACCACAGGGTCTTTCTCCTTTTCATCTGGCTTATCCAGCCCACTTCCTCTACTGGGGTAGAAAGGAATTGCAGGAAAGCCTTGGGCAGGATGGTGGAGGCGGGGGAAGGATCCTCATGTGGTGGGGGTAGGGGCATTTCACTGCCCTCCTCTCCCTACTCGTGGGCCTAGAGGTCTCTGACATGGACACCTCGCTATTGAAGTGAACCTTTTTAGTGATACAAACTGTAGCGTCAGTCCCCATGCACAAATCTGGAGCTGGCTGCCTGATGTAGACCGTGCTCAGCACTTCCCTCGTGAGCTCCCTCCTGTACCACAGAGATATTACTGGATAGGCCTATGGTCCCCACCAGACTGTGGCTACTTGAGGAAGGAGGTGATGGCTGGCATCTCTTTGGAGTGTGCCAAGGTCTAACACAGCACCTCTTCCACAGCGGGAAGCCAGAGATCAATGCTCACCTCCCTGTCAACCCTGCCCTGCTTTCTGCATCCTCATCTTCCCATCCCCTCCTCTTTCTGTTCAGGCGGTCCTCAAGCCAGTGTGAATTAAGAAAGAGACCTATTGGCAGGTACAGGACTGGGGCCCAGCTGTGTGCTCCCTGAAATCTCTCATGTTGCCAGCTTGAAAGCTGTACTGCAGGTGAGTTTTGGGTATGCCAGAAGCCTACCCCTAGCACGAACTCCGCCCCCCCTCCACCCCAGGGCTTAACTTACCGGCCCCTATCTCGGTTAGGGACCAGCTTTGGGAACCTGTCTCTCTCTTTGACCTAAGTACCCCCTTTTCAGTTTTTCATTCACGGTCTCGTCGTTTATTAATACCAGTTCTGCATGAGGGGCTGTGTTAAGCCGAGAGAATGAGGTTGTGATGTGTGTCTGCAGTTCCTAAGGGAGAAACTGAGGCTCAAGTTAGAGGCAATCAGATGTGGTGGAGTCAGGAGACCCAGAGAGCTCTGTCCCACCCTGCAGAGGGCTTCCTGGGACCCTGGGCCACCCTCAGCCCTCCTGGAATTTGGTTCCTCATCCTTACATGAGCAGATTGCAAGGACTGAAGGAGATGGTGGTTCTTAAAGCTTAAGAGCCCGATGAAAACTGAATCCCATCCCCAAAATTCAGATGTGTTTGTAGGAATGACATTTTGCAAAATAAATTAAGGGCACTCAGTTGAACCTGGACCTGGGGTGAGATGGTCCCTAGGCCCCCTTCCCCATCCCAACTTCTATAATGGCTTAATGCCCCAGGCCCTCGCCCTATATAAAGTGCATTCATCAGAAGTCAGGTTTACTTGTTTTTAATTTTTTGTTTGTTTGTTTTGTTTTGATCCAAGACCATTGAGACATCAGGCATTGTCAGATTGGTTTAGCAACACAGCAGGAAGAATGCATGATTTTCGGAGTCTTCAAGACAGGCATTCTCCACTCCCACCCCCCACCTACACCCAGCCACATCTTAGGGCAGCTGGAGGGGAAAAGGAGGCTGATTCATCTTCCTAATAAAACCCATCCTTCCAGTTTCTTGAGGAAAGAGATTGGAGATAGCCCCAGAGCCAGACTTGGGGAAATAAAGTAATAATGTTATCAGTCTTTGCAGAGCTATTTAAATACAGATTGGGTTGCTGGTTTCATAACAAAAGGGGTCCCCTTTTGTTATGAAAATGAGGGGAAGTGGGAGGGTTGAGTTTGTATTTTGATATGTTAATGAGCTTGGATGTCACCAGGGTGGGGACTGTTGGGGAAGTTTGAGTTGCCCAGCATATTTATTTGTGCAGTTTAATTTAACAGCTAGTCTACAACAGAGCTGCAATTGGGATTGTGTAAAGATAATTACAGCCTTGTTATTAATCAGATGTCTGCAGGAGGTGGCTTGCTAGCTTGCTGCTGCCTTGGCTGCAAATCAAACTGCGGTGGACCTGACACAGCACCATTGTGGTCTCACTCCGCCATCTAGTGGCAGCTCCAGGAATTGCCTGGGGGAAAATGGAAGAAAAATATTTTGTTTCTTTTTAAACGATGCAGTCACCTTCTAGAAAGAACAGAAACTGCTGCCTTTTGCGCAAAGGTAAGATATGGAAAGGTCTTTGGGAAACAAGTGGGCAGTCTTCCCTTTTTACTGATGCTAAATCTGAGGCCTAAGAGAGTAGTTTGCTCAAGGACACTTTTCAGCTGGGATTAGAATTGTTTATTCCAAATCCACTGATTTTCCTAAAATGACAGAGTATACAACACAAATATTTGTCCAGCTCTTACCCTGACATCTTTCCCGTTTTTCAACTCTTTTGTATAATGTATGTATGTACGTATGTATGTATGTATGTATGATGTATGTATGTATGTATGTATGTATGTATGTATGATGTATGTATGTACGTATGTATGTATGTAGGATTCAGTTCCTGGTTTTCCTTGATTCTAGTTTCCCTTGGTTTCTGTACAGAGTAACTTTGAGTGACTCCTACTGGGCAACAATTCCCCCAGCTGAGGGAGTGGCAGAGGGGGTGCAACAGTAGACAATGAACTGCCTTATAGAATGGGTAGACTTCTGAAAGGTAATCTGTCACGTAGGCCCTCTCCCCGCTCCCATAGAAAGAAGAGGCAATCTGCATGAGAACACACGCGCACACACACACACACACACACACACAAACACACACAACACGTCCTGGTCTAAAAATAATTCTTTCTTTTCCTCTGTTAATAGCTCCTTTGCCCCACTCTTCTCACAAAAGCCTTTTATTTTGTATAACTCCTGGGACCACCCTTCTAGTTGCTAGATGGGATGTTGCCTGATTCGTGAATTGCTTAATAAAGCCAATTAGATCTTCAAATTTACTCAGATGAATTTTGTTCCTTAACAATACTTTATGCTAAGTTTTTCTGTAAACTTAAAACTGCTCTAAAAAAAATGAAATCTACTAATTAAACAAACAATAAATAAAAAGGTAGGCTGGACGGGGGGCGGGTACTGACTCCCTTCCTCTAGTCTTCCCTCTTTAACTCCTTCCCTCTATTTCTGTTCTTTATTACATAGTTTGTCTATCCCTCCGCTCCTCCTCCCGACTTTGAGCATCCATTCTTCTCAGCCCATTTTCAGAACCTGCTTCCAAAACACCTGAGATGACATTAGAGGGCTGGGTATGAGATGACACTTGAGCTGGCAGGTAGAGGGTTCTGTCAAGGGCATGTAAATTCATCAGGTGAAGGTTCTCAGCATCTGGGCTCTGGACACTCCCATGAAGTCACAGGCATACCCAAAAGCCTCGCTATAAGCAGGCCGGGCCAGTTGCTACGTTACCTGGGAGGCCACAACCCCTGGGCTTCTAGGAGCAACTAATTGTTTACATATCTGTCTCCCCAGCTAGACTGCAAGCTCTGGAAAGGTGGGGGACTGTTTCTAACTGCTGATGGTATTCTTTACCAGAACAAGTCCAGTGTCTAAGTCAGAGGGTGTGCTCAAACATGAATTATCCAATAAACGAGTTAGTAGCTTTAGCATCTGTGTGGTAGGCTGAAAAATAGCCCCCTAAAGACAAGGGTCTTAATCTTTGGAACCTGAGAATATTACCTTATGTGACAAAAGGGACTTTGCAGATGACATTATATCAAGGATTTTTGAGATGAGATTATTCTGAATCATCCAAGTGGGCCTCATGTCATCAAAAGTGTCCTTATAAAAGGAAGGCAGAGAGATTTGACTGTAAAAGAAAAGAAGGCATTGCTATAAAGAAGAGATTGGAGTGATGTGGCCACAAGCCGAGGAACGCCGGCAGCCGCCAGAAGCTGGAAGAGGCAAGGCAACGGATTTGCCCCGAGACCTCTGGAGGGAGATCAACCCTGCACATATCTCGGTTTCAGCCCATTGAAACTCATTTCAGACTGCTGACCTCCAGAACTGTGAAAGCACAGACTTGTGTTGTATTAAGTTAGTCAGTTTATGTTAATTTGTTATAGCAGCAAGAGGAAACTAATATAGCATCTTCCACTAGGGATGGTTTTTTCCTGATTCTGCCCATCTTCCTGGGTCTCTCTTCGGGCTGCCACATCGGTTTAGTTTACCAGTTTCTCTTCAATGTCTTAAAGAGGTTCTGACATGGTTTAGTAACTTTACCAGCTGGCAGAGTCTCCGCTGGTGAGGGGTAGGGGGTACCCTTCCCAGCTAGGATGGGGCTCAGAAACCTGTCTTGGGTCTAATCTCAGCAAGGTAAGCCCCAGTTCTTGTGTGGGAGTTCATACTTGTGCAGTTGGCAGGACAGGGGAGGGGCAACTGTTGGCTGCAGCTGCCAAAACATTGAGTTTGAACTCTATTGTCTGAAATAGACCCCCTCTCTAGTCTTAATCCTAAAGCCACAGGCCCAAACCACTTTCTAGTTGTAAGGAGCATTTATTAGACAATTCCATGAAGATAGCTTAGGGCACATTTATCATCGGAGAGACAAAGTCCCTCAGTTGTATCTACCAGCAGCCGCCTGAGAGCTAACGCTGACTGTGCCACCATGGGCATGGAGGCTGATTGACCAGGTCAGTGGTCGCCAGCTGAAAGCCTCTGGAGAGTCACTGGCATGATCAGGTGCTATGCCCTATTGAAAAGCCATTCCACTTACCTCACTGTTCCATTTGGAGGTTATGTCTTGTCTATTTATCAGGTGTGTTCAGACCATTCAGACCATGCTGATGGGCAGATTATTAGGGTGTGATCATCATTAAATGGGAAATAGGAAGCAGAGTTGCCCACTGCGTGGACTGACCATTCCTACACATGCTAAATGAGATTGGAGCAGGCGTTCCTGGTCACATGGCCCAACCTCTTCCCTTGTTCATCATCTATAACCACATTGAGATCATCTTCCACATCACTGGGCCCCTCTCTGCCCTCCCGGCACATCCTGGAAATTCACCCGTCAAGATTCAGGTCCTGAGTCACTTTTTCTGCAAATGTCCTCTAATGCCTTCTCGCCCCAATAAGTCACTTCCTCCTTTGTGTCCCCTCTGCATTCTGCATGTTTTAATACACTTTTGCACATATCACATCAGGTAGCATTTCTTTAGGACATGGCTGCCCACCTTGAGGGCCAAGACTAGTGTTCCTTTCAAAATGCTCCAACCTAGCAAAGGGTTTGGCAGATATTATCACTCAAAAAAGGGTGCTGGATGATTAACTAAAGCGCTCTATCACCCACTGATAACCATTCAAACACACCCTTCTTCTCTAAAAGCCAGAAGCTTCCAGATCTTGCTAATAATAAAGGAACAGACGCAGACTCTCATGCTGGGCTCCAAGAGGAAGAATGTTTAGGGAGTTGCTGCGTGATTCTTGCAGTGACCCTGAACCTTTCCTTAGCCCAGGGAGAATAAGGAATGAGATTCTGGCAGATTTTTTTTTGCACCATTGCCCTTATGCTAATAGTAGACAAAATGAAGACACTGTCCTTGGGACTCTCTCAGTCCCTTCCATCTCTTCCTGTTGGACAAGAGGCAGCAGCTTCGCTCCCTGGGGCGTTAGTGCCCTGCTCTTCCTCTCCCCTTCTCCCCATGCATTTTGCACTCGGTGGCCTTGGTGATCACTAGAGGTCCACAGAAGCTTTGGGAGGCTCCTTACTTCTATTTAAGCCCAAATAGGAGGATAGATCACATAACTCACAGCTGGACACCCAACAAATACAGCTAGCCCCTCGCCCTGGACCCCATGTTTTCAGAGATCCTCACCTATAACAGACAATTCAAAACAAATCTATTGAAATGCTCCTGTGTATTCTACCCTCAGGATCCGCCACTCAGCATTTATCCAGAACAACTTGTAACCTGAAACATCTGTTCTTTGAAACACTCCAATTCATCTCTTGCCCCATGTCCTCCAAACCAAAGGCAACTGTGTTGCAATTCCAGGCAGGTGTGTACTGCTGTGTGGCTGCCAGCCTCAGAGAGAGACATTGCAGGGGTGGGGGTGGGGGGGCGGTGAGAAGGGTATGAGCTGCTGAAGCCTTTTAGTAAGCAAAAAGGGAAATTAATTTATCAAATCCTTCCTCTCAGAGAGCGTGACAACAATCGATTCCTGCACAAAGGGAAGGTCCATGTTCTTGCTTCTTTTGTTACAGTGTGCTGTTCCAACGGGACTCAGGACAGTGCAGTTTTCACAAAATCACAAACATAGTATGAGGTGGCTGACGATCATGTTGCGATAATAAATAATAACTCATCTTATTCTTAAATTTGCGTGTATAGTGTGAGTGCTAGTATATGAACATTCAAAACAGAACAAATCAGATATGTAGAGAGATATAGAAGAGAAGATTATATGATCTGTCTCATGAAATTATGGAGGCCAAGAAGTCCCATGGTCTGCTGTCTGCAGGCTGGAGAACCAGAAAAGCCTGTGGTATTGTGTGACGGCAGGAGGAGATGGATGCCCCAGCTCACAGAGGCAGCAAATTCACTCTTCCTCTGCCTTTTTGTTCTACTCGGGCCCTCAGTAGGTTGGACAATGCCCTGCCGCATGGGGGAGGGTTTACTGATTCACTTGGTTTACTGATTCAAATGCCAATCTCTTCCAGAAATACCCTCACGGCCACACCCAGAAGTAAAGTTTAGCAGCTATGGGAACATTACTTAGCCCACTAACGTTGACACATAAAATTAACCATCGCAGATGGTAATTTTTGATGAAATTTACATAATAAATAATATCTTCGAAAAAATAATTTACCAAATTCAGCCCCTTTGCAGTATTTGACCATGACGTGCAAAATAGCCTTTTTTTTTTAACCTAAGAAGTATTTTAATTAACACGTTTATTGTCAATCCTGGCTGCTACTGTCTCAGCAGAGCAGTTTGTCCAAATTGGAATTAATTAAGAAATAAACTTATCTGATGATTACAAAGACTCAAGAGAAGCTGTCTAATTTGATATAACTATCGATATCAATAAAACATATTATGTGAAAATATTGACTGTTATAACACAATTAGTGATTTCGCTGAAATGAAAGCAGCAAAAATAACTTATGAAATTAATATATAATATTTATAAGTAATGTATGTTTTTATTTTATTATTTATCTGAATATCACTGGATCATCAACAGAACACCCACTCAATAAAAACTGAATTCAGTTGTCTTTGATATTTTGCTTTCAGTCATATAAAAACCATAACCAGATTTTTTATATACATACATACATATATATATACACATGTATATACACACATATACATATGTATATTATACAGCAAAATAGCTGTGTGTGAGTATACACCATATACCACATATAAACCATAAGAGATTTATAATTCTTACATATATAAATTATAAAAGTATATTCTTCAAGGTAAGAATAAAGAATATCTGGACCTTCACTTGCTCTCTTGCTTGAGTGCCCCCAAATTTAAGAATGGCCTTGCCACTAGGACCTGATTTTGCAACGAGCCTCTGAAGAACAATGCCTGGATCGAGCTGGAACAAGGGGAGGTTTCTCCTAAAATATTTGGTTACTGGGCTGGTCTCGTATTCTATGGCAGTATTTTTTGGGTGAATGTGATATTTAAGTAGTTGCTCTTAGATTCCAACCTAGACACAGATGGACGGGTGTGTATTTGGTATATGTATTTCTCATTTGTCAGTCTAAATCCAAAGATAGTAGCACATGGCACTTTAGCTTTCCTTTTCTTCCTCCTTTCCGCATTCAATCCTCTATATATAATCTTTCCGCCACATACTCTCTGATCCCTACACTATCCTTTGAACACACTAAAATATCACAGATTAAGAGATTTTGTAGGATGGACTTAGTGCCCCCTATTTCATTGTGCTGCTAAACCCCCAAAAGGAACCGAGGGAAGCTTGGGTTGAATCTCCTGGTTGGATTATGGAGAATCTGCAAGCTTGGAGGGGTTGCTGGCTGTGGGAAGGAGCTGTGGAGGGACTCGGGTCCCCCAGCACAGGGATAGGAGAAGGCTGCCTGAACTCACTTCCTGCTCTGACTGGGCACCAGGACTGAATCAGAGAGAGCACCCCAAAGGACCTTGTTGCCGACGTGGTCTGGTCTGGTGCCAACCACAGTGGAGCCATCAACTCTCTGGAGGGATTTCGGTCGGCAATGAAAGACGTAGCCTTACTGGAGTGGTAACGTGGTTCAGTCTCGAAGGAATGTCATAGTCAAGGAAACAAACACAGTTTCAGAATGATTCCAGTTACCTTGCGGAATACACAAAGGGAAGCATAGTAATAATTCTTCCTATTCTCCTTTCTTTGCCTTCCATTTTTCTCTCATCCTGAAGTCAATCCCAAACACCTCTTCAAAACTCTAATAGCACCGAAGCTCGAGTACCTTTTTACCTTCTGCTGCTCCTCTTCCAGACTCCTCATCTCAGAACCCACGAATCAGTCAAACCAGGCCTGAGCTTCATAGGAGGCAGGGGACGGGGAAGGAACTGAATGAGGACAGCCAGCACTCTTCGTTGTAGGCAGGGGAAGAGAAAGGAATAAAAACATGGGTTCACTAATAACTAATAACTGTCATCTGATCACACCTTCTTAAACCGAAAGCAAAGATGATGGCCCATTCAATCACAGTACCCACATCAGGGTACTATGGGTGCTGAGCATGATATTCTTGCTCCAGGAGAACTATGGGGGTAGCATAGCTCTAGCAGAATGGTGATAAGGGATGCCAAGCCCCAGATTTATCGGAGGGCCTGGACCATGTTGGGTCCTGGGACTGGAGAGACCCCACAGGATAGAAAAGATATCAACTGTTTATAACATGCTCAGGGATTATGGCTCATACCCTATTCTTCATGCACTTGGATAAGGTAAAGGGGTGTTGTGGGGGATAGTGTTCCAGGAACTGACTGACATGGGGTGCAGAAATCATTTTTACAATGCGTCTGTCTAACCGGAAGTTTGGGGCTCAAGGAAGACAATAAGGAAGCACTACTAAGTGCAAGGAAATGATAACCAGACATGACTGTCACCATTTCACAGCCATTTCATGAGGGGTGATGCCCACTGTTTCCTCCTCAGAATCACTTTTTAGAGACCTGTCTACACCACTTTCAGCCCCTGCAAAGTGGACACGTGACCATGGGCCAGCCATGGGTACATGATTCAGTCCAGGCAAACCACATTCTCCCTCCTCGGGATTTGTTAGCTGTGGGCACTGGACTTAAAGATGATGTATTTGAAGGGAGGAGGCCTCTGAGGGTCCCATCTGGAGCAGCCATAGTTGGACAGTAACATGCTGAAACAGGGAAGCCCTGCCACAGAGGCAAGATGAAGGTTACAAACGGGGCAGCGAAGCAGGGATGAGTGAGTAGAACAATGGAGAGGAGTGAGGCTCATGATTTCCAGTCCCATGTGGGGCCTTGGCATCTGTCAAATATTCTGTTCTTCCACCTCCTTTCTCTGTTTTAATTAAGCAAATAGACTCTGCCCCATCCTTTACAATGTCAATCCCTGAATAAGACTAGCAAAGCGAAGCCCTACAGAGGAATGAACTTGACCAAGCTTACGTAATTAAGTTAGAACCAGTCAGATATTCTGACTCCAAACCCAGGGCTCTTTCCCCTCAACCATGCTGTCCCCAATTTAAATTCAGCGGGAGAAGATCTCTGGGTACAAGTCTCCTTGACTGTGGTTCTTTGGAGGTCAGAGAACATGTGTCTTATTGATTATTCTCTCTCTAGAGTTTAGCATCATGCCTGATGCAGAGTATGTATCCAACAAATGGTTGCAGAATGAATGACTACGGGATGAACAGAGGAAGAACACAGCTCTCAGTCCATGTATTTATTTAATTCAGGTTGGATCAGTGAACGGCAGGTCAGGCTGGTCTTCTGTGGGATGCTAGCTCCCATCTAGCTAGTCTTTCAGTCCTCCATCCCTAAGCCCAAGAACATCCTCTGGTTCCATAACAGAAGGACATGTTCCCGTCTCCTTGGGCCCTGGGATGGACTGCATTCTTGTTCACTGGTTTCCAGTTCCATCATCACGGGAGGGTTCTTCTTTCCCATTCCTCTGAACTTAGGTGTGCCCAAGTGATCTACTTCAGCCCAAGACATGAGAGTGGAGGTGAGATGAGTCTCTTCTGGCAGAAGTTTTAGGAGCCAGTGTGTAACACTCTACATTTTCTTTTCCTCTGCAGCAGCTATAGAACGTGTTCCAAATAACAGTTACTCCTTAACACCAGGTCTCAGAATGAGAATGGTGCAAAGCAGAGCCACCAGCCAATGTGAGGTGAACCTATCTCAAGTCACTGAGATTTGCTGGTTGGTTATTAATGCAGAACAACCTTGCCTCTTCCTGACTGATACAAGCAAGGCCCCTTCTCCCTGCCATATTCCTGACAACCACTCTGTTCTTCTTTTTGTGCTGGAGGAGTTTTCCTGCATTAGATCTACCCTGGGGACTACTTTTATCCCTCATTCTCGAGTCTTGGCTAGTTGGAGCTCCTCAATGCAGAATGTAAGGCCCTGGCGTAGCCTGTATCCTCTGAGTCTCAGTGGCACGCACAGTGAAACCCAGCCTTTTGTTTCCATCACTAGATTCACACGACCGACTTCTCCTCATTTCCCTCCCTTGCTTCTGAACTTTACTGCTCTCTTCTGCTCATGGGCCATCAACCTCAGCACCTTCTGATGCTGGCCCATAAAGCTGCCTGCCTACCAAGCAACTCCCTCCGCATCAGCGTCAGCATTCTCCCACCCCTCACCCACATATACCTACTCCCTGGAGGATAAGGAACAGAAGACAAAAATAACTGTGATGCTGACAGAGCGGAACTTGATAGGGTGCAATTGTAAAACAAGTTTTAAAGATTTTTCCTCTCAGGACTGTCCGACAAACCTACTTGATCAACCCTTTCTCCCCACCCAAAGATGATATCTCTGGTAGGTCTTTCAATATCCTTTCACTTTCAGGAAATGAAAAGTCCATTGGTCACTGCTAGTCTCAACGTAGTCTGATTGCAGCAATAAGATGTCCGGTCCCCTGTAGTTCTTAATACTTTGAACTTCAAGCTTCTCACCAGTCAGACTGAAAGCCTGGAAAGGGAAACGCCAGTGTGGTGAGGACCTTCTACTTTTCTACCTCCCTTATTTATTCCTGATACTTCCACAAAGAGAGCACATTTTTGAAGAACAGATTGGAGACACGGATGTTTCTACTTTATTGGCACTGTTATGGTTTGGCTTTGGAGTCAGATGGGGTCAGAGGCTAGTCCAACATAGGACTTTCCTTGAGGCACATGTGTGAGGTCTCTGGGGGCTCCCTCCCTTGGGCTGTATGGCACTGCAAAGCTCTTTGGTATGGACGATGTATTCCCCATGTGGTCTCTTGTGGGCATCCCTACCTGGTTCCCTTGCGGTTAGCAGGCCACCCTCTTGATAAGCGCTCTTCAGGAGAGGTCCTCTGCTCTGCCATCACGGGTGGCTCATACTCAAGAAGAGACTTATCACAGTTTCTGAGTGGTCTCCTTGAAGCCCCTCACACAAGGAGTGAGGTGAAAGAAACACCTCCACATAATACAGCAAAAGCACACTTCGAAGGAATCTTCTCTCGGACTTTTCAGTCTGGAACCCTTCATACCTTCCCCTATGTGTCGAGTTGAGGGTTGAGCCACTGTGGGGGGCCTCGTCCTCGTGTTCTGCATGGATAACGGAGCACTTTGCTCTGAAATGTGCAAGTATTTTCCACCGTGGTTTAGCTCTCTCCTCGGGGGAGGGGGTAGTTCTCAGCCAAATTTGAAGAAAAGTAACCGTCCATTAAAATGAGGCTGTTGTTGAGAGTGACACTCTGCTTCCAATATGATCTTTGCTGAAAAGAGGAAAAAAATCTGAGCTGTTTTGGCTCATTCCTGGGTGTTAACCCAAATGTCCACGCCTCCTCAATATGAGCCTTCCATCTTCTTTAGTCATCAATTGATTTTGATGGTTATGAACTCTAATTACATGTAGATACAGACATTGAGGAAGACAGACGTAAATACATGGAGGCCTAGCTGGCTTTGCTTATGATAATTATTAACCATCATTAAATAAAATAAGTCCTTGCTGCTATTTACCCTGGAGCAGGCTGCCCAGAGTTCATCCACGAAGCAGCGTGAGAGCGAATCAGAGCGTGTGATTCAGAGCATCTGCTCCGTGACACTGAGTTTGAGGCTCACATTTGAAAGCCCTAGTTGTCTCCTCTGTGGTGTCTTCCTATGTGAGGCGTGTCCTTTCCAATGGTCACTCACTCTTCATGGCTTAGCTTTAGCCATTCTAGCTCTGTGACTTCTCAGGGTTTTCAGAAGTATATTTCCTGTATGATTCAGGATCCATGTTTTAAATCAGACCGCTCTGAAACATCCCTTAGGATTCCGGAGGAAACCCAATCGGCTTTTTGTGTGTGCTTTTTTGGTTGATAGACATATATATATGTATACGTGTTTACATATGAACTAGTAAGTACAGGAATAAAATAGCCCCAAAGATTTGAATTGACTTTGATTAAAGTAAAAGTTAAACCAGAGTTAAACACTGTATTTTAAAGCAGAAAATCTAAGAAATTTTAAGAAACCACTGACACAAGTTTTTAGAATACGTGGCATCCTTGAATCAACGAACTTGTATATAAATACATATGAGAGAGGATTAGAGGATGTCTACATACCAATTTCCAAAAAATTAAGTTAAATTTCTGCTTAGTGTGTATCTGGTCATTATGAAGTAAAGTTTCTAACTAAACCTATATACTGCAAAAAGACAAAGAGTGCTCTTGTCTGATTGAAAAGTTTATTTTAAAATTTCTGAAGCCAATTGACTTGTAACCTTCAGTCTGTAAATACTTATTTTAAGACATTACATTTATTAGAATATTTGTTTTGAAAACTGTGTTACTTTACTTGAGGTTGTAAACTCTATCTGCAATAGGCGTGGATTTTATTCACCGGTCTTGAGATAATTAATCCACTGACTTGAGCTTCATTGATTTAGTTCTAATTGACTCAGTGTAACATCTGCATAGATTCTCTTAGTAGTGTGAACATAGCTAAAGGCAGTTTTTTTGTAAAAAGTTATATATATATATGTTTGTAAAAAGTGCCTAACAGTTTAATTTAAAACACAATGAAGACTTGTCCTTTTCATTATCTAAGTGATCTAGAATCTCAGCTCTTTGATGTAAAATACTTAAAAAGAGAATAATTACACCACAAATCTACTTTTGTTTCTCTTCCTCCGAATCCACAAATAAGCACTGAAATGGAAGTCATGCCGGAGAGATAGGCTGGCCTGTCTGCTGATCTGACATTAACTACTAAACAACATATATTGAAATCTTACTGTACCAGGATCCACGATGGGCACAGGTGACCCAGAGCCAGATGTGTGTTTTTTTTCTTTCTTAAGCCTGAACACCTTTATTCATGGACCTTTACCACAGATATGGATATTTGCAGATAGTGTCAAGGATGCATGCATGTGTCACCTTCACCTATCCAGAGAGACATAAAAAAATTTATAGATCTTTCCTAGCAAAAGAACCTTGAGTCTGGAACAAGAGCTGATCTGCTATCAAAGAGGAGAAATCAGGTCGGAATCTCTTTGTTCTGTGAGTTGAATGAGAAATGGTGGGTCAAGAGGTGGGTGGGATGGGGATTTCTACAGAAGGATGCTTTCCTGAGTAGACAGAAAGCCAAGGTTGTTGTCCTACATCTGCCACTAATTTGCTTTATAGCCTTTGACAAGTCACTTTCCCCCCTGGGCCTCAGTTTCCTTATCTATCAGATAATGGGGTTGGACTGGGTGACCACAAAGGACCCTGAGAGACCTGAGACCCTACGTAGTTTATGAAATGGAACAGTTGATTGGTTATGATTCTTGATATTATTTCACACGTGTCCAGCCACCTAGATCCTTCTTTCGCTCACCCAGCTGTGGGAAGCAACGAGAAGATGCCCAACCCCTGAGCTTCACTTTTTTCTCTACTAAATATGTGGAGATATGTGTGATGAAGGCTCTGCAATGTAATTAAAAGCAAAACTTCGGTGTCTTCAAGCAGATCGGAGTTTCAACTCCAGCCTTGCAGAGTCACCATTCACTGCCCTGATCCCCAGGGTCTTCCTCTGAAGGATGAAAGGTGGCCTCACACAGTTGGTATACAAATTAAGTGGAAGAATACACTTGTAAAGTACCTAGACAGTGGCTGGCACGAAGTAGAACTCAATATATGCTAGTTGTTATTGTTGTTGCTGTTGTTATTAGTACTATTTTTGGACAGTACGGCATCCGCCACTGTTCTGGGCATGCAGCAGAAGCTTATTCGATGCCAGCTCTTACTACTGTTTGACAATGCTGATTTCTTTCCCAGGCACCCCACCACATTTTCCAGGTCATACGTCTTCCTCTCACCCTTGTTGCCAGCTGCCACTTGAACAAGAACCAATTCACTGTAATCAAGCAGAGACGATGGAAATTCCCTATTCCTTCTGGGTACTCACAGCTTTATCACTCTCCTTGGTTAGAATTGAAGTATTTTATAGCATTAATGCTTTTCAGATTGAAACCTGCAGGGTTGGGTTTTCGACGTGTCCCCAGGGCTGTGGCAGAACTTGTCTTCTACAAGGCAGACTAATGGTGAGGTCTCTGAAAAGGCCCTAGACCCTACTGACTGGCTGGAAGAGCACTTCTATCACAGAGAGGCAGGAGTCATCTAGGTAGGATTTGGTCATCTATACTAGATACCTGGAACTAGTACTGCTGAAGGATCCAATTGTGGGAGAAGGGGTCACACATGCTGCTCAGTATGTGCCAGGCACTGAACCAAGAGCTCTGAACCCCGAAAACTCTGGGATCCAGAGTAAGAGTAAAAATACTGAGTAACCTGTTACAGCAGTTATGGGGCGGAGCATTCAGAATGGATGCTTGTCAGTAGCTCATTCCAGTGCATTCTGGGGGAATATCAGCCCCGACAATGAGGGAATTATCACTCTTCCTTCGTCTGCTAATGTGGAAACTGAGGACCAGAGAGGTTAAATAACTTGACCCAGGTCACTGAGTTAGTGGCAGAATCTGGAGTACAATCCTGATCTGATCTGTGTGAGACATCTGGCTCTTTCTCTCCTGTCACTCTCCGGACCATGGGCACAGACTTCTCTGTCACCCTGCATTTTCTTTCTCACACTGCATCTATATAACATAGCTTGTTTCCATCTCATTTTCCTTTCTTCCTATGGATATTCTTTGAGCCTATGCCTGTGGGTAGAAATTGAATCCAAGCTGGGGCCCCACAGAATTTCCATTAGCATTTTTCAAGGTGTCATAGAGCTGGTTTTGCCCGAGGGCTAAACTTTTAGAAAATTCTGGCACAGGCCTGTGAGGACTTTATCCTAGCTCTGTGAAAAACCTAGCAAAGTTTCTTGGGGAGCTGTCTATCTATCAGACAAGCATTAGAGATCGCTTTTATGCATTCATGCCTACGCTACCTGAAATTTGACTTTAGATGAGGAGAAAAAAGAGAACTAAAGTTTACTGGGCTTCAACCATGTGTCAGATACTTTCCCACATTATCACTCTGAATCCTAAAATCCATCTCATGAGAGGGACTGGGAGGGAGGTCCTGGGCTCCATCCACATCAGTAAGTCTGAGATTCAAAATCCAAGTTCAATCACTTACTAGTTGTGTGGTCTTGTCAAAGTTATTTAACCATTTTTAGTTGGAAAAATGAATAGTAATGCTTCCTACGTAATGAGGTTGTTGATGGGTTGGGAGTAGATTCAAAAGAACAAGATGTAAAGTGTTTAGCATCATACCTGGCACACAGCAAGTACTTAATAAATGGCCGCTGCTGTCATTACCCAAACTGTGGATGAGAGCACTGAGGGGGATTTCAAGTCTCACGCTTAAATCAAGGTCATCTAGCTCATATGCAGCCAGATGCTTCTCACTCCTTAACACACACTATGCCAGATGATCATTTTTGTAAAAAAAAAAAAAAAAAAAAAGTTTTAAACTTTATACCTAATAAGTTTAAAATAATCTTTCAGATATCTTTCAGATAATGATACCAAGAACTTAACTACTTTTTTTTTTTGTAGTTATAGTTAATTACCTTTGTGATCTAGCTACCTCTGTACTCTGAAGGATGGGGTGGTCAGAAGAAAAGCAACAGCACTAAGGGAAGAGCTATTTTTTCCTAATAATATTTCACACCCCAGCTTGCCATTAAAACCTCCAAAGGCGGGAGCCTGCTGCCCAGCTGAGCGGTGAATTAGCTTTTCCAGCTTTTGGCAAAGTCACCAATTCATACGTGGGGGCGGCAGGCTGAGAATGAACATAATTCATTTTGAGAAAATCACACCAATTTCTTCCTTCATTTTCTCAGTTACACTTCTCTAATTATGGCCACTTTCTCTTTCTGGAATTGCACCAGACTGGGAAGGGGAAGGAAAAAGAGAAGAAAGTCACCAGGATGTACTACTGAATGTCCTTTAAGTTCAATTTCTTGTCCACAGATGTAGACTTCGTAACCATCCTGTGAAGTCTGCAGCTTTATCTCAATGTCACAGTTAAGAAAACTAAAGCTCAGAGAGGGGAAGTGGCATTTTCAATGTCACACGGAGAGGAAGTAGTACAATCAGGATAAGAATAAGAACTGTGGGCTCTCCGGTCCCCAACCTCATATTCCTCCTTCTGCATTAGGCTATCAGGAGTTAGAGAACCGACTTCCAGTTCTGGCAATGACACTAATTCATTATTTCAGAAGCTCTCTTTTTTTTCTCTCGAGGCTCATTTTATTCAAAATGACGGGTCAAGGGAAAGTTTGGGTTAGATCAGATATGACTATTAATTGATTTCACATAAAGACCAACTTTGATCAATCGGTAATGGCTGCTCGGAGCTCTGGACTGAATGAAGTTCTGAGGAGGACACGTCTAAGTTCATTAGGAGACAGTGCCGGGATTGATTTGTGATGTCTGTCTTGCATATCTGTGGGTGGCTGGGAACGCTTCACAAAAGTACCATGATTGTTATTCTTGTCCTCACAGCTTATTGCAAGACGGCGGCTCTTCTTCAGCCTCTCACCTGCATTTTTAAGCAAGAAGAAAAAGAAGGAAGAAAGGAAAAGAAAACATACCCGCATGTGGAAAGCAAAACATTTCCCAGGAATTCCTAGCAGACTTTTGTGTATATCTCACTGACCAGATTTGTATAACGTGGGGACGCCTCCCTGAATGGCAGTTTGGGAAAGTAAGCATTCTGACTGGGTCCACTTCTGCCCCTCAAAACAAACTAGGATTCTGTTAGTAGAGAAGTCAATTGGATATTAGGAGGATACTGGCAGTGCCTGCCATGTGCACCATCCTGGGATTGGCTATCTCCAAGGTCCTTTCTAGCCAAGTCAGCCATCGGATGATTTGGCAAATTTAGTTCTTGGATAGAATGGTATTTTCTTCAATGAATATGCAGCCCCTGGTTCATTAGGGATATTTAATTGATAGGGATATTTAATTGGGAATCCATGCCAATAGGACAGGCCCTAATAGTTTAATCTAGGAAGACAGAGAATCCACAGATGAGTCCCATGAGCAATGCTCGGAAAGCCATGAAGTGACCTTAGCACGGTGTCCAAGGATTGGCAGCAATCCCAGCCGGGCCTGGATGAGACAAGAGGGATAACAAGGAGAATTTAAAGTGGCACAAAAAATTCATGACAGAACCAGAGTAGAACTCGGTCTTCTGACTCCCAGGCACGGGGAGTGCAGCGGTACACAGGCCAGCGGGGTCTGTCTTCAGTTCTGAGAGTATGAGGATGAGACATTGGAGCTAATTAACAACGAAGCATTTATTAACAACTGGATGAGTTTTGTGAATAAAAAGTATGTGAGCAAAGAACGGGATCCGTTGGTACAGAATGAAGGAATGAAGTTTGAGCTAAGAGGTAAAATATAAGCAGGAGTTAAATGTATGTACAGAAGGGTCCAGCAGTGTGCACGTGCATGTGTGTGTGGTGTACATATGTTCATGCTCATGTGCTGTGCAAATGTGTGTGCATATTTGTGGTGTGTATATGTGTGTGTGGTGGGTAAGTGTTCCTGGCAATGGAAACTGAATCTGTAAGAAGCCCAGTCCTCTCTCCACCTCATCCTAACGATAGGAAGCATCACTTGTAAAATTCTTAATCTTTTAGCAGGAAATAATATGGGACATCTGTTGCAGAGTTTTCAATCTTTTTAGTGAACCTAGTTAAATTTTCTTCCCTCCTTTACTCACTTAATAGGCAAATCAATAGTAGATTAATAGATATATATGATTTAAATAAAAAGTTCATATCTTCTTTTCCTGTCTAAGGACTGAGGC
>NW_006443570.1:16674871-16707721 GCF_000325575.1 Pteropus alecto | reverse complement strand
CAAAAGAGACCTCCCGTCCCTCACCATCCATACTAATAATGAGTAGGTTTATGGATCTTAGAAAAGAGTTAGACAGGAAAATTAGTTATGGGGTTTCAGGTCTGCCTGTAAAGACACTGAGGTCATCCTATCCAAGAAAGGGTCCGCCCTAATCTGCCTACAATTAAGCCAGAAGACATTTTTAGACTAAAAGTAACTCATAAAAAGAAACAAATGAACAGAGAATTAGGAACCAGTTTAAGCCAGTCACTCGCATCTGCACAGTGAAGACCCAGCGACCTTCAATTCACCTGAGCCTCATTATATCATCATTATAATGCGATGTATATGCCCAGAGGTTCATTAATATCATTATAACAGACTGAATTCTGGGAATGAACATGTGCAGAAAACAAATGATGAATCACTGAGTCCTGTCGGTCTTAGTTGTCAATCAAGGAAGCCCACTCACTCCTCTAAGAAAAGTGACCACCCACAGCAAATAGGGATAAAAACCCCAAAGATTTTGTTACCAGGCCTTTTGAGCCACACTTCTCTTTCTCAGGCCCCCTTCCATGTCTGGAAGTACTTCTCTTGCTCAGGCCCCCTTCCATGTCTGGAAGTGTACTCTCCCTTCTCATAAAGCTTTTCTTTTCTGCTGTATATCAGTGTCTTGCTCAATTCTTTGTTTGAGACATCAAGAACCTGGACAACAAGCCGGGAGAGGACCCCACTCTCCGGTAACACTAACAATGCGTCTCATCCAAATTCAGCTCCATGTGCTCTCCTGTGGGTAGTGCCACTGGCTGGGCCTTGGGTGACTCTCATAGGGTAGGGTTGCCAGATAAAATACAGCTAAGTTTGAAATTCAGATAGACAATTGCTATAAGGCTGCTGGGCTTTGGCCTGGAAATGGCGCATGTCTGGGCCTCTGTTTTCTCCTCTGTAAGATAAGGTTAAAGAAGCAGCCCTGATATGAGTGGAGAGAAGGGAGCAGAAGCAAACATGCCCAGGCTGGAGGATCCCATGAGGCCTTGGTGAGGAATTGGAGGCCTGGGCACTATTTGCAGCTTTTCCACACACTCACACTATGACCTTCGGCAAAGCACCTTTCCAGCTGCTTCAGTTTTCTTGATAAAATCAGAGTTTTGCGATACTCTCCACTTTATCCCTTGACCCAGGGCCACCATTTTAATCAACAACAACAACGCCGATTGCCCGCTCCCTCCATCCATTCCCTTATCCTCAGAGAAGCCTGAGGGATCTTTTCGAAGTAGAAGTATGACCCCGTGGCTCCTCTTCAGAGAAGCCTACAGTGGCCTCCATTACCATCCAAGTCAATGTCTCCCTTCTATGAGCTGGCGCCTCTGGCCCCTCGTGGGGGGAGGGGGGTCATATCACCACGTCCCTTACTTTCTAACTTCTAGCCATCCTGAATTACTTGAGCTTCTCAGAATGAATCATACTTCTCCCCCTCTAGGTTGTTGTCTGTATGCCACCAGCCTGAATCATGGAATGAATGAGGGGAAGGGAGCATGTATATAGCCAAAATGGTTTTTAAAACCATTGTTATCATTCATTATCACTCATCCTCATTCGATGCCTTCATCTGTGCTTCATAACATGACATTAATGTTGGGAAGAAGCAAGAGAATTAAAAATGTTAATCAAGTCGCAATCAGAGACTGCAATATGCTGATCAGTCCTGCAGCCAGGCCAGGAGGACACCTTCAGAACAAAGGAAGATTTCTGCTGGGATTGCTAACAACCCATTCCCCACCGCTATGAAGGGGAACCAGGAACCAACAGTCATTCCCAATGGCTAAAACCATGGGGAACCTATGGATTAAAGGCTGAGAACTACCTGCAGGCCTTTCATCCTACATATTCTTACCTTTTCAGGCTACATACTCTTCCTCTTCCTCAGTGTATGTCTATATCAAAAGAAACAGGTTAACAAAATATTTTAAACTATACTCACGGGAACTAAAGAATGATAATAGAAACTAAATTCTCCTAACACTCAGGGTCCCTCTCAGTGCCTTTGCTCTATCCTTCTCACTGTCCCTCTCCTGCTCTGCCTCTGAGAGGAGACCACACTCTTCTAATAAACTTTCTTTTTGACTCTGACTTTGGCATGTGTGTTGAATTCTTTCTACATTATCCACCAAAGGACCCTCGTCTCTTGGTGTAGGGCTTGGTTTCCAACCTCCCTTAGGAAAATTTGCCCTCTCCTGCATCAACATGATGAAGGCAGCCAAGAGTATCTTGGATTCTGGGGTACATTTGTGGGGACTTGTTCTAGGGCTTATCATGCTTGGCATGACATGGTCCCTGGAAATGTGATGGCTAAGGAAAATCCCCATCTCCCTCCCAACCCCCTGACATTCATGTGAACAAATGGGCTACAGCCTGAGGTCAATCACCAATCATTTGTGGACCTGGCTCTTGTGCAGAGAGCTTTTACAACTTGCCACTTAGAGATCTGAATCCAGCCCGCTGTGCAGCAGCGGTAGGGAGATTTCCTGGCCTGCTACCTTTGACTAGAGAAGGAATATCCACTGCACATAAATTTTCTTTGCGACATTATTAAAAGTCCTCCCAGGTACCAGGTTTGGGGTTATTGTGGTAACAAGACAACTAGGTGGTGCCAATTGCTCCTTTCCTCCCCTGAAGTAGATTTGGCACCACTTCTTACAGGAAGCCTTCCATGATTACCTCTTTTCTTTCCACCATCCTATACTGACTTTGCTCTGCTCCACTCTCATTTCCGTGAGGTGTGTGCCAGTGTGGGTCTTCTCAGGATGACAATATCAATTCCCTTACTCTGTAAGTCCCTTCCCTGAGAAATAGTAGAATAAGGAGTCCGAAGATGTGATGTCTCACTGGCATCACTGATGACTCACCAAGCTACTCGGTGGGGACATAACTCATCCCAAGCCTGCTTCCACCTTTCTCAACTAAAGATGTGCTGCTCCTGTTGGAGGTCTTGAGGGGGAACTGAGAAAAGTTTGGAGATCTTCTGTGAGTGCTTACAAAAAGAGATCTTGCCTCAGAACTAGAAGTGTGCATGATAAAAAGGAAAATGTGGATGCTGAACACTCTGGAACCAAAGCACCCAAAAGAGCATGGCTCTCGTCAAAGCATTCCTGTGCCAGCCATCCCTCATCCTCATGTTGTTCTTTGTTTACCAGATGCCAGTTTATCGGCAGATAGGCATAAAACAATTTTCCTGCCTTATAGTCACACATTTTAGAAAACTTCAACTCCCATTATCCATTGAATGATTTGGCCTACAAAGTTTTTTGACTATTTCTGAAAATCGAATTCACCTCCTGGGGATAAACGCTTGCCACAACTGAGATAATTTAAGAATCAATTTCTTCTCCTTCCTGAATAGGCAGCCCAACATCATTAGAGTTATACAGGTTGGGAGTGAAATTCTGGCTTTTTTATTTTACAGCTGAGTAGCACTGGGCAAGTGACTTAACCTCTCTGAACCTCTAGGTCCTCATCTGGACGATAGGAACATCTATCTAATCTCACGGGGTGAGGGTGCACATTAAGTGAGATAGTGTCCAGACTGCATAGTGGACACTCGTGAAGTGTTAGTACCTTTCTTTTCCCCCTTGTCTGGATCCTGTCAAGCTCTGCATCCACCGGATAGCTATCGGTTTAGGGCGTCTAGGTTACTCTGACTTATTTATAAGCCATCTCATCCTTATTTTACTTATTCTCGCACTGGTGTTTTAAGGGCACAGCGTGCTTACTCACTTCTGTTTTCCTTTTTGTGCTAGTGTGGTAGTAAGCACATAGTAGGTGCTTTAAAAACTCTCTTTCAATAAACCCAATGTGTCAAAGGTACTGAAACTACTTCCAACAGAAGAGTCATGTAAATAACTGAGTGATGCAATCAGAGAAGGATGCCATTTCCAGGGTAATAAGGAACTACTGGCAGTCATTTTGTAAACACATTTGGCCTCCCAGGGTGTCGGCTTTGAACCTCCTATGAGTTATGTAAATTCTCATATTCCTTACAAAGTGATTGCTTCTGCCTCGGTGCATTCTCCAAATGTCCTCTAGATGGCGGTGTTCAACACAGATAAAGCCCTAAAGCCTAGAAACTCACAGAAGTGGGAGAAAAAAAAATCTTTTTATTATCAATGCATTAAGAATGAATTTATCATCCTGGCTCAGCAAAAGCCTAGTTATTTGGTAAGAAGCTTTATGCCTGGCTAACGTGCAGCTTAATCAATCGGTTAGATACAAAGCCAGTTCAGGCCTTTGTCTCGTGCTCAGAATGAATAACTTAGCCTTCTCCGAGGTTCTGCTTTCCTGTTGGACAAGCCTCAGGAACTTAGCTTCTCCCCAGGACTCTTGGGCTAGGGATATGTGGGGAGGGTGGTGTTGGGGGGTAATAACAAGAAACAGAGAGTTCTATACCTGAAGTGAGAATGAGTGATGGCTTATCCAGCAAAGGGGTTTTAATGAAATGATATTTATAATAACAGCAACTAAAATGAATGCTTCTGCGTGCCAGACACCATTCAAACGTCTTCCTATTCCAACTCATTTAATCCTCACACAATCCTACGAAGATCTTAATTTTATAGGCGAGGAAGCTGATGTCTAGAGAATTAATGAATCCCACTATGTCCTATGGCTAGGGGTATCAGAACTGGTATATGGACTTGGACCTGGCTACAGCAGTCATGTGAGCAGGTAGGACAGGAGGGCTCTGCAGGGAGCAAGGCCTTCTCTGGCCAGCAAGGCCATTCATGTAACAGTCAAGAGCTTTGGTGCTAGGTCTCCTGGATTTGACTCATGGGCTCTATCCCTTATCAGCTATGTGGCCCAGGCCAAGTTATTTAACGCTTCTGAGCCTCAGTTCTCTTATCTATAAAATGGTATAATAAGAGAATGCATGAAGGCCTGACACAGGATAAATGAGGATGGTAGTAAATGAAGAGCATTAAAGGAGAGGCATGATGGTGAACACTTTCTCAAAAGGAAATCAAAGGCATAGCGAGTGACTGGAAACGTTCATTATCCTAAACCTCGCTCCCAGCCCTAGTTCCCAAACTGCCAGTCTTCAAAGACTTTGCTAGCAGCCACTCAGCCTAATCTTCACTGCCTGATAAGAAACTAAGACTCCTCTCCACAGTGTCTCTAAATGGCTGGCTTCTTGCTTTGCTCAGCAGTCTGTATGTGCACTTCTTGGACTTGCTTTCTTGAACACTAAGGTCAATATTGCCTCTGCCATTGGTCTTGAGAGAGGCTAAAGACACATGGGATGATGGAGTAGGTGCGATGAGGGAGGCAGGCATGGAGGGCAGTGGTCTAAGTGAAGGTACTGGGGCCAGGGAGGGCAGTCACTTCCTTTGAGCCCATTCACCAACAGTGTAGCTATGCCAACAATGTTTTGATAATAGTACATACACATGAGGTTCATTAAACCACAGCGTAAAGGCTTTAGGGGAAACAGCAAGGACCACAGGGATCAGTCTTGTCAGCACAAAGTCCCTTCCATTTACAATGCTCCATGAGAAAGTTATTCAGTTATTCTAAGCATGGACCTGACTCTGTGCCATGTCATCCCTGGAGATGTCCTTGGCAGGAACATAGCAGTACCCCTCTATTTGACAGTACCAGAGCCCCAAAGGCATCGCTTTATCTGTGAGTGGAATGTGGTGCAACTTAGGCTTGCGGCGGGGGGGAGGGTTGGTTCAAAGTCTGGAATTAGGAGACTAGAGTTTTTTGAAGATGGTCTTTAGACCAATGGTCCAATGGTTGATAAAATCCTTTTAAATGACTTCTATGAGAAATTCCAAATTACAGGTTCCAAAAGAGATGAAGAATCTAATATAATGCAGGCCCTCGGGAAGATGGAAAGACACTGGAGAGATGCAAGATTTTACCACTGAAAAAAGAGCATTTGATCACACGTTGGGTTCCTTAAGCTGGACTTTGCACCTGCCGTACAAGTATACTGATATTGGCTGAATGTTAGTAATGTCATCGCAAATGTGTTATACGGCAGTTACTGTGTTCCACTTTCCCAGTATGGAAATTGAGTGTCACTGAGAGGTTAGGGAGCTTGGCGAGCTCACGCAGTTGGAAGTAAAAAAAGAGGCTGGGTTTGGACCCAAGTCTACACCACCTTGATCATGTTGGATAGACCAGGCAGAGTACCAGGCTATGGAAAGAGTTGTCTGACTCACTGGCAGGTTCGAGGGCCATAAATGTGACTCAGAAATTGGAGGTGAGGCCTGAGTTGCCCTTTCTGAGAATGGAGAGAGTCACAGAACACTGGGTGATTTCTCGGATGTCTTCTCTCTGGGACTCCCAGGTGGAGCAGGCAGAGAGAAGGGTGGCCTTGAACTCTAAGTTCAAGTTGAGATTTCCAGACTTCTAGATTTCAAGAACTAGTAAAATGATATTAATAAAAAATTGAACATGGAATTGGGAACCAACTTTTTATTTTGCACCTAAAAAGCTTCCTATCTGCTGTCACCATCATTTCACATGAAAAGGACATTTTAATACACATCCAATTAAGAAGATTTTAATCTCATAAAAAGAATGATCCCTTAAATTTAATAACTTCCCTTTTATGAAAATTTGCTACTTTCTTTATTTTTTCCATTTTTTTTCTGTTTTTGATTAGTTTGTTCTTTTTATTCCTTAGATTCCATATATAAGTGAAATCATATAGTGTTTATCTTTCTCTGTCTGACTTAAATACCTTCTAGGTCCATCAAAGCAATATATTTTTCTATCCTTTTCCTTTTCATATGTAGGGGTCTTGTTTTCTTATCCTTTTAGCCACTCTATCTTTTGGTTGGAGCACTTAATTCTTTTCCATATAAGGTACTTATTGATAGGAATGTAGTTGTTACCACTCTTTATTCCTGTTTTTGATACATGTTTTTTCTTCTTAAAGAAGTCCCTCCAACATTTCCTGTAATACTGGCTTGGTGGTGATAAATTCCTTTAGTTTACTTTTTGTCTGGGAAGCTCTTTATCTGTCCTTCAAGTCTAAATGATAGCTTTGCTGGATAAATTATTCTTGGTTGTATATCCTGGGTCTTCTTCCTGTCGAATATTTTTTGCCAAGCCCTTCTGTCCTGCATAGTTTCTTTTGAGAAATCAGCTGCCAGTCTTATGTGTGCTCCCTTATATGTAATTATTTGTTTTTCTCTTGCTGCTTTTAATTTTATTTCTTTGTATTTAACCTTTGGCATTTTAATTATGATATATTTTGGTCTGGGCCTCTTTGGCTCCCTGATTTTTGAAATTCTCTGAGTTTCCTGGGGTTTTATGTCCATTTCCTTCACCAAGTTAGGGAAGTTTTCTATCATTATTTCTTCAAACGGCTGTTCAACATCTTGATTTTCTTCAGTTACTCCGATCAGATGGATATTTAGAGCCTTAATAGTGTCCCATATCTTCCTTAAATTATTTTTATAGTCTTTACATCTTTTTTCTTGCCATTCTGATTGAGTGTCCTGATTGGCTTTCCTGTCCTCTAGATAGGGCATGTGATCCTCTTCTTTATTCACTTTGTTTATTCCATTTAATATACTTCTCATCTCAGATAATGTGTTCTTCATTTCAGACTGGTTCCCTTTTATAATTTCCATTTCCATTTTTATGTTTTTTATCTCTTTGTTGAAGTTCTCCTGAATTTATCTACACTTCTCAAAAGTTCCTTGAGTATCTTGATAATCAGGGTTTTGAACTCTGAATCTGTTAGATTACTTGACTCCATTATATCTGGATCTCTGTTCTGTTCTCTCATATGGTTTCTGCTTCTTCGTCTTCCCATTTTGGCTGCCTATCCGTGTCTGTTTCTATGTACTAAGCAAAGCTTCTAAGTCTCCCGGTCCTATTAGTGTGGGTTTGTGAAGTAGGTGTCCAATGGCACAGTCTGAGAAGGGTTCAGCTGCAGGCCAAACTTAGCCCAAGCTCTACCCCTCCAGGGCCACCTTTTAGATTCAGCAAGCAACCCACAGATCCTGTGCTTATAGTTGCCTCAAAAGGCCACACCAGAAACCGAGGCCAGCTGCCTCCTCCAGGGTGTCTCAGCAAGGAGCACCTGACTCGCTGAGGATACACCTGATGTGGTTTGAGTGGGGCTGCGAGTTGGGAAAGGTGGAGTTTCAGGGAATCCTCTGGGCGGAGCGACCTCTGTTATTCAGTTTGATGACATCACAGCTATGGCAGCACTGTGTCCTGCACACTAGTAACTGGGAGGGCTCAACAGGGAACGACGGATCCTGACGGCACTTCTGTACCGCGTATGTCTCGCTTTGGCCCTCACTCCAACAATGTCTCCCTGTAAGTCCCTGGTGCCCCCTGCGCATAGCCAAATCAGCACTGCTGCTCAGAGCGAGCAGGTCTGTCACCGCGAATATCTGCTTGCAGTCACAGCTCCTTTAAGAGGCATCTGCCTCTGCCACTGCCACAGCTTCCATCTCACTCAGCTGTTCATAACTGGGTAGCCCCACGTCCTTGCCCCATCCTAGCATTGCAGGGTGATTTCTTGGATTTCTCTCGAGTTGTATGGCTTTCTCCTCTAGATCCCAGGCGATTTTTCCTTGCTGCTGCTCCCTGTTTCTGTCACAATCATCTACGCCATCTTCCCTCCACCTCTCTATTTTTCCCATTTTTCTGCAGTCAAAGGAAAGCATTACTCTCTCAGCAGTTCATGGGAATCCTGGTCTCAGGTGACCTCATCTTGTGTCTTACGCTCTGGGTCATTTTGCTGTAGTGAAAGTAAAAGAGAAGGCCTAGGGTGTGGGGGTTGATGGCCTATCTACCTTGGGTCGACAAGTAACCCTTTTGGCCCAACAATAAATTGAGGCAAAATTGATAAGGGTCATTTTGCACTAACTAGCCTGAATTAGTGAGAAGTATGAACTATAGCCTATTGTTAAAAGCGGGTTAATTTTCCTCTTCTCAAACATGCTTTCATACTGTGATACGAACTAATTTAGCAAAGAGTTGCTAATTAGATGTCTGTGGAAAATTGGGTTTCTTGAATGCATAAGACTGATTTGCAGATACTATTCTCAGTGCATGCCTGCTAATGGGTACTTCCAAGGTACTCATGACGAGTCCAGGAGAGAATGAGCCAACAGCAGAGAGCACATGCAGCTCATGGAACATGCTCACAAAAGCCACTTCCCCCATCAACACTTTCTATCTTCTAGTGCAGCAATTATTCCCAAAGTTGCCTAGATGGAAGATTGACTGCATTCTGCAAGCACCCAGGGGCTCAGGGCCATTATTACCTTCTTGAAGGCAGCCTGCAGTTACTGGCTAAGTGATATCTGTGGACACAGAGGCTTCACCTGTGGAAGGTGTGCAGCCTGGGCCCTGGCCTGTGTAGATGCCAATATGGATGATGAGATTTCCAGCGCCCCCTCCAGAGCGAGCTGGTCGGAGAATATTCACATAATAAATTGGTCAATTAGGCAGTGGGACAACGTGTTTCAAAAGGATTCAACACACTTATTGGGCCCAAGGTAAAGAACAAAACCAACATTTTTGAGCTTCTATAAGGTGCCACGTTCTGCGATAGGTGCTGAGGATTCAAAGATAAACTGGACAAAGTCACAGCCCTCAAAATGGACCCCAACTTGTGGCAGAGAGTGACAAGTAAATAGTGGCAAGATGAAGGTGTCATGACTGGAAGAAGTTTATGCACAATATTTGTGACAAGACAAAAAGAGTATCACGAGAGCCTGGGAAGTGGAGGTGTATCATAGAAGCAATATCTAAAAATGACATTTCCTGAGCACTCACTGAAGCCCAAGCACCCTGATAAGTAAGCACTTCCCACAACACTGTTTTGCTTAATTCCCCTAACGACATACTATTGACCCCATTTTACAGACATGGAAACAGGCTTTATTTGTGAGATTTAGCAGAGGATTAGGATCCCACACTCAGTGTGCATGTGCACACCCACATGGTGTATATATATTTGCAGTCTTTCAGCCGACCATGGGGACTCCTCACCTGTATCGGCTTCCTCCAAGGTCCTGGAAAGGCCTAGCCATGTGGTCTTATGTTTCGACATAATTTTCAAAAGTAAAATATTTTAGCGATAATCAGTTAGGACTCTTAAGGGCCCCTTTGTCCACTCTGATTTCTCCTCTATCACATTTCCCTTCGTGTTGAGTGAGTTTACTGTGTTAAGTTGTGGTTTGGATAGTTTGGGCATCTGCTTAAGGGGATGTTGCATTTTGGATACATTTGTTTGGGGATTAATGAGAATTATCCATAGGGACTTCAGTCACTTCTGTGCGTAGTTATTGCTAGCCACTCTGGTGTAGGAATGGCTTCCAGCATACTCCTACCAGCACACTGGGTGTGGCGATTTGAAATGCAAGGCTGGGTCATATAAGTAATATGAATGGGTCCTATAGCACCCAGTGCTGATGTGGGTCATGGAGGAGAGAAAAGGTGTGAAATGTGCAGAGCCAGAAGCTAGTCTGTGGAAGAGTCTTCCAATCATGAGACATGTAAAGTTCTCTAAGAAGGTTCAGTTTTCACTGATGCCTATCAAAGCGGAAGCTTCCTCCTTGTACATTAATACATTTGTACCATTAAGTACGATACGTTTCTTTTGTTTCTGAACGGAGACTTGCAAAACAGAATTTATCAGAATTCCCAAATTTGGCCAAGCACAGAGCAGTACTACAAATGATGATTACATCTGTGTTTTTTCCTCCCAACTCTCAATAATATCTCTTTTGATTAACCATGCTAAACAAAAAAGGCTGAATTATATTTCTATTCACTCCTTAGAAAATCATATTACAAATTTATTTTCCTATGGAAAAGCAATCACAGAGTATGCAGCCAAAAAATTTAGGAAAAATGTATTATAGAGGTGGATCAAGCAGCTAATTAATAAGATTCTTATTTTTCTGGATATTGTTTGCAGTATTTGTTAGGTACTTTAAAATTTACAGTCTGTTGTATATTTTCTCATTCTTGTTCTCATTTTTTTCTCATATTTGCACTTAATTGTGCATTTGTTATTTTGGTTCTTTTTCTTAATGCGGGTCCCCCAAAGTATATAAGTTTCAGGCCTGTCTATGCCTGCTGGGGGAAGGTGTCCTTCCTGTGTGTGTCATCTATGCTATTGACACACTAGACCTTTGACTCTCCTCCCAACTCCCTTTCAGTCCAACACCAACAATTCTGATTTATATTTTTTTCCTTAAGACTTGTGGCTTTTGAACCATCATCTCCCCAACTGTGAGTCACAGATTTAGCAAGCACTCTCCAGACACGACGAAGGAGTGAATCAGCTAGAGGGGCTGAGCACCTTCCCCAGGCATTCCCATTTTGTCCATCCCACGCCTGTCAATGAGCTTGGAAGTGCCAGGGGTTCCCATGCAGAAACATTTCTGTGCAGCCCTTTCAGCCCAAATTCCACCTTGGTATTTGGATGTTTGTTCCCTGAGTGTCAGGCAGAGAAAGCCGGTCTCCCTCGGGCACTGGTGACAGGCCCTGTCCAGGCACTCTGTGAGATTTAGTTCTACCGAGATGAGTCATGAACACACAGCTGTGAGTCTGGTGGGGAGAAGCCTATGTCCTTACACTGTGACAAGGGGGCTGAGCCCAGAGAAGGGCCCTGAACTCAATCTGAAAGGTCAAAGAAGGCCTCTTGGGAGAACTCACACCTGACCTGGGTCTCAGAGACCAAAAAGCACTATCCAGGTGAGGAAAGCAGCCATTGCATAGCATACACATATTGTCTCCCAGTTATTCAAACCGGAGAACTCACACCTGACCTGGGTCTCAGAGACCAAGAAAGCACTATCCAGGTGAGGAAGGCAGCCATTGCATAGCATACACATATCGTCTCCCAGTTATTCAAACTCTAATCTAGGTGCTGCTGTGGAGGGATTTTGCAGATGTGATTACATTCTCTTATCAGTTGATCTTAAATTAAGCAAAAGGGACATTATATGGGGTGGGTTTGACCTAATCAGTAAGCACTTTCAAAGAAGCCTTAGGCCTTCCATGAATTCACAGACTCCAAAGAGCCACTGGGTCTATAATTCTTCTCCCAACTCCCCACTTCCCCCATCTTCCTTTGTGTTGCCAACTGTGGACAACAAGCTTCAGCTCGTGCCCAGGGGATTCCAGCCTGCTCGTGACTTTTGCTTCTTTGCCCTATAAACTGTGCATTTACTTAGCCAGTCCCCACAGTTGTATAAGCTGATTTATTATAAAAATTACACACACGCACACACACACGCGCGCACACACACACACACACACACACAATACATTTATCTCTCCTCTCCTCTCCTCCCCCCCTCCCCTATTGGTTCTGTTTCTCTTATTGAACCCTGCCTGATAATGATGATAATGATAAAGTAATAATATCAGCAACTCACACCAATCGGGAATTTACATGTATCAGACATGATACTTAACACTTTTCAGGCATTATTCTCACTTATTCTGCTCAACAGCTCCTTGAGGTAGATGTTGTTATTATCTTCTTTTATGGATGAGGAAATAAAGGCCCAGAAAGGCTGAGCAACTTGTCATATAGCCAAACTATTTCAGCGCCAGGATTGGACTCCATCTACTACCCTGGGCCTCATGCTCCATGAGCTGAAACATAAGTAGGTCTGACCCTTTCGTGCTTAAAGTGGGAGTGATGAGCAATGAGATAAGAGAAGTTGTAGGATTAGGCAGGAGTCATAGCTGGTATGCTGGCCTGTTTTCTCCCTTGAGGGTGGAGTAGGTGGGAGAGAATCCTGATTTACAAAACAGAGAACACAGAATGTCAGGAGGAAGGCACTCTGAGATCTGCTAGTCCATCTCTCACTAAACACATGAGCAAACTGAGGACTTGAAGAGGTATGGAGAAGTAGCAGGTGCAAACAGGCCATCAGGTAGGTAATGTTAGGTGGAGAAGTTTCCTTCTGATGTACAAGCCTCACCACGGAACAGGGAGCTCTCTCAGGGACGCCTTTCCATGTCCGGAAACAGGCAAACTTAGGGGGGTTCCTACAAGGTCCTGCCCCCTAAAAAATTTAGTCATGTAGCTATCGGTTAGTGTAAGGTTTGGGGAGGAGACAAATTTGGCACTTCCCAGGCAGGAAGACGTGAATCTCTAAACCCTATGTAAAACAAGTTACCACAAGGCTGAGGAGATGGCTTTGTGCTGTGGTTCAAGATATGTGCCTGACTGTGCTGATGGCAAGGACAGCATCATGGCATCCATGCAGACAATGGTAATATTAATGCTAGTAATAATAATACTGGTAATAATAATGATGATTATTCTCCTTTATTTTTTTTTAAAGTGCTTTATAGTTTACAAATGAATGTTCAACAGGACAGTTTTCGTCACTTCTAGTCTTCCCACTTCACAAAAGAGAAAACTAAGAGTCATTAAGGGATTAGCTCTAGGTCACACAGCCAGTAGTGGTGGCATTGGTCTAGGCATTCAGACCCCAGTTGACCTCATTCTCTACTGTCCTACGCTGTCTCCTGCTTTCAGGTACTACACACATGTCTCTGGGTAAAAATGATAGTCCCATTCCCTCCATGACCTGCTTCCATTTTGCTTTGAGAAAACAGAGGTGAAGAGCAGCTGGAGAACCAGCTGACTTTCCAGCTGAAAAATGATGATGAGTTTGTACCAGCGGTGGTCAAAATATGAGATTAATTACACTCAATCCAAGAAGTGGGCTTTTGTGGGCTGTCAGTCAGAAGAAAATATTTTGAAGTCGAAAATTTAAAAATGTCACAACTAGTGTTTTGAATTCATAAATACTTTGCGTGCCTTGTAATATCTTATGCTTTTTGTTCAGAGAAAATACCTGTCTTTAAAAAATCACAGGACTTGGGCAATGCTCACACCATGGTTTAGCATTGAGCTCTGTAGGTGCCATGGGCCAGGGTCAGGTTCTCGGTGTGTAACATACAGAGGGAAAGGCACTCCCTTAGTAGCCTCTGTACCATTGCATGCAAAGACTTGCCTCCCAGATCCTCCTTTTCCCGGCTCTGTGACCTTGAGCGAATTCATATCTATGCTCCTGTTTTCTTCATCTGCAAGATGGAATCCAGATCAACAATCTCTCCTAGCTTTTGTGGACTAAATGAGATAATGTACATCCATTAAGTGCCCAGAACATGGCTTGAATGAAAGATGAGATTTTAGTGCTACCCACAGCCTTTGAAGCAAATGGCAAATGCTTTTCAAACAGTAAATGTTAGATAGGTATTTGTGGAAAGAATTAAATGAGAGATGAGGGGAGCCTTAAAATGAAATGTTAACAGTTATCCTGACAGTGACCCTAAAATCGCTCCAGACTGTTTTATACTTTTTGCTGGGTAAGAAATATCTATAGCGAATCACAGTTTTTCTAATACAATAGCCATGCACATATACTATTTGTTGGTAGGGGTAATAATGACGAATACTTGCAAAGCATTTTTAAAAACTTTTTGTTGGCATTATTTCATTTTATTTTCACAATAATTCAGTGAACTGCTGATATTATCACTGTTGCTGCTGTGGCTACTTCTGCTACTCGCTTGCATTTATTGAGTATCTGTCGTGGGCCAACCGCTGAGGTAAGTCCCATGTGTACTTCATCCCTGCTGCATCCATGTGATCTAGGCTATTAACAGCATTTTACACGTGAGAAAACCAAGGCAAACTGGTTAAAAATAATTGCCTAAAAGTCACATAGCTAGTAAGTGGCAGAGCCAAGACTCAAATCTGGGCCTGTCTTATCCCAAAGACACTGTCACAAAGCAATGACACGTGGCAGAGCCAAGACTCAAATCTGGGCCTGTCTTACCCCAAAGACACTGTCATAAAGCAAGTGTCATTATTTCATTATACAGATGAAGGAATACACTAAGATAAGTTGCAAGAATTGCCCCCAAATGACCCATCTCATAAAGGGTAGAATCTGGACCCAAATCCATGTACTCTTGCTCCAAATTTTAAGTTGTTTTTTTTTTACCACTTAATTGTCTTTCTATCTGGTGATGGTTAAAGAGAGGATGTAATCAGTCTGCCTTTATTAAATGCTTTTATCTGCCAAGCATGTGCTAAGCATCTAATTTTGTCCTTTGATCTTCCCCAAAACACAATTAAATACGTGCTCATAAAAAGAGGCTCAAGGGGTCCATCTCCAAACATTAATGACAGTTATCTCGAGTGGTAGGATTTCAGATTATTATTGTTATTATTTTCTTCCTTATGATTTTACATATGGTTTGATTTTTTAAAACAAATAAAGGTGATAAAGCTTAAAGTGTGAAGTTCATAATTACCCTTTGTTGGAGGTATTATTTGTCCCTATTTTCTGGCTGATGAAACTGAGTCTAAGAGAGGGAAAGCAAATGGTCTGTTCAAACTTAACTTCCAGAGCTCCTATTCATCAGTTCCACTGGGGTGCCCCCTGGGAGCCCCGATTTGCCCAGGGCCGGAGCACAGTGCCCTGGGTAATTTTATAATGTCTTCTATGGCAAGGCCATGGCTCCATCTACCCTAAATCAGCACCTGGACTCACCTGGCAGTAGGGCTTTTGGCGTACCTACAGTGTAAGTAGGCACAATAGCTCAAAGGACTATTTCCCAAATGCTGGGCTGTCACTCTTCAGTTTAGATATATTGTGTGTTGTAAAGTTTCCTTGGGGTATAAAGTGCCCCATGTGACCTCGCATTCCTCACCAGTCATTGCCTGGAAGGGTAGAGGTGGTGATGATGTTCAGAGGGTCTGGACACCAGTGGTGAACAGATGAGCATAGATGTATGAATGTATATGTTGGAGTGGTGCCCACACCATTTCTACCACTGAGGGTGAGGGTGTAGAGAGGTATGTAAATACCTCTCAGATCCATCCTTTAGTTTTAGAAATTTGATACTATGCCCTAAATGCAAAATGTTTGGTAATTATTTATTTAGATGACTTGATAGAAAGTTCGTAGTGAAAAATGGCATTTGCCAGACAATATTGGGTGAGCCCTCAGAAACCACTAAGTCCACCGAGGCAAGGATGCCCTCTGTGATAGTAAAAGCTCGATCCATTTGTGGAGCATATGTGTTAAAACTTAAAAATTAGTAAGTTATCCTGCAGCTCTTCACAATCAAGGCTAGAAAGACCAGGAGCAGATAGCAGGGTTTAGTAAAGAAAACACCAGGCCCAGGACCTGGATCTACTCCTTGGCTCTTACAAGGGGAATATCTTTGAATAAGACCCTTGATCCCTCTGGATTCTTCATCTGTGAGACAAAGAAATGAACCGGATCATACGAAGGATCTGTGAATATACAGGGATGCAGTTCAATTCTGCAAACATTTATTGGGCATTCACCTGTGTTCAACATTGAACCGTGGTAATCAGGGAGCAGCTGGCGATGGTAGGAGCTTGATTCTGTGCTGCCAAAATGCACTTTCGTACGTCATAGGTGAGGCATGAAGACCCTCCTTAATGAATACCCTGTGGGCCATCAGGTTTCTCCTTAGGTCTGAAGCATTCATTTCCCCCTTTCCCCCCGCACTCCCCCCACACATTTAGTACCTGCCTCACCCAACGTTCCTCCCCTACCCAAAGACAGATTGATTCTGAGTCCGAAGCCCTTTGATAAGGGCTACTTCAGCTCCAGAGCTCCCCCTGGGAATACTGAGGCTGCTGAGGGCATTGCAGCTTAACTTCTCTGCCTCATCCTGATTCCCTTGCTCCTTCACAGGTATTGTTCCCAAGGACACCGCCCCCCACCCCAAACCGCATGCATGCAAATCTCTGTCTCAGAGTATGCTTCCTGGAGAAACTCAAACAGCGTCATGGAACCCCATGGTCTTTGGGAAAGGGGGCTCCACTCAGAGTGGGTGAAAGCATACCTGGTACTCATTTCATTTTCTGAGATGCAGGCAGAGACATCACCTGTGTGGTTTCACGGGAGTGGATTTGGTTATCCCGCATTGATAGATAGCTCTCATGAATATGGCCCAGGCATCTAGTGAATGCTGAGCTTTGAAAGGGAAACTAAGAAAGCTCAAGTGTGCTCCTTTAGTATCAAAGAACCGTAGTCAACAGCACTTCGCTTTTATGAGAGCAAACTCCTCTGGCCTGACTTATCCAGGTAATTGGAAGCCCAACTCTTCCCCTTGGAGTTAAAAAAAAAATGTCTAGGTTGAGCACATGGTAGAAATTCATGGGTACCTACTGACCAGGAAGAACTGTAATACAATATCAGAGCTGTAAGAGGAAGTTCTGTGAGAGGCTGGCTGAGTATGACTTTGCTAAAAATTTCCAAGACCACTAGGGCATCTTCCGCTCATTAGGCAGATGTTGCCATTGCAGTGGATTCAGAAAACCACGGTTGTGCCAGAGGACAGTCTCCCCGCCTTCCTTCTAGACCAGCGAAGTGTGTAGTTCATACTTCGGGGGAAGTCATGGTCATGTTTAAGGCCATGTGCTCCCTGGGAAACATCGTGCACACATTGGAGCACTGCACAGTGGAAAGAACACCACGATTCAGACCCAGAGTCTGGTGCTTGCCAGTGTGTGTCCTTAGACAAGATACTTCACCAATCAGAATCCTTGTTTGTTTACTGGTAAAATAAGGCTAATCCTTAAATTTCAGGAATTTTGTTAGAACCAGAAATAATATTACTTGCTTGGTCCTCAAAACTGGAACTATTACTAGTAATAATAATATCTAGATAATACCGATATTATTAAAATGAAAATGAACATTAGCTAACCAGTATAATGCAGAGACTAAAACTTGAGTCTATTTGATTGTTGACTGTAAATATTATGTAAAAACGAATACTCCCATCAACCATCCAACGCTGGAACACAATGCTGCCAGAATCATTAGTGCTTTCTTCCCCTTAGTTCTTGGGCTTCACTCATAGCCTGGCCAAATCTTGGTTTGAGCTGCAAGTATGGATGAGAGAAAAAGGTGCCTCTGACTTACAGAGAAACTCTGGGTTGGCAGGGGATGAGGGAGTAAAAACACCAAGCTTGTGATCTTGGATAAATCAGTTAATCTCCTGAGCCTCAGTTCATTTGCTCATTCATTCAACTGACGTATATTATACACAGATGAGTCAAGTATGGTGCCTCCCATAACAGCAACATGGTGGGTTAGCAGAAGCAAGTGCAGGGGACATGCTGACATGTCGAGTGCATGCTATGGGACATGCAGATCCAAGTGAGGCCCATGACGGCATGACTACTTCTCTCTTGATCAGGGCTATAGCCCCAGCACCCAACACGTCAAATGCTCCACAAAGAAATAAAAGAGACATTCTGCTGCATAGATTGGGGTAACACTTGAGCTGAGTTTTAAGCAAGAAGAAATTAGGAAGAGACAATAGAATGGATCCCCTAGGCAGACACAAGAGCATGTGAGAGGACATGGGGCTGAGACGTTGGGGAAATGCCTGGTATGACCAGCATAGCATGTTCAGAGGGCAGGATGAGATCCCGGGGAGAATGAAATAAGATAGCAATACGACATGGCTTGGGGAATAGGTTAGGCGGTGTATTTGCAGCTTGCTACCTTGATGTATATATGGTATAGATTTATCGTGTAATTGTTGTTGTCATGACTTCAGATTCATGTTTAATGTTGTTCATCTATGATTGATCATTAATAAACAAACATGCATGTTGATGTGAAGCTCGGTTCTGCATACAGTATGGATGGATTCATTATTCATCCAACAGATATTTTATTCTGATAAATGCTAATTGCTGCGCCTGACCAAGGTAACTTGCTGAAGCAGACAGAAGGCTGCAGCCAGAAGGCTGCCTGGGGGACTTAGATTTGGGCATCATACTTTTTCTGCTCTGAGTCTGTGTTCCTGGCTTCTGGGGACATTGCTCAGTGCTCGCAACAGGGAAGGAAGTCAGGGTTTCTCAATCGACCTTTAGTATCTGCTTCCTCCATCTCGGCACTCACGCGGGGAGCCTTTGTCGCCCACAGGTTGGCTAAGCAGGGGCATAGAGGCCGAGGAGAGAGAGAACTTGGGAAAAGGAGAAATCACAACGTGTGAAGCAGTAAAAGAAGAGAGGTGATGGCAGAAGATGGCAGCCGAAGAGAGGCTGGCAGGGCTCTGAGGAGCAGATGGTGGCAGGAAGGGAAAGAAAGAGGCTGGTTTTATTGATGCAGGAAAGAAAAACATCAAACGGGGAAAGGACGAGATACAAAAGGATGAGAGATGAGGAGGTGCGGAGAAAGAACTAGGTTTTGGAACAAAAATCGAAGAGGGAAGAAAGTTGAGGCAGGAGGAGGAAGAAGGCGGGGAGAAAATGAGCTACGATGATTGTGTAAAAAAAAACTCCACAGAAAAGGGGTCTATGCAGAAATTCTGAGCTCAGGGAACACTGCGGAGGCGAAGGGAGAGTGTTTGGCTTGCCCTGCTGGCTTGCCAAGGATTCTCTGAAAGGGGGAGGTGTCGCATGTCCAAATATTCAGTGGTGATGCATGAATTAGCAGACATCAATTTGTGTTTAAGAAATCTCGATGAAGCACCCCAAAGCACAAATCAAAGCCATCATGCGAATGAGACTGTTCATCCAATTAACACACATCCAGCACCTGGCTCCACAGACTGTGGGAACACAGGCTCAGTCTGGCATCCGACAACACAGGGGTTGTTTGTTTGCTTCTTCACTTGTCTGTGTGTTCCATGGCAGTGGAGGATATCATCTTCAGGAATGTGGGCTCTGCTTAATGGTCACCGCCATATCCCTGGTTTTCAAAAGTCATGAAAGGAACTCATCTCGTGGCTTAATTTAGGCAACGCTTCCACTATCCTGCAAACCCGTGATGGCTCTTAGAAAGAGGATCAGGCAGCCCAGCCACCAGCTTTCTCTGCTGTTTGCCAGGGCTGGGAGAAAGCCAGCTCTGGGCTGAGAGGACTGAGCTTGGCATGGCTGTGGGCCCTGCAGATGTCATTAGGCTGGTTCCTGAGCAGACAGGTCACAGCGCGTTGGAGCTGGGGCCGGGAGAGGCGGGGCGGGCCTCAATGGGACCCAGAAAACTCTGTGTCTCTGGAGCTTCATCTTTCCTTTCAGGCCTTGTGCCTAGTGGTTGCAAGGTGCTTGTCAAACCCCAACAAGTTTGACAAACACCTTGACCTCCATTTATTCTTCCTACTCTTTCTTTTGTAGGTGGACTTGTTCCCTGTACTCCCGGGCCTAGTTAGAGTCCTTGTTTAACTTAGAGACATATTTGTGTACTCCTTCCTTTCTTCCTTCTCCTCCCCGCCCCCCATAGGCCACAATTATTTATTGAATGCCAACTGTATGCCAGGCACCAGATGCGCTTTCATTCTAGTTGGGGAAAATAGCTTAAAAACATAGATTACATAAGATGTTAAATGGTGATAAATGTCCAGGAGGAAAATAAAGGAAAGAGGGTATAAGAAGTCTCAATGCGCATGTAAGTGCTGTGTGGTGGTTACAACATGAGAATCCCCAGCGGCTCAGAGAAATAACAGACCTGCCCCTTCTTGTGGGTCAGACCTCTTAGATGTGGTTCTGTCTGGATCCGTGTGTGTCGTCATGCAGGCTGTCGGCCTGGATTGGTTCCATCCAACTTCTCCAACGATACTTTTACTTTTATCCCTCTCCAAACTGCTGGCCTACTGCAGGGGTCTCAGAATGCCATTGGTTAAGGTGGCTTTGCACTTTTCCTCTGGCATAAATCAAAACAAGCCACATCTGCTCGTCTTAGGGTGATCATGGCCACTGTATACAATTGTATAGGTTGTGCAGTGGACTATCCAAAAGGATGCTCTTGGCATAGACTACGATGTAAACGGTGCTACCTTGGGTTGGGCAGTATACAACCTGCCCAGCCAATCATGGTAGCCTATCTGGGTCTATATAAACATTGGGAGGCTGGCTATACTGTGGTTGGACTCCGCATGAAAGAGGGCATTGAGCAAATAGCTGCTACCTTAGAACTGGCTTTCATCAGTGCTTCCCAATGGCTGGCATCACTTGTTCTCTCCACAGATGTCCTAGAGTCTGAACCACACCCACAGGGACCTTTGAGACCTATCTGCCTCTACTGACCTTAGCTGGTCTACCATGCTCTATTACCTGCTTGACCCGGGCTTATCCCATGACCTCTTCATCAGCCTTTGCATCTCAGGCCTTGATCTCTTGGTTACACTTACTCCCTGGAGAGATTTTCCAAGCATCTAGACTGGGGTATTCTATCAGCTTTGCCTTGCTGCTGCTCATGCTATGAAGAAGTTCAATTCCAAGCGCACTACTCCTCTTTGCACACTGGAAATCACAGGGTGCCTGATCTTGTCTATACAGCATCCACCACACTTCTAGAAGAGTCAGATTGGGGACCAAGGCCTGTCTGACTCTGGAGCTTTTGTGCTTTTCACCTTGCCCTCACTGCCTCCCTCCCTTGGTGTGTACGGATACCCAGAACAGTTTGCACAAGAAACAGATACTGATTCCCTACAAAAAAGACAGGAAACAACTCTTCCTGACTGCCTTATCCATTTCCAGAGGGCAGGCACACTAGGAAAGTTATTTCCACAACTTCTCCAATGATAAGAATCATTAAGGGGTACTTGTTAAACATGTAAACTCCAGGGGCCACTCACATCCACAGTATCAGAATATCTGGGGGACAATCTTGAGAAATGGTGTGTTTAAAACACATCCCATGCAATTCTTGTTATGAAATTTTAGGAAACTTTGGGGAGGGGAACATAACCATAGTGGACATTATTGAACACTATCTCATGTCAGCAACTCTTTCGAGTACTTTCCATATAGTAATATTTTTTATCCTGCTAACAACTTCTTGAGGCAGGTATTATTATTCCTACCATATGGATCCGCGCAATAACTAGGTCCTGCGGGTCGGGACACTTCTTGAGGCAGGTATTATTATTCCTACTATATGGATGGGGGAAGGGGATCAGAGAGAGGTTAAGAAACTTTCTCAAGGTCGTACAGCTAACTTCCTCCGACTCCAAAACCTGCCTCTTAACTACTATGCTATGCTACCTCTCAAAGAAAAGGATCTCTTCTGCTGACTTCATGCACAAGAAGAATGAGCGATGTCTCAAGTGGTGAGATAAAAAACCCTTTGGGAAAAGGAAATTTGTAATACACTAATAGTGGCTTAGAATTCCACCCCATTAAGAAGGCTTTGATGTCCATCAAAATCTGACCCAAAGGACCCGAAGCTGATATCACTCACTCAGAGATTTGTCAAAGAAAGGAGTTAGTGACAGATTTTCTTGGGAAAAAGAGAGGAGAAAAACACGTGTCTGTCACCTGGTGTTAGAAGGGAGAGGTCGCAACATTTCGGGAGGAGGCGCTGGGACTGACCGGGCCACCTGGTTTTCTCTCTGCGTCCACTGTCTCCAACTGCACAGCTCTGCTCTCCGCAGCTCCAGCTCCTAAAAACCCCACTTAATCGCCTGACCTAACATGGTCCATCCTTCCTCCTAATCCCTGTTTTGTCACTTTTTATGACATATATCTTTTACCATTAATTTCCATATATGTGTGTTTTGTTTCTACTACTACTCACTCAACAGACTTTAAACTCCTTTAGAACTGAGACAAAGTCATACCTATCTTTGCATCACAGATGGTGCTCAGAACATGGCTTGCTCCCTGAAGATGCTTGGCAAATGTTTCACAAAGGTGTCTAGGATACCCTAACATAACTTCGCAGACTTATGAGAGCAGCGCTTTTCAATTTTGTTTTATTTTATTTTTTTAGTGCTTCTTAAAATTTAAAGTGCAAAGAAATGGCCTCGGGATGTTGTTAAAATTCAGGTCCTCGTTCAGAAGGTCTGGGGTGGGGCTGGAGAGGCTGCACTTTTAACAAGCTCCCAGGTGATGTTGAAGCTGCTGGCTTAGGACCACACTTTGAGAAGCAGGGCTTTCTTTGTCTTCCATGTACTGCTTCTTGTTGATCCGATGTTTCCAAAGGAAAGAACTGGGAGCTGGGTTTACTTCTCCTTAGGTGCTCTCTTCTGTGCTTGAACTGAGTCAGGCTACCTAAGTCAACATTCTTATATGAACTGTGAACTGACTTAAACATCACTAAATGTGGTTCAGTTCAGTTCAGTTCAGTTCAGTTCAGTTCAGTGCAGTTCAGTTCAGTTTAGTTCAGTTCAGTTCAGTTCGATTCAATTCAATTCAATTCAATTCACTGCAACATGCTGAAGTCCCAGTTTGCCTCTCGGTTTTACCCATCTATATTATGACAGTATCTGTCACTGCACCTCCTCGCACATTTCTGCCCTTCAAATATTCATTCCAACCAACATACCCACTGTGTGAGATAATTAAATAAAAGTGTTTCCTTTTTTTTTTTAATGTATGTTCTGCCTCTTTTGGTTGAAAGCAGTCCCCATTCCCCGAAGCTGGGTGGCTGGCTTCCTATCTTCCCTGATAGATTTGGGTATCTTGGACTTGTTCTGCTTCTGTTACTCCTTTAATGATTCCCTAGTGCTGATGCCAACACCTCATGCACACGATAAATCAGGAAATTTCTAGATGGATTAATCAAGAGCTGAGTCTATTAAAACATCACAGAGACTGATTATGATGGAGAGCCAAAAAAGAGTACCTGTGCCTGTTGCTCATTATCTAAAATTCTTAGAGCTAGGTTGTACACCATCATTTATACCCTGCCTGCTTAACTCCATCTTCTACTCTTTCAAGTCAAAGATGGAATCTTTAAGGCATGTTTCCTGGCACCAAGGTGTTACTATCAAACTCTTCCTTTATTTTCCTTCTTCCTAAATCATCCATGTCTAGGAGAAATAGTGGACCACTATATGAATAAAACACATTGACTTTGGGGGGTTTGGTTGACCCCATTGTCACCAAAGATGAGATTAAGTTCTTTTGCCCAGAATGGGTTAGCAGTCTGAACTTTCTAGCCCCGCATACCGCAAAGAGGATTTGAAGCTGATCATGCAAATGTATAAATGTAATGAAAAGATTTGATTACATAAAAATCAAGATAATGGAAATGCAAGCTTGGTGGAAGATTAGTCAAAGGAGAAAGGGAAAGCAGGCATGCAAGTCACAAAAAGAGCAAACATTGGGAAACACAAGTATTAAAGAGATATTAAAAAATTGGCTCTGAGGTTCCTGGCGGCCAAAGCACAAAGAGAATAAAGTTAGTTGCTTGATTAACATTGCGAAATGCATGCCATCTCCTTTATCTTGGTGCTTAGGTCTGAAAACAGTTTCCCCCCATGAGTATTCATAGTGGGGATGTGGTATAGTATAACAAACAACATCCTTTCCAACATCTCCACAAGACATGTAATACCATTTTGTAGACACTTTATTTAGTGCAAGAGCAAAATATTCAAAGACAACTCAGATAAAGCAAATATTTAACTTGAATTGAGAGGAGAGAAGGGTAAATGAAAATTTCTAAGATGTCATGCATAGCTTGACAAAAATTAAATATCATAATATAATTTTGTATTTGTTAAATTAAAAGAGCTCATTATCTTCATAATACGAATTACATAAAGTGGAACCCAATAAAATCAATGTAAGCAGTGAAGTATGATCAAACAGCTTTCATGTGTTTTGTCTTGATTTTGCATAAAGTTCAACTAAAACATAGGATAAAACACATAGGCTTGTTTGCAGTCAGATAGACATGGATCCAAACCTCAGCTCTTTCGCTTATTATATGAGAGACTCTGGGCAGGTTACTTACCACATTTAAGCTTTAATCCTTTGCAGTAAAATGAGGATAAAAATATACATCAAAGTGTAACATAGTGTCTGGAACACTCAATGAATGCGAAGCACTCAATGAATAGTAGCTCTTCTATTCTTATCCAGAACTTTATTGTCTGATATGATAGCCACTAACCACATATGGTTATTTCAATTTAAATTAGCTGAAAGTAAATACAATCTAAAATTTAATTTATCATTTTCAAGTACTCAACAGCCGCATGTAGCAAGTGGTTACTGTATTAGCACAGATATGGAGAATTTCCATCACCACAGAACATTCTGTTGAATAGAACTGATCTAGAGGAATGTATAAACTACATATTATACAAACTATTCTCCAAAATATTATTTTTCTCAGGTTAGCTTTGGTAAAACTTGGACAACAGACAGTTCTTTGGAAAAAGCCTAAAGGGCTGGTATTTTGATTTCCTAAGCAAATCAAATTTATGTCCTTTAAGAACAAAGTAAATAGATAGTGAAGTTTGAGAACACCTGAGAGGCTGACCTTCTGAATTACTTGTTGCCCCCTGCCCACATGGAAGGTGTACCAAGGGTCCGTCTCTAGGCAGCATGAGGAATTTCCTTTGTAAATAGGCCTGAGCCTGCTCGAATAACAGTAATACATAAAGTATCGACTCTCCCGTTTTTTCTGAATTGTTTCCCAATGTTTGCTCTTTTCATGGTTTAAAATAGTAATTGGTTCAGTCAGGAGAATACTCTAGAAATGGAAGGAGGAACAGAGCAAATGATCTAATGAAAACCTAGCTTTTGTCTGCAGTTGGCCTAGCAGCCAAGGACATGCAATCATGGTTCTTCAGCTTCCACGCTCCCTTGCCCTCACTGCCTCCCTCCCTTCTTGGTGTGCTCCTCCATCAGGGCTGGGAGTAAAGGGCAGATGATTCCATCCATAGTGGATCTCCAGGCCTTGGAAGAAACTCCGGCAATGATCCGGAGCCACATTTAACGCCCTCGGGCTGCTTCCTTGACCCTGTTCTTAAGTGCATGACCAGAGTAAAAGAAATCTTGAACAAAAGCATTGCCTTTGGATAACCGGTAACCTCTCTCTCTTTTGCTCATCTAGGTAAGCTGTTTCTCTTTTCTCAGGGATGAGGAAATGCTGACAGAAAAGAAAGCATTCCTGAAATTCTAGAGTCCTTCAAGTTGGTTAACTGTGGAACTCTGGAGGATAGATTGATAACTGCATGTGAGAATTTCTAAGCAAATCTCTGACCACTTTTTCTCAGTGAAAATATCAGAGGTAAAGAGAGGAAAGCTGCATGACTAAATGTTACACATAAACACAATTCCAACTTTACATGCATAAAAAAAGCCAGGCAGTTTTCCTTTGTTTATGTGTGTGTGTTGTAGGGTGAGGGGTAGGAGGGAGTTTTGCATAAATGTGAATTTCCGCATCTTGAATTTTCCTAAATGGGGATGCACTATTTATGCTTCTTGCAGTATAATAAATTACAAGAGAACTATGAGTGTGTACTCACTACGGTTGATGGGGTGGCTACCTCATGTTCACTCCTAGAAGATGAAACAATTGACATAATGGAATGGAAGCCCTGGCCAAGGTTGACACATTTTTTAAAAAGGCTTTGGCTTTATATTTATCACAAGAACAAAAATGTGTTTTCACTGACAGAAAATTCATTTCACCCACAAAACCCATATTTCCCTCACCTGCTTTCCATTCAGAGAAGCCCTACAAGATGAATGTGTTCTCACCCGCAATAAGAAAGATAAAGGCTTGGAAACTCCACAAGTACTTTCTCCTAATTATCGTAACTGGCATTTTTTTTTATTGGGCAAACCATCTATTCAGATTAAACTACAGCTCAGGAACCTTTTATTTGAAGATTGCCAGTGTGAGGTAGAAAGGTGGCTCGATTGTGTGATTTCCACAGCTTGAATACCCCAAGAGAAGCTTTGAAAGAGATCCCAGTATTTGCAGGCAACTGATTTTTGTTAGGAAAGATTTAAAAATAGCCACAGCAACCTTCCTCCCTGTCCTCTCCCCTCGAAGTCAGCCGGAGGCCTTTCCCTGTTTAAATAATCAGAGAGACGTGTCAGAAGTCTCCTGTTATTACCCTCACATCCCAGGTTCCCCTAAGATCTAAATAAACAAATGAGTCCAGCAAATGGATCAGAAAGCTTCAGCCCTGCTTAGCATTAGGAATATATTTACCCATTTAATAACTGTTATTTATCTAGACACTTAATTGCACCATTGTAAACACACAGGGAAATCCATGGAGAAAGGTAGCTCAGTTGCCGAGATGAGATAGTATTTAAAATTCTGCTCCTATAGCCCAGCTCCCTCCCAGAGCCAATCTTTGGGTCTGGGATCCGGGTGAGTTGTTTTATACGTAGTAGGGACCTACCAAGAGGCCTCTATCCACTTGGCATGCTTCTTTGCATGGAGTAAGTATGCAGTGTATCAACAAAGGAGTGAGTGAATGAGTGCAGAAAGGGAACCTAGGAAGGAGAAATGCTCTGTTTAGAATGTATAGCAATTACAGTCAAATTTCTGTAAGCGAAAAGTCTTTGCTGGTGTTGAAGATGGAGGCCAAGCTATAAAGGCCACTCATCAATCTAAGTCCCCAAAACTCTGCACCTTTAAATTAGGCCATGATGGCAGCGGATACCCCAAAGAAGGGTGCTCTGGGCATCATGGCAGCATTTCTGAGTCTGAGAGTCCATTCTTAATTTTGCTCCTCATCCTTTGGTCTGTCTCCTCTATCGGCCTCCTGGATTTGGAGGCTTTTGTTTTTAACTCTATCAATCCTTCAGACCTGACAACAGGGTGAACAGTATTCACTCTGGCTCTTCATACTCCTGCTTACATATAATTTTACATTTACCTTTGACTTTCTCTTTTTACCAACCTCAGGTCATTAATTCATTTAATTAAGCTCTGGACCCTTGGACCTACCCTTTAGTTGATTCACTTGGTCCGAGCCAGCCTGGTGCCCTTAAAACTCCTTCCTCACCTCTAGTTAATGTTCCAGGCACTTCATAAAAAGCATTTGCAACTATGATCTAGAAGCTCAGGAATCATCTAGAAGTTGCACCCCTCCACAGTGTTTTCTGATCCTTCTTGCTCTGGTCTGACATTTGTGAATTCTCTCAAAGACTGTCTTGTTTTTTCAATTCTTCATCTATGTTTAACTCCTCCAGATTGACATTCCAGTTGGTCTACATTTCTGATCTGTGGTATTGACTATGCCCCAGGAAAGCTCTGCAGATGGTGGGTCACTGCTGCCATGCCCTCTGATTGACCCAGGTTCTCGAAATCCTGGTACATGTCCCAAGGATGGTGGGTCACTGCTGCCATGCCCTCTGATTGACCGACCCAGGTTCTCGAAATCCTGGTACAGGTCCCAAGATGAAAGCTTGCTTTTCAGAGAAAGGAGTTTGTTCGATGGTTTCATGGGTCACCCTTTTGAGAGTAAAAAGACAGTATGATTTTCTCATCAAAGGTTCCATTTGCCACTCTGGACACCAGCCCACCCAGTCTCCAAAAGCCTCACTGCCTCCTGAGAGAGAAACCTCTTTTTAGGATCACAAGAACTGCGATGGGTCTTTGAATACAACGAGTATCAATGTTGCTGACTGACTAATGGACCAAATGACTGTGATTACCCTTGATAGTCTTTCCAGCTCTTTTATGGTAAGTAAAGGACCCAGCAGCAGAGGGCCTATCCTAAGTACAGCGCATAGGCACCTCTTCGTATCACTAGATCATGGAATATTAAATATTCTCCACAATCAAATAGGTTGGAGAATGCTGTTTCTGCATTCCCCTTTCAGAAAGTCATGATGGACATGAGCATTGACAAGTTTTCACGAGGCCTGTGGGGAGGAAACCTGCCTTACTTTGCTTATACAGCCTTATTTATGCTTATCTGACCGCCAAATCTATTTTTATGCTACACCCACAATATCCTTTGGAGCTAGTATTACCTTGAACACATTTTGCAAAAATATTGATCTTGCTCCAATTCCCTGCTCTATCTTATACGTGCGTGCGCAAGCATGCACACACACACACGCATGCGCGCGCACGTGCGCTCTCTCTCTCTCTCTCTCTCTCTCTCTCTCTCATCAAAAGAACTGCCATACAGACATCATTCTCCATCTCAGCCTGCTCCTTCAGAGACCTGCTCTCTTCCTTCAGGCACAAGAATCTTACCCCCATTCTGACTCCCACTCCCACAGGGACCACTCACAGGGATACCCAGGCCCCACCAATATGCAGAAAAACATTCCTATTCATGGACACAAGAATTTATTATGCAAACCAGGGGTTGACAAACTTTTTTCTTAAAGGGCCAGATAGTCAATATTTTAGACTCATAAGCCATTTGGTCTTCATCACAACCACTCTGTCCTTCTGGCATGAAAGCAGCAAAGGACAATACAGAAACAAGTGAGTGTGGCTGTGTTCCAGCAAAACTTTATTTATGGATACTGAAATCTGAATTTGATTTAATTTTTACATGCCACAAAATATTACTCTTCTCTTGATTTATTTTCAACCATTTAAAAATGTAAAAGACACTCTTAGCTCACAGGCCATACAAAAATAGGCAGCAAGCTGATTTGACAAGAGGGCCAGAGTTTGCCAACTCCAGAAGCTTTATAGCAACAATAGGTTCCTAAAAACTGCATGAATTTTTCCCCAAGAATACTATTGTAACATGTTAAAGAGTCTGCTCCTTGAAGGATATTGCGATGAGGTCTTTAGCAATAAGAATCTCTCAATTCCTAAGTCTCAAGCATGCGCCTTCTGAATAATACTGCTCCCCACTGCCATCTTCAGGGGACCTCTGCATTGAAGGTTGGCTTTCTGGTTTCCCTGCATCCCAAATGGGATCTCATGCCAAAGGAGCCACTCTCTTTTGCCAACACTAGCCCCATCGGCTCTCTGGCTGTCAGAGATTTGGCATCTGAGCTGGTTCCAATTGGAAGCATTCTGCCCACAGTTCTGTTCAAGAAGTTGTATGTTTTAACAACAGTTACAGCATCTGCATTATACCCAAGATGCCAGTGTCATGTTTGCACACTGTCACTGCCGTGATAAATATTACTTCCCATATCTGAGAATCAATTCGATTTACTGGCAAGACAGCAGTCTCCACCTGAAAGACAAAGCTGGCTGCCTTCCCCATGCATCTGTTTCGCCATTAGCTCAGAGGCAGAAGGGAACCACCAACCAAGACAGCCACCGACAGCATCTCCCCTACACTTCAAGAAAATGTGAAAATGCTCAATCAGCCAATCATTTTCTCTACAGGATGCCAAGCGCCCAGCTTGAGGGGTCCTTTTCAGTGATGTTATTAATTGTTTGGGTGAGGAACAGACACTGGTTTGGTATGCTTTTTGAGGAAGGTTCTGGGTACTGAGCAGGAAGCAGAAGTTAGGGAAGATTCTCTATAGCTATAAGCAGTGGCTTACTATCATTAAGTCTTCCATTCATAATTCATTCTGGCAGTCAGGAAATACTGGCTGGGCCTGTTTTGTGGCAGGCTCCCCCGTTAGTTGCTGCTGATACAGAAGTGGGTGAACAGCATAAAAGTGTCACTCTCCTGGAGCTCCTTGCCCAGCAAGAAAGACAAGGACTTAATCTATCAATTACAACATCAGACACCTAGAGAAGGTGCATGATAAACCAGAGAGTGGTTCAATCCTGATTTCTCTCTGTCTCTCTCTCTCTCTTCCTCACCCCCCTCATTGTCTCTCCCTTTTTAAAAACTACCGAAAATAACTACTAACTTATGCCCCCACTTCCAATGTTGTATTGCTCCCCCCCGCCACACACACCTGTTCACTGAAGCAACCATTTACTTCCTCACTCAAACCCTTTTGATGGATGGATGACTATTACACTTAGAACAAAATCTAAAATGCTCTGAGGGCCCACAGACTTAGCATCTATACCCCCCATCTATACCCTCTCCTCTTTGTTTATTATGATTTTTCCAGATCCTTTATACATGTTCTTTTTATTCTTGTTCTTCTCAGGGTATGGGGTCTGGAATCTGATGGTTGTATCCAAATTCTGACTCCCCTGAGTGATTTTGGGCAAGTTAGTTCACCTCTCAGTGTCTCAGTTTCCTCATCTGTAAAACAGGTATAATAATAGTGCTACCTCCCAGGGTTGTTGTGAAGATTAAATGAGCTAATACACACAAAGTGCTGAGAAAGCACCTGGCACACAGGAAGCACTCAGTAACGTTAATCAGTGCCATTGTCATCAGCATCCCACATCCCTTGGGTAGAAACTTGACCATCACTTCCTCAGAGAAGTCTTCTTTGATTCAATCTAATTAAGTACCTTTTTAATACACTCTCTCAATATCCTCTGTTTTCTCTGGAAATCAATCAGTACAAAAGGTCATTATACAATTATGTGCCTAGCTCATGGTTTAATGTCTATCCTCTCATTATATTCTAGGTTCTATGATGGTTGGGTCCATGTCTACTTTGTTCCCTGCTGTGTCTCTGCATCTAGTGTCGTACCTGGTACGTGATAGGTATTAAGTGAAAGGATGCTGAGTGGATGAATAAATTAATGGACAAATGAATAAAAAGGATGGACCAAGGAAGTTCTTTCTAGAGGAAATGACTCAGAGTTGGCTTTCGAAAGCGTGAACATGGGTTTCCAGTTAAATGGAGAGCCTGGGGTGGTAGGGAGAGGAGATTTCGAGGAGAGAAAGCCCCTGGGGCAAAGGCACACAGAGAGGACACTCAGGGAGCCATGAGCAGTGAGTGTCACTGAGGTGGGGCGGGGAGTGGGCGGAGCGTTGGGATAGGTGGGATGGCCATCTCTTCATCGGCGCCTACTCTCTGTGTGGTGATGAGCACATCATTACCCTCTCCAGGCCTATTTCTTCTCTGTAAAATGTGGAAGGTAATACTTGGTCCTATCTACTGTGGTGTCTCCCTCGAAGTGGGAGGCATCAAAGAGATGCCATGTAGAGAGAGGCTCATACAGGGCTTGTTGGTACCTGACAGGTACCCAGTCAGTGTTAGGACTACCTTTCCTCATCCCCATCTCTGCTTCCTTTGTCTCCCCTGCCCTCTCATGTCCCCATCTGGAGATCTAGGCCTCCTCTGCTTCCGAATCAAACTTTCTTTATTGTTGTATTTTTTTCAAAATATTCATTTATTCATTCATTTTTTTTCTTCTGTGCCAGTCTTGTCTTGCCTGACTTCAGTCACCATCCTCTACCCTGTCCAGCAGGGTAAAGAACTAAGTCCTCTCCATCCCCAGATCCAGTGGCTGGCTCACAGCAGCCAAGGTCCTGAATTTCTTTCTTTCCAATCAGACCTGGGACTGAGGACCTCTGAGAGTGACCTCTGGGTCCAAGTCGCAGCCTTGCTTATACCCTCATGCCTGCGCTGGCTTTTTCTGATGGACTGATCTGCTTCTCAGCCCAGTCCTGAATACCTGCAGGCCACTGGATCTCTAGAACTGGTGCTCCAGCACTCCTCTATACCTGGTTCCCAGGGGAGTATACGCATTTAGAGCCGAATGAACTGGGAGGCAAAGGGCAGCCAGCAGGTGGTGGCTGCTGTGATACATGCCTGGACTATGGAAGCCCCCAGTAGTGTGGTTTCACAGGTAGAGAAAAGCACCTTTCCCCAGGTGTCTTATGCACACACCTCTGAGAGCATTAACTAAAGCTTGCCCTAAGGGGCAATGACTGACTGAGCTTTTGCTAGATGCAGCCTTTCGACTAAGGGAAGAAAGGGCGAGAGGGCTTAGATATAAAGAGGGATGAGCACGAGGTTTCTCTCCTTCCCTCTCTCATGTCTAAGTAGGTTTATACATCTCTGTGCACACGGATCTCATGAGTCGACATGAGTATGATAAACCCAAAGACTGCCATCCTTCAGAAGTCTATGCAGTATAGCAGGGAACCCAGCCGCAAAGCTTATGTGTGACATGTTCACGTTGAGGAATAAATGGCAGCTACCACACCACAGCAAAACGTTGGCTACAGACTTCATTCGTGTATGAATGCTAAAGAGTTGATATGTCTCTCCCATCTCTGCACACACGCAGACACCGCTAA
>NW_006443570.1:16638704-16674852 GCF_000325575.1 Pteropus alecto | reverse complement strand
CTCGGGAAATTCTTCTCCATAAAGCAAGTTCTCACATAAAGCAAGTCTGTTCTCACATCCACTTAGGAACTGAGCCCCCTTCTGCTGATCTCATACTCTGTCATGGCAGCGGGGAGGTGGGGGGGACCTGAGTAGGAAAGGATTTCAGATTAATCTTCCTCAAGCACAGACATTAACCTTCTGCATTTAATTCTTGCAAATGAACTAAATCTATGTATTTGGAAAAAAAAAAATCACTTGTACAGTCTGGCTTGTGAGATATTTTTTAAGCTCATTCATGGTTCATTAGGAGGCCGTTTACAGGCTAAAGTGTTGAGAAAGTTCTTGGCAGCGGGCCAAACTGAGTTTTAAGATGTTTCTGGCAAGGGGTTCTGTTGACATTTCAGGGAATTTGGAGCTGGCTGTTGTGGAAAGTCCCAGTCTCCCTCAGTGGTTCTCAGACTTCACTGCACAGTAGATTCACTTGGGAAGCTTTTAAAAAATCTCAATGCCCAGGTCCTACTCCACACCCAATTATAGGAGAATGTCTGGGGGTGAGTGTCAGGCATCGGTAGAGTTTGACGATCCCAGCTGATTCCAAAATGCAGACAATTTGGGAACCACTGGTCTGGACACAACGCGGCTTTAGAGCTGCCCATCTCTCCTTTCCTCATGATGATGTCGGAGCTCATTTGATTCTCACCACAGCTCCATGAGGCCATCTGGACAGGCACTAGTAGCCCCACGGGGCAGACTGGGGAACTCAGCCACAGAAAAGCAAAGCGGTTTGTCTAAGTTCAAAGAATGTAAGTTAGCAGCCAAGTCCTGGGATCTTTCTTTCAGGGCAGCAGAGGGCATTACAATAGTATATGATAAAATGGGAGGAAGATGAATGTGTTTACGTAAAAAGATTCTGAGAGCATGCATTGAAGGATTAACATATGGCCCCTTAGACACAATCCCATTCTGGGAGTACTATTTCCAAAACAAACCACAGACACATACACACACACAAACACATACACACACACACATACACACGCACGCGAACACACACACATATGGCCACTAAGGGTAGAAAAAATTTCCTTTTTTATTGTTTGTTCAAAAATAAATGTTGAATAACTATGATGTACACCTGCGACTAATAAAATATTGTCATGTTAGCTATATTTTAATAAAAAATCTTTTTTAAAAAAGAAATTAACGACTTTCCTGTCACATTGATGCTCCTGTCCCGGCTTCAGGAAAGCCTAGGGAGCAGGAGTTCCTTCACAGGAAGGCTTCCATGGAGGAAGATGTGTAAATTGCAGTGGCCTTTATGAAAGGAGTAGATTCATGTAACACCATTTTCTCAGCCCTAGTCACAGGGTTCAGTAGCTCATATAATGAGATTATTCCAACCTGGAGGCCAATTGAAAAAGCAATTACCGACCATTAAAGTCCTTTGCCCAGCTCCTCAGCCGCCCACCTCAGCCTCTCTCTCCCACACATGTCACCCTTGGTCCTCCTCTCCAGATCGGTGTGGAGCCCAGGAGGAGAGGCAGGGGGCCTGGATCCGGGCAGACTGCAAGGTTTCTCAAGAAAGTCAGGCAGGAGTTCACCCCTTGCTCAGTGATTGTTGGACCAAACAACTCCAGGAGAAGAGAGGACTCACACTTAACACAGCTCCCATGTGCCAAGCACCGTAAGAAATGTTTTTGCAGGCATTGCGTCATTTCGCCCTTATTAGCTAATATTTACTCCCTATTAGTCACTAGCCCGTGAATGCTGAAGACTTGGCATGTGTGTTGTTCCTTGTCCCCCGAACACTGGCAGACGTCACTGAAAGATCACAGCATGCGTTCCTGCTCAACCTGAACTGGGCCTTAGGGTTTTCAATAAAGCAAGGAGGCTCTGCTCTCACATCTGCTTCAGAACCTGAGGCCAGGTCCCTGAACTCATGCTCCCAGAGGGAGTGCCATTTTCCCAATGAAGGAGCTAAGGCTCAGAGAGGTGCAACTCACCTGACGTTGCCTGTGGGCAAGTGGTGCCGCTGGAACTCTGACCCAGACTTCTAGCTCTGAAGTTTATCCCAGTCCTGGCCTTTCCCAGTGTCACGCTTTCCCTCACCTCTGTGCCGCTGTACATGCTGTCCCTCTGCCAGCTTGACTGACTCCTACTCATCCTTCGAGACCCAGCTGTGGGGCACTCGCCACATTTACGAAGCTGCCCCAGTTCCCTAAAAGTTAAATGTCCCTGTTTTCTGTTCCTGCACTGCCATGGACACATTTCCATTATTCCACAGAAAGCCCTTTATTGTAAGGATTTGTTTCTTATTCGTGTGACAGGATGATATCGTGAAACATTAACAGATGTATTTTTGCTCCAAGTATTAGTGTCGCTTCTGTCTTCCCATACCCCCACAGAGGGATCAGGAGGGACCACAGCATCCTTTACCAACTGCCCTTGAGGTAGGGCCAGCTTTTGAATTTTATCACAGACTCCTGAAATCAATGACACAATAGTTTGGAAGGAAAAAAAGCCCTTAGAGTGTCAAGAGCACACATCCAAGTCTAAACAAGAGAAAGAAGCTCTACCAGGGCCATTTTCCTCACTGCCTGTCCAAAAGCTGGAGGAGAAAGAAACCTGGAGAGGAAAGCAAGAGAACAGGATTCTGGTGAGCATCCTGGGGAGGCCAGAGGGAATCTATGTTTATTTCAGGATGAGGGAGTTGCCTGGGAAAGTGAGCAAGATGCTCTGGTCCCTCCACATGGCTCCAGCCTGGGATGACAGAAGAGGAGTGATGAAGCCTGGCAGAGACCACCTGAGTCGACCCCTTCAATATTTTGGGGCCCCCGGGAAGCTCATAAGAGCATCAGAAATTCTGTGTTCCCCCAAAGGGGATGTGGAAATGACTGAAAACTGTGTGAGAGTCTAATGTGGATAGTTTAACTGGATTAGATTTACTCACATTAGGCTTAGGGCAGAATCCCCTTCCTTAGGACCCTTGGGATTTTCTACCTGGGCCCTCCTGAAGCTGCAGTGCTCCCCCTTCAGACTGCACCTCTGTCCAGGGCTGGGCCTCCATCACAGGACTGGTGGGGCTTCCCAGGGCCTTCTCACCCTCAGGCTCCAGTCTCCAAGACTCAGAAAGTGGGAGGGGGTTTCTCACGCGCCCTGTTCATTGTCTTGATCAGGCTGCTGATATCCTAGTCTAGGGCCCGGGCCGACAGCATCCTTGATGGGAAATCTCTAGAGACTTGAAAGTTTAGTGTAGGACAGAGAGCATCACATGAGGTTCTCACGATGGGAAGCCTTCCTCAGACAATGACTGTTGAATGGTCTTAAAAGGCCTGTAGAAATTGGATTGGTAGAGATGCAGGGAGAGGGGCGTATAGAGCCCAAAGGCAGATAGCAAAGATCCTAGCTTAAGGATGTTAGTGACATTCACCAGGTAGAAAGAAGTTATGTTTCCTCAAAGAAGTCAGCCTGAGCTGTGTTTTAGCAAAGGATGGGGTGACATCCATTGCCCTGAAGTGGTCGTCAAGTCCACTCCCTGAAGAAAACAAAGCCCAGCCCAAAGTGCCAACATTGAGCCAGGTTTTTTAAAAAGGCAGTAATAAGGTGATGGAGGTAAAAAAATGCTTTGACCCATTATAGTAGTATGCTTCATACTTGTGTTTTCAAGAGTAGTCACTGCCTGGGAACAGCTTCTTTCTTCGATGGCCACAATTTTCTGTGAACCTGTTGGTTTCCTGAGGCTGAATGGGTAGCAGAGCACAGTGGAAGGAGAAAGATAGTTGGTCTCTGTGGGGGCATCCCTTTGGCCTCCCTCCCATCCTAATTCTAGCCTCACCTTTGACTCAGATGTGGGTAGATTCACAAACCGTGCTCAAGGGGGCTTGAGGCTCACAAACAGTGGGGACTTGAGTGGAGAAATTAAAATTTTCAGTCTCTGAGTCCAGACTCTTCTCTCCTCTACCCAGGGGTAGGAGAGCAGTGAGGTGAGGGTTTGACCCCAGTGACTCCTTCATTCTTTCTTCCCAGGAGATACCACCTTTTAAGGCCTATGATCTCTATAAGCTCACCACACATCTAATTTCCTCCGTGAAAAGCAAAGAAGAAACAAAATCTAAGCAGTAGACTACTTCCCAGAATGACTAAAATAACATTTTTTGCAATAGTGTGTGTGTGTGTGTGTGTGTGTGTGTGTGTGTGTGTGTGTGTGTGGTAGGAAAAGAGGCAGAGGTCTAAAACTTCCAATTTGGATTTTAAGTCCTTAGGCCTCTTAAGCAAATATAAGCCAACCATGCATCATTACAAGCAGTATCTAATTTATCGATTGAATCCCCATAAATGTCAGCTAACAATGTTGCCGTAAAATAATGTCCCTATAAAAGACCAGGAAGGCTTTTATGGCTCTTGTGGACTAAGGGCAGAGCAATGCTTCTACACTGGGCATGCAAACAGGAAGAGGATTAACGAATCCTACAACCTGCTGACAAAGCCAAGGTGGATGGGAACCCACAGGCTTCATTTGCTTGTTTGGATTCTGTTTGTGGGTGAACCCAGCATGCATGTAGGTGCACGCATAACCTCTCTTGATCTTCTGTGTGTGTGTGCCTCCATGAGAATAGGGATCCATAAACAGATATGTGTGTACACGCATTGTATAATGTGAGTCTAGACTGTGTCTTTGTGTGCTTATGTGGATATTACTCTGAGATTCTAGATGTTTCACACATGTCAACAAAAATGGAAAAGAAGTTCATGTGTGAGTCTCTGAAGTGAGCTTTATTGGTGTCAGAGTAAGAGTTGGTGTGAGGGCCATGCATGGACCAGCGCTGGGGTGTGACAACATATGTGTGCTGTGGGCAAGTGTGTTTCTCAGGGGAAGGTTTTACAGGGGTGTGGGTTGAGTAAGTTCGTCAGAGACACCAGCCATTTCAGGCCTCAGTTCCCCTAAATTTCCAGCTCCCCAAAGAAGGGGCCACAGAGGCCCTCTCAGCCCTCACACATTCCCTCCCTGCCCATCTTCTGAATTTCCCAAGGAGCCTGGCCAAGGAAGAAGCACCCCCAAGGAACTTCAGGCTCTGGGTAGTGTGCATGCTCCTGACTGGTCCAATCTGGGATATGGTCTCTGCAAGCTGCTGTGGACAGCACTTTGTTCCCTGAGTTTCAGCCCTCCACGAAGGTCCTGGATCTTGACTCTTTACCTCAAATCTGTTCCAGCCCACCCAGCTGTATGTCCTGCCTCTCTTTGGTTCTGGTACCTGAAAAAGTGTGGACTCCACCTGCTCCTCTTTGGAGAATCTGAATTCCTCTGACCTACCTGTCATCCCTTGGAGAACCTTGACCACTGCTGCCTAAGGAGCTTCTGCCCCAGGTCTGATGTCACTGTCCTGCTCACTTGATGACAACAGGTCAAGTTAACCTGCATCACTTAGTGATGACTTGGTACCAGCTAATTACACTTCCTAAATTCATTGTTTTGTCTCAGTTTCCTCTTTCCGCTCCTTGCTCTCCAGCTTCACAGATAGAACACTAGAGCTGAAACCGTTCCTCGTATACAGCTGTTCCAACCCTTTCATTTCACAGATCGGGAAACTGAGGCCCAGAAAGGGGAAGTGACACCAGTCTATTGAATAACTTATTCGACAGAAATTGTTTTGAGTACTTGTGATGTGCGACATCCAGTGCTAGGCTAATCTATGGAGAAGAAAGACATTGTAGGTGGGCCATTAGGGTTCGGTATGGTGGATGTTATTACATAGGGAAGCACAGGAGTGTAGGAACAGAGAGGAGGGAATCCTACACAGATGGAGGAGATGACAGAGGGCTTCCAGAGTAGGTGGTGTTGTCTCCAAGGAATTGGGGTGAGGGAGTTTGGACAAATGGAGAAACTTCTAATATAATGCACTGCTATAGGCTCCTTTCCAGGGCACCTGCTTCTCCTTATTAACATTCCAAAAAAGAGGGAGTGAAGAGGAGTGGAAGGAAAAAATAGATGAATAATAAAAGTATGAAAGCATGAATGAGTAAATGAATGCAACCGACATCATTATTGTCCCTTATGTGCTGGCACATCTATATGTTTGCTCATTTCATGCTGACAATATTATGATTATTCTCATTTGACCAAGGAGGCAACTGAATCTTGGAGAGATTGAGTATTTTTCATGCCATATAAATAGAAAGAACCAGAAATCAATTCCAGGTCTTCCTGGCTCTGCAACTGGCTTTTCCACTCTATCCTGCTATCAACCGTTGCCAACCTACCTCAAACATTAGATGAGTAAAGTCAAAAGGTAGTATTTCACTGACTGTTCCCTCTCAGCATTGTAAAGGAGAACAATCCTTGTCCTCTACCCACTAGCCAGTGAGAGGAGAAAGGCCTCCCTCCTCCCCTCCTTCCTGCAGCAGAGGCACCACTCTCCCATCTGCCTAAATTCAGGTCAGTGAATCAAATAGAAGTCTCCTCCAGTAAGCATAGTAATAGGGTCTTTGAATCTGCTGAATCTTCATCTTCACTGGAAGCCAAACGAAGTTTGATTTGTAATTCACCTCGCAGAGTCATAAAGCAAACCAGTGATTGCAGGTAATGCTCAAACCTTGTCTCTTTCCAGGCTCTGCAGCCTGCCTACCCTCACAGCAGGCTCTGCTGAACTGACCTGACCTACAATCTCACCCAACCTCATCCCCAGAGCAGCCAAGCTCAGCTTGGCCACATCCTGGAATCACCTGAGAAGACTTAACAACACTGATGTCTGGGTTCTGCCCAGGAGAGTGGTGGCATAGGACTCTGGACATTAAGATTCTTAGAAGTTCTCCAGGAGATGTGTGCAACGGGGGCAGAAAACCACTAGCTCAGGATGTATCCTTACCTGAGGCACCTGGATTTAAATAGCTTCATTCTTTGAAACATGCTTTTGATACTGGTCTGCCCTGATCTGCGCTTCTGTTTTGAAAATAAGTCTTCTGCTTTGTTCTGTTTTAGGAGAATCCCTCAACTGCCCAGACTCTTTAGAGCTGAAGCGTGCTTTGTTCTTGCCACACTCCTCTTCTCTGAGTACAAGTGGGTCGAATTCTGTATAGCCAGCCTGTTCACAGACCTTATTGGTGCTGTTCTCTGCTGAGTCCTGGATTCTCACCTATCAGGACACCCTCATGCAATCTTTGGAGCAAGTATCATGAAAGGAAAACTGCCATTTCGGAGGCAGGCAATCTTTGGTTCAAATTCTAGCCTGAATACTCACTGGCTATATAACTTCCTGATAATCAATTCTTTCACCGGTCAAACGGTTGCTATAGTTATTTATTTTTGTTCAATAAACCACCTTCAAAATGAGTGTTGAAAACAACATTTACTTTACTCAAGAATCCACAATTTGGGCAGGGCTCAGCATGGAGAGCTCAGTTCTGCAATACTCAGCATCAAATGGGGATAGCTTGCAGCCTGGGGCTAGAGTCTCCTGAAACCTTGTTCACCTACAGGTCTGGCACCTGGGTTGGAAGACTCAAACAGTCAGGGCCGGGTGCTGGGGCTCCTCAGGCATCTCTCTCTGTCTCTGTGTGGTCTCTCACATGGTCTGCCCAGCATGTGGCTCTGGGTAAAACCACATTTCTTATAGGTCGGCTCAGAGCTCTCAAGGCTTGTGTCCAAGACAGAGCTGCCTCTTTCATGACCCAGCCTCAGAAATCACATATCATCTCTTCCACTTCATTCTCTTCATCAAGGCAATTATAAGGGTCCCCCTGGATTCAAGAGGTGAAGAAGTGGAATCTTCCTCCCAATGGGAGTGCAGCAAAGGTTGGGAAGAGCATATGAGACTGTAAGTATTGCTACAGCCACTTTAAGAAAATACTATCTTCCACAATGGGAATAATAATTACTGCAAAATAGACTCTTCACCTAAACTAATTAGTCTTTATTATTAATAAGCCAATTGTCTCTACTATCTCATTTAAACCTCACAGCACCTGAAGTGGGGCATTATTCTCATTTTACAGAAGCGAGAACTATGATTCAGAGGGGAAAGGGGGCCATCCCAGGTCACCCATAGTGAGTCAGGGGCTTAGATTTGAAGGAGTCATCCAGACTAAAATATCAGTATCAGTAGTGCTAAGGTTGAGAAACCCTGCTCCAGAGACAATATTCTAATCATTAACTTATTATAGGCATTTCTTCATGTTAGTTTCTGCCCTCCTTCCCCTAAATCCTTTTGCTGTCCCAGCTTCTCCCCAGACTAGCCCTTGGCTGGTGTTTGTTCTACCGGTTTGGAATGATTTACAGCATGCCCTCCAAGGCCCTGTTTTGCTCACGGGGTTATATTCAGGTCTAGGTGGTGGGCAGTTTCAGGGTCACTTGAGGTCTACTAGTCCAGGCTCAGCTGTGGTGGGTGAGTGTCTTTTCAGTCAAGAGCCACATGATATTTAAGAAAAGACCAGGGAAATGCTGTTTGAAGCCTGTGGCCTAAGCATAACTCCTCTCCAAAGACCACTTCACGGAGGGAAGGGAAGATATGCCTCCCGCTCCAAGAAGAAAGGAGGCATGGAGCTGGGCAATGACGTTCATTCACGTTCATATCGATGTTAGTACAATTTAATCAGTGGCCAGGTATTTTAAAAGCACTACACTACAAGTTAACCTTTAGCTAAAGGTAGGCTTTTGTTGCCCTTTCCTCCCCTCTCAAGTGCTCATTGGCAAGTTGCCTAATGAACACAGCTCAGATCCATTAAGCCCGGGCAGATGCGGGGTTCAGCATGAAGTCAGCCTCTGAAGGCTTTTAGGAAGACCTAGAGAACTGTGACAATGGGAGAGAAGATACACTCATTCCAAGACAATAATTGCATTCATGCTCTTTGCTGAGAACTCCATTAATTCTGGATGAGGTCAAGGCTTGGTATGCCAAGGGCATTCTCTTGAATTAAGTCTTCTTCTAATGTGGCCATAACCATGACAGGTAGACCAAGTGGAAGCTCAGGCATCACTGCACTTTGGCAACTCTAATGCTGGGGCTGTGGCCTTGGCCATGCCAGGGGAAGCACGGTTGCATTAGTGTTGGAGTCAAAAAAACTCGGCTTTAAAACCTGGACCGGACACTAACTAGTTGTGTGACCTCTGGCAAGTCACTTGACCTCTCTGAGTAACAAAAAGCATCAAATATAATGACACAGATTAAAAACTCGATGTATACACATTGCTATTATTATTAATCTAGTTCTAAAGAAGCTGCAAATCTGATATGGAAAATTACTAGTGTTCTTAGGGTTGGAATTTGGAAATCTGTATATCACCTGAGGCTCAGTGCCCCTTCCTTTGAACTCTCTTTGCTGGCTACAAATCTGAGACACCCCTGGGGGCTATGGTCAGATATGAGGCAAGGATATAGACATGAGCTGCCCAATACTGTAGCACCAGCCACAATGAGAAATTGAAATATGGTTATGGTCATTGGCTATTAAGAAATTAAAATTACTGTGACTGAGTATCTGAATTTTGAATTTTATTTAATTTTAATTAATTTCAATTTGAATTTAAAACATACTAGATTTAGTTATTGGGAGACTTAAGTATGTTTGGAACAAGTTGGTATATGAACCTAGTTTCTCAACTGTGACTTAGAAAATCAAGTATTTCCACTGATAACTGAGATGAGCTCTATGTATAAAACACACATCAGATTTTGGAGACAAAAAGAGTATAAACTATCTCATTCATAATTTTTTTTTGTATTGATTACATGTTGAAGGTTATTATATAATGAAATATTTTAGGTATTTTGAGTTAAATAAAATATATTATTAAAAGTAATTTCACTTGTTTTTTAAGTCATTTAAATGTGGCTACTGGAAAATGTAAAATTACATATGTGGCTTATATTATATTTCTATTGGCCAATGCAGACATAGACCACCCAGACAACTTTAAATCTAGATCCAGACTGCCTCTATTTTAGGCACAAACAGTTCTGCCAGAGTTCCACATTGGGGTTTAGAGCCAAAGCTCCAGATGAAGAAAGCACATACTTTTGCTGATTTCGTTCCCTTCTCTGTGTATATATTTGCCTTGAGGACCTTGTGAGAAGGAATGACTACGTGGGTCTTAGTAGGACTCAGATGATCCTAGATCTCTTAGTCAAATGCCATCTTAATATCAACCCTCTAAAAGTTCTCCATCCTCTCTGCATTTTGCTTTCTTTCTACGGAATGTGTTTCCATTCTCCTACTGTCTTGTTTCTTACATTATCTCTGATACCTCTCAGATATCTAACATGATTTGTTTACTGCCTACAGAGCAAAGGAGTTCTCCATTCACTGATGCAGAATATACCTCTTTCAAGCTCTGTAAGGAGCCTTCTTATTCAAGCACTTCCAGATCTAGAGAGCTGATCTTTGTGAGGTCTGCTTCAATCTCTCAGCCCTTTTCAGAGTGAAGTCTCAGCTCATTTCAGTCTTAGGCCTCCTGGACCAAGACATCCAGATAGGCCCTGGAAGTCATGTTTAGGCCTAAGCACATGGCCATTCTCAGTACAAGCCTGTGCAATGAGAAGAGTAGGCAGCAGGTACTTCATGAAGTCAAACAGAGAGTGGACCAGCCAAGCTTGGGTCCCAAGTCTAACTCGCACAAAGCTTTGTGATATTTAATGAAATGTGGAAAGAGATTAGATACCCCCATTATCCCCAAATCAGGTCTGAACCATATCCATCAGCAAACTCATTTCCTCCTCAGGATTACCGACAACTGCTTCATTGTTTACTAAAAAGCAATGGCATCCCTGATTAAGTTCACGCCTGTTATTCATCTATAGGAGAAAGATCTTTAGAGGTCACTAATCCAACCATTGCATTTCTCAGTGGCGGGGGCGGGGACCCAAAGCCTGAAGATTAGAGGGCGTCACTTTCAGCCCTGAGGTTGCGAAGCTCTATGGTAATAGTACTGTGATTTAACCAGGAAAGAGGTGAAATGTGGAAGATGCATCATCGGATTTAGAAAAGGATATGGACAGGCTGGAATCCTGGCTCGACTACTTACTAGCCATCTATTATCTGACCAAATGCCCCAACTCTCTGAGCTTCAGTTTCATCCTCCGTTAGTAGGAATGATAAAACCTATTTCCTGAATTTGTTTGCAAGAACATAAACCTGACATACAGTAAGTGCTCAATAAATGGTAGCCCGATCCTCAGAGCCACTATTATAATGCCCCAAATGTCCGTTAATGATTGCCTTATGAGCTGCCGAGAAATTAAAAATGAGTGAACTCCCCATTATCTTTTGCTTTATTTCAATTGATCATTGAAGCACATCCTTCCAGATTTCTCACCCTTTTTTATTTCTAACATCCTTAGTAAAGGCAACTGAACCTCAATTTTAATGTTATTCCTTGGATTTGTGAGAGAAGAGGAGGAGACATAAACCCCAAGTCACAAATTACTGGACAGCTACGTTTACTCTTGCTTCTGACCCTTGTCTTCATTAACTATAGGCAAAAAAGAAGCAGGCAGGAAAGATATGATGTTCAGGTAGGGACCACTAAGCCAACCAAAAGGCCTGGGATATGGAGATGAGTTGGCATTGGCTCTTCATGGGTTTACTCAAAGTTGGGAAAATTCTAAACCTCATCCCCTGGATGACGGCGGCAAAGATGTCACTTTCCTGAAATTCAGGGATTACTCTATTGCAAGCAGCATGGTTGAAAGTGGAAAACTATCTTCATAAATTTAGTTTTAGATTTTCAACTATTAAATTATCATGTGGAGACTTGCTGGGAAAGTGTGAGTTGGTTTTTATCTTCAATGATCACCTCAGGTGAAAATTATCTTCATGTAGAAAGTCTGCAGAGTGTGGACAGGAGACTCAAGTTTAATTCTGGGTCTACCAATGATTTTCTTTGTGACCTTAGAGAAATGGTGGCTTTGTACCCTCAAGACATGAAAAAGGAACTGGCATTCTGAGCCTTTACTCAGCACCCACCCAATAGCAGAGGCTTTAGGAGTCCTCAAGGCTGCAGGGTTAACTCAGTTATGTAGTGACACCAGGCTAGTAAATGGCTTAACCAGGAAGGGCTTTGAACCCCCAAAGCTAACGCCCGTGCCACTTCATCATGCTGCATCTGCGGAAGGTAAAGTCCAGAAGAACCTAGAAAAATGACCATGGGACTTCATGGGCCCAGGGAAGTTTTAAATGCACAGAGTCGAGGTAAGTTTGGAAGCAGATATGTATCTGGAATCTAGATTCAGATGAGCACCTCAGAACCCATGTCACAAAGAGTCATGCCTACCTCTCATAGACTGTCAGTGGGTCCCAGCCTGTAACCATGTCCATGAGTGACGGCAGTGCTTTCAGGCCGCTTCATCAGCCTTATTCCAATGTCAGTGTCTCATCTCTGATTAGTAATGGCCATACTTCTTTCATTGGTTCATTTATGTTTTTTCTGTTCTCTCATTCACCAAACTCTTCATCTCTCACTGCAGGCACTAGACTATAGAGATGAACAATCCATAGTCCCAGACCACTTCTGGGGTTGGTAGAAGCAGATCCTCTGGACACTCAACTCACTGTTCTTTTAGGTTTCTGCACTTGGAGTTTTTCTGTTGGTTGTTAAGGAATTTATCATTCCCCTAACTCCAACCCAGGCCCTCAGGGTTGTTCTAGGTCTTTTTTTGTTGGTTTAATTGGTCTCTAATCTGTTGTGGCTGCCAGGATATTTATAGTCTATGGATGTGCCATTCTTCTCCAAGCCCGTATTCTTTCCTGTCCCTAAAACTAGCTGCAAGGGGTTGAAATTGAGCTGAGTAGGTTGTTTCAAATTCGATTGGTCAGCAATGAGAATGTGGCCCAGAATAGAGATAGGAAAAACTTAGAAGATGCGGAGATTATAAGAAAATGGCCCATAGGGACCACCCCTAGATGGGAGAGAGGCAAGGGGATAGAGTTCCCCAAAATGGAGATCTCAGGGCTCCAAACAGGCTACCTGAGACAAAGGTTATTATTTGGGGGCCCAGATGGGTCTGTGTGCTAAGGTTGGAGGCATTTGTTGAGATAAGTGACAGCATGTCTTTCAGTCTGGGGGCAAGGACTTTGGAGAAGGACATCTGAAAGACATACAGTAGAGAAATTGAAGAGAAGGAGTCTAATGACAATCTCAGATAGATATAAGCAGTTATAGAGTTTTTGTTTGTTTTTTAGACAAGAGGCAGTATAGAAATTATGAGCAGGGCTGTTGAGTCAGAATTCAAATCTCAATTCTGCTACTTACTGGCTATTTGCCATTGGACAAATCACATAATCTCCTTGAGCCTCTTTTTCTCCATTGATAGATAACAGTATTCAGGATACTCACCCCACGAGACTGTAAAATGCATTGAACAAGATGATACATACATATAGAAAGATGAACGCAATGCTTAGCACATAGTGAGTCCTCTGTAAACACTTGCTATTGTCATTATGTTATTCTGGAACTTAGCTAAATTTGCCATCTGTTCTATTTTTTTCTCACTTCTCCTCTGAATTCCTTGCTTTTTCCCCTGTAAAATGTGGCAGGAAGACTTGTACAATAAGAAGGGCCTTATCTCTAGATAAGTGGAGAAATCAATTGTCCCACTGGGCAGGGGAGATGGGGTGAAAGAGCACAAAGAAATAGGGTGGATTTGGGAGTTATGTGAAAAGGGAGTGATGCCAGGTGTACTGGGCAGAAGAGAGAAGACACTTGGGATCCCCCTTTGAACCACAGTAGGAGTCTTAAGGGCCTCAACATTGTTCTTCCCCTAAAAAAGGCCCTAAGGTTGCTGCACACCTGGACCAGTAAGTTCCTTGCATTTCTGGCAGAATTTCATGCACATGCCACACTATTTCTAGCCTAATTAGCTAATTAGGGCAAGGGAAAGCTTCACACTATCCTGCCCTACCCTAGAAGATTCTCAACTTGCTATGCCTGGCAGTTCACCATCATTTACCCTCACTTTACATCAGTTGTGACTTTAACAAGCATTTAAAGACCTCAAAAGGATAAAAAGCTAAGGTACCTTAAAGACTGTAAAATCTGAGAAAAACCACAAAATTCCAGCGGTATCTGAATTTGTTAACAAAACGTTTATAATCTTGAAGACATACTGTATTCCTTTAAATGAAATATTTCTAAGATGAATTTCAGTTGTTTTCCCTACTTCAATAACAGATATATCTAATTAGTAAATACTTAAAAGTCCATTTAATTTTTAATTCAGGAAGTCATTCATGATAGAGGCAATTTAAATAACTCTGGAAAAACCTCAAACCCCCCAAAAATTCCATTAACATTTCATTTGGAGATTTTAATGGTACATTTAACTAATGTTGAATTATGATGGGTCCCTGGAGATGTAGGCACCTATGCAGTCTATCAATTTCCTTTTGGGGAATCCGCGCTTTTAGTTTTTATCAGTGGTCCTACAGAGCTTACCGAAGTGTGACTTCTCTTAGAATCTCCCTCTAGGTTCATGTATTTGCCACCTTCATGGCATGTGATGGAGGGCAAAGAGACATTCCTGGAAGTGAGACGTGATCGAGAGCTGCCTCTAGTCTTGTTTCTAAAATCAGGGCTATAGTATTTTTCTCTAGCCATTTGTCTACCAACTATATATAGGATTCAGTGATCTCAGCTTAGATTTCTTCGTGACGGTCCCCTTTCCTTGCAACAGAGATAGATTCATAGGAGGAACATTAGGGAGTACCAGCTCAATGCAATCATTTTATTAATGAGGAAACAGGCCCAGGGAAGGCAGACTGCTTTCCCAGTTACAGAGCTAGCTGGCTAGAAAGAAAGGAAACACTGAGACACAGGTGTCCACTCCCCTTCAAATGTTCTTTCTGTCATACTTTATTACTGCCATGGTCCTAAGCATCAAGGATAGTACAGACTGGACCAGCCCTCATGATTCAATTGTCCTGTTTAGGAGTGGAACGGGAGATGGATAGGGTGGAAAGGGACAGAGATCATTAAAACTAAGATGCTACCCTCAAGGATCTCTTTGATAAACTTAATGGAGAAGCAGAACAAACACACTTGAAGCAATTAGAAGAACTTTATAAGACAATATGTAATTAGGTACTAAATTATACGGCACAGAGAATGGAGAAAACTTCATGTATTTCAAGAGCCTGGAAGTCTTTGTCGAGGGGGTTGGACACAAAAAATGGCTTTGAATCTTGACAGCAGATAATAATCTTGGATTGTTGAAGGGATAAGAGTCTTTTCTATTTGTGTTACAAATAGCTTGAACATTTAATGTGACTCTCGAGTCATACTGTCCTGACAAACTTAGTGAAACTCTGTAGATCTCTTTCCTTACCTATAAAATGGGACTGAAGTGCTATTGTTGGGTGTAGGTTTGCCTAAAAGAAAGTAATCACAGTTGGAGAAGCTAAAGCAAGCTCCTTGCACAAAGAACATAGGACAGGGAGTCAATGACTGTATGTCTTGCTAGCATTTACGTTTAGTCCCATAGGACTAGGTCTTATTGCAGCCCAAACACCCTAATCTATTAAGCAAGAAACACCCATGACAACTTGCTGCAGGCTTCTTTATTCCTCAGGATATTTAGTCTTCAACTATCCCTATATCTATATACAAGGTTATATAACGTTGGTTGGCCTTTGATCCACCGAGGCTCACCCTAAGAGGCAGGGTAAGAGATTCAAATGATCATTGGAGCCACAACATAAAGAGAGTTAAAATCCATCTGGAAACCTTTTAGGGCTCATGGGCAGATTCTGTTCTATGACTGGAATACATAAGGAAGATATAAGATTATTGGATGAAACCACCAAGAAGAACATATGCATCACTGATGAAGGCTGACTGGCACCTTCAGTATTTTCTTCTCTCCTAATGCCCCTTTGCCTGGGACGTGATTGTGGAGATGAACTTGGTGTGACCTCTAAAATGATGATACAAGAAAGTGTAAACTGGAAAAAGAGGTGAAACATTATAGTGCTATTTACATATGCATCGATTAAACATATTCCCTTGGGTCCCGCTTGTGATGTTTCATTTCCCACTTCTAAGATGTCAGCGAACACAAGGCAGACCACCCAGATTTGGGAGATTCCAACAATAAGACTAGTCCGAGTCTTCTCATAACTCAGAGATCCCAAGGGAAAATAAGTGCAAAGGATTTTAGTAGAGGAAGCACTTTTAGAGTCATTGTGATAGCTACATGAAATAAGGATATAAAGTGTATCTTAGAACCTAGAATACAGTAGGAATGTAGAAAACAAACATTCCCTTCCCTAGACTGCCATTTTCTGAAATGGGTATGATTTACTTAAAACCGGGATGAACTACAACAACCCAAAACCAGGATGAACTACAACAACCCCTTGAGTTTCCACTGATAGTTTGATCCTGCCTGTGACTTCAGGGTATTGAGAAGAAGGGCCTTCTCTGAGGAAGAGCCCCCACCTGGTCAAGAAAAGGATAGAGTTTGAGGGTGAGGAGAAAGTTGATTAGGACCACCTTCAGTTATTTAAAAAAAAAAAAAGTCAGAAAGGTCTGAGTTCACTACAAATCACGTAAGAGTTGAGTCAAGGACATAGAAAAGGAATACATAGGAGGATTATGGAAACTTTGATTTTTCCTGCTTAGCGCAGGAAAAGGGTTCTTAGGCTTCTTGCTGACTGTGTTCCTATCATAAACGGGGGAAAAAAAAAATCCCAAAATAAAAAAAGTCCCTTTGTTAATTTTCAGAGGTAATCTGGATGGGGAAACATCTCATATTGCTGTGTCCCTCCCATTCTGCCTTACAATATCTGGAGGAGAGAGAAACTCGGAGAGTAGGAAATAACAACAATGCAGTAGAGAGAAAACAGTTTGAATGACTGGGGTTTGGGGAAGATAGGAACACGATGTTGTATAATCATTTCAAGGCAGGAAATCGTGTTAAGCGTTTTTTACTCAGGGGCTGTTTATTAAATTTTTTATCTATATAAACATAATCATTTTAGAATTAGAGAATATCGTACAGCATCAAACTTTCAACCCAAAGCAGAAATATTTTCTCTAGAATCACTGCTTAATTATACCCAACAAAGAGGATTTCAGCATATTCATAGGCAGCTCTTTCTATAGCTGATTTTTTAAAATTCCATCCTGCTTATTAAAAAGCTCTTCCTTATATTAAGCTGAAATCTTAACATAAGTTCTGGATCACCCTGGTGCTAAGTTCTGGGTTGTCCTGAAGACCAGGATACATTGCCTTCTCTTAAGGGGTTTTCGGTCATTTCTCGCTCTTCGGAAGAGAACATAGCTGGGTAGATTGGTAAAGTAATTATTATTTTTTAAAATCTTTTTCTAACCCAAAGTAGAAAGGAGCTCCAGGAAAAGTTTTGGTCAGAGAAATTTTTACCCCCTGATTTAATTCAGGAGCTGTCAATGTTTATGCATATGTGGGCACTTAACTCTGTTTGCTGTTTGCTTCCACATCAGACTCCTCCCTGCTGACAGCAAGCCTGTCTCTCCCAGGGGGTACAAATGTAATTATCCTTTAGCAAGTGCATGGCACACTGTCAGGATTTTGCTCTAGAAGAGAGAAGGCCCAGAAACAAGCTTGAGGAAGAGAGAGGGAGGAAAGGGAGGGAGCATAAGCCTCCCTCTTCTGTTGACTTGGATACTCTGCTCTTGGAGCAGCTGCAAATCTCCCCATAAGTCCCTTCCCAGCCTCTTTTTTCTGCTCTTTTCCATTTCACACTCTCTTTGCTTGTCCACAGAGTGTTACTGTGAAAGAGGGTGGAGAAAGACATGGTTGTTCATCGTAATCAACAGAGAGGGGATAATTGGAGTTACTTCTTATCATTATCATGACTCTTCTCTAGATACATGTTTCTAGCCTTAAAAACAACGAAGGGTCTACATGGTTGCTTAAGGGTTTTGTCCTTTCGTTCTCCCTAGATGTAGAATAACATAGTCAAGTTTTGACCTAGATACACTAGCAAAGTGGTATCAAAATATAGCTGCTTTTGTGAGTGGCAGGAGAGAGAGATTCCCCACAGTTCCTGGCTTCTAACATCACCAAAGAAAATCCAGACATACACAGAACCAGGGTCCTGAATTATTAACAGCAGGTAGGGGAATCTCACTAATAACACTAAGCACAAGATTAAGCCCCTGGTTGACCAGAAAGCCTAGTGAGATACAGCCTTCTAAACAATAGCAGTTTAAGACATTGGAGAGTGACATTAGCAGCAAGATGGAGACTGCAAATTAGAAGTTGGATGCTATCAAAATAATGCTTTATTTACACTCGGCTAAGGAATCTGGAGCCAACTGGCAGGCTGATGCAAAGCCCCAAATCTTTAGCATCAGCCAGACATTGCCACTAACACTTATGTTATCTTTAAAAGTGCTTTGTTGGCATCTATTCATTAAAAATATCTAAAAATAAAATTAAATATGTTTTTGCCACACGATCCAGTAACCTCATTTCTGGAATATATTTACTCCAGGTCTATACATACAAATATTTTCCAGAGAACAGATTCTGAAATACGTACCATAGAAATTCTTGTGCAGGTTCTTTGGAAGGCATGCATGAAATTGTTTTTGGAGTGTTGTTTAATTGTTATAGTGTGGAGTTAGAGCCAACATAAGCATCCATTGTTAGCATATGGACAAGTAAATATGGTTAAAAGATATTAAGGGAAATCATGTAGCAGTTGGAAGAAACTAGCATATATATTTAACATACGCTCGATCTGTGTGGGTGGGTGGGTGGGTGTGTGTACATGCACACACAAGACTTAGGTGTTGGAGCGTCAGGAGCTATATGTCTTCCATCAAATGTCATAGTAATGGTTTCAGGTATATGCAATGTAATTAAAAGTCAAAAAGAACAAGGCCAGGAGTTAGTTCTGGCATTTTCTCTCTGAGATTTGGTTTCTTCATCTACAAAATGAAAATCCTAGACTTCCCAGGCTTATCGGTGGTTTAAATAAACTATTATTACATATAAGCATAGTCAGAAAATTTGACTTGTTTGCCACACCTATGGTAAAAGTAGTAGCCTGCTGTCAGCATCAATCCTTATACTGTTCAGATCCCAATCACTACCGTTGTCCTTCGAAGCAGAGAGGACTTTACAGCAGAACCAGGGCATGACGTTTTAGTAGCTATCAGTGAAGACCACATTGTACCCCTGAGAGTGCTGAATTTCCTACTCTGAACACCTTCTAGGCAAAGGTTCCTTTTTAGATTAATCTTTTTTCCATTGGGGATCATTAGAAACCTATTAAATAAGGTCCAGACCCAGTTATTGGTTTTCAATGGCTTCTGATAAGATGGTTCTTATCTTGGGAAAAGCAATATAGATGCCAGCTCAACCACTGTCTTCTCATCACTGGCAGGGTTGTGTAGGACCATTCCGTGGGGAAAGAAAAGTCACTTTTGGCTGTGGTGACTTAACAAATGCAGCCAGGTTTAACACAGGAGAAGGGAAAAAGACAGTCAAGCTCCAAAGCCCTTAACACCATTGTTCAGTGGTATCAGGTAACCAATGAAACACTTCAATTTATTTTATTTATTTATTTTTTATTTTTTATTTATTATTATTATTATTTATGCCTACAGCACCTGGTCTTCCTAGGTGGTCTCCCATTCAAGTACTAACCACGCCCGACCCTGCTTAGCTTCTGAGATCACACATCAGGCTTGTTCAGGGTGGCATGGCCATAGACCATGGACCATGGCTCTACTGGGGCATGAACCCAGGACCTTCTACGTGTAAAGCAGACATGCTAACTGCTACACTATGGAACCGCATCCAATGCTATTTTAGAAAGATATAAAATGATACTATTTCTATCCTTTCTCACTGCAACAAATTGTTTTTTGCCCCAAGAAAGTGCTGTCACTGTGTCTTGGGTGGACTAGACTAACATCTGTGATTTAGAAAGTTTCTGAGAGCCTTGCTGTGCCCAGGCGGTGTTCTGTACATCACATGGTGTTCTGTCTAGGTGATGGAGCGTTGGAAGATTCTACCCAGCACAGTCTTCCTAAAAAGAAAAGAGACAGTTTTGCTAGGTGTTTCCATTCACATTTTCAACAAATATTTATTGAGTCTCCCTGTGCGCCAGGCACTGTAGGTATAATAATGATTAAGACAGCTGTGATTTCTGTTCTGATGGAACTTTCACATTGTAAGACTATAGTTGAGGAGATGCCCATCTTCCTGCTCTTCCCTCAGAGGCAGTGTAGCAGTGTAGTTAAGGGTATGGGCTCTGGAGCTGGACTGCCTGGGTTCTAGTCCTGGCTTAACCAGTTACTGCCTGTGTGATTTTGGACATCTTTTTAAAGGGAGTTAATTGTAGTATCCATCTCATAGGCTTGCTTTGAAAATAAAATACATTGAAACAAAGCACTTAGAACTATAACAGGTATATAGTAAGCACTTAATAATTTTTCCTAATTACATTTCAGCAAGACTTCCACTTCTAGGCAAATGTGTTTTTGCACATGAATTGCTAATTCCAGCTATCAGTTCTTTTGACATATTTCTCCTTATTCTCCATCAATTTATGTGTTTAAGTTTCTTAAGTTCAAATCTTGCCAACTCTAAGAAGTCTTTTCTGTTAAGTCACAGGTCATTTGAATTGTTCTTTAACCTCTCCGCCTCCTGTCCTGCAGTTCTGTTCCATCAACACTTAGGTTTACACAATGCCACTCTGGCTTGCACTCAAGTTCTATGTTATCACCTCAGGGTTCAGAGAAGGCAGTGACTAGCAGAAGATTACACAGCTAGCTTTTCATACTAGAGACTGAGACTCAAATCTTAGTCTGTCTGATTTCAAATTTTATAACTTTATACTATGTTATTCTGACTTCCATTACATCACAGAGGACTGTAATAAAAAAATACTATTTCAATCACTGACATTTCATTGAGTGTTCACTATGTCCCAAGTACTGCGTAATACATATATCTATAATATATGTAATATATATAAATATATATAACTGTGTAATTATATACATATTATACAGTAATATATATCTACAATATATGTAATATATATTATTTTGTAATAATATATATGTTGACCTGGGGTTTATCAGGAAAGACTTCTTACAGTTGGCAAGATTTGAGCTTTTAGAGCAACTTATAGACATAAATTATTATATGTTATGTAATTATTATCTTTATATATAATATATAATTATTGAAAATTGTATATATTACATACCTATACTATTATATATAGTTATATACTTATATATATGTAATGTATATGTTTACATATATACAGGTGTTATATAAATACTCATTTAACCCTCATACAGCATTGAGAGGCAGGTACTATTATTATGCCCATTTTATAAATGAGGAAACTAAGGCTTGGAAAAGTAGAGCAGTTTTCCAAAGCCACAAAATGAAAAAAAATTAGGATTTGAATCCAAATCTGTAGCTTTGTATCTCTTCTACTGTTTGTACTCCACAGCATTGAATACACTGGTTGCTCAATGGTTAAGGCAAAATTAATTGCTAATTGAAGGGATCAAAAAATTATATCTGAGTTCCTAGAGCTCTTGTTCATGCTCTACATGGATTTGCTTAGCTAAAAGTTCAATGGGCTTTAGATTAGTGTGGATTTTCCAGGCCGTCTGGGTCTTTCCGTGGTGTGTGATACAAACTTTCTTTAGGATAATTTTCATCTCACTTTGGGTCTGTAAAATCCCCAATTGGCAACAAGAGCTACTGCTTTAGACCCTGAAATCCACTCACAGCTTATTGGTAGCTGGGGCAATATTTAAGGGCTAAGGATTTAAGGTCTTGCTAAGTCAGCGGCCTCAGGTTGGCCCCAAGCTTCTGTTTGCAGTTGATTTTGCAAATAATGGGAAATTTGAAAATTACTGCTGTCCAGCAATACATTGAGCCAGTTCTAACACCCACAAAATCCATAATGGTGTAGATATCTAGATAGACCTTAATTGTGATTTAATAGTGTTCACAGTAATTTAGCTCCAAGGAAATGTACTTTCAATTAACCAATGTAAACGCAATGTCTACTTACTCCATAAACCGTCTCTTAAACGTGCTAATTAAGCCTAGATCCAATGAGTTTCAAATTCTGCCTTCCTTTCTTCCTTTCCCCAAAATGCCACTTCAGGATCACCTTACTCTTATGTGGATGTTGGCACAGTGGTCTATTGCCTGCCTCCAGTGTTGCCCTCTGTACCTTAATTCACCCTCTACAGGGCCTAAATCTATTCAAAACTTTTTAGTGACTCACCTTGTTTAACTACCTACCTTTCTATTCTGTTCTGGGCATGCTCACTCCTCCATAATATGGCCTCCAATCTACCCAACTAGTCTCTTCTTCTGCTTCACCAATATCACCTCACCTAAGCACTTCTACATCCAGGTCTTTGTTTATGCTGTTCTCTCTTTCTGAACTACTCTCCCCATCTGTTCATAAGAAAATCCAACCTCTTCTTCAAGACCATTCTCGTCTCTATCAAAAACATTTGGTAACTCATCTGCTTGCACTTGGATGTGACATACTTCCGTTTAAGCCCTATACTGATTTATCTATTCTTCTCTAATGAAATTTAGGATATCTCTACCTATCTGTCTATCTATCTATCATCTTTATTTCTTTCGCTTCTACCACTGCTTGATTCTAAGAAGGATTCAAAGCAAGCAGTCCCGTGTTTTTAATATTTGCATCTTCATAGGGATTTGCACACAGATGCTTAATAAATGATTTTTTAATTAAACAGAGTTGGATTGAAATGACACTGAGCTCTTTAAGAGTCAAAAAGTCTTGAGCAGTCACTAAAGTGCCTCCTGTGTTCAAGGAGGTCTTTTAACAAGGTATTGGTCCTGCTTGAATGAATGCCCAGCTGAGTTTCTGCATTCATGATTCATCCAGATTATGTTCTTCACTCCTAGATAGTTCTCCTACTCATTCTGTAAAATCTTTAAGACTTGATCAAATATCTGATGACATGTCCTTAAAGTATCTTCTCATATATAAATAACTACATATGTCAGTAGAAATTTAGTGGTAGTTATATGACAGGATTTGAATCAGGAATCAGGAGACCTCAGCTGAATCCTCAGAAATATGAAATCACTGTAGAACTAGGATACTGGACCTTGGTTCTTTCATTTGTATGCCCCTGTATACAGCAAAAGTGAGATAATTGGATAGCTCATGGCAAGACACTTTATGATCTCATTCAGGCTCTGGATCAGTGGGATGCCATACTGGCTGTTCATTAAAATCATGTGGGGGAGGGGTAGACTTTAAAAATACCACTGTCTATCCCATCTCAACCAACTGATGTCTCTGAGGTTATCACCCAAGCACCAAAATGTCTTTAAGCTCCAAAGAGCACCAGGGTGGAAAACCTCACTCTAGACTGATGCTTCTCCGATTTAAATGTGCATACAAACCACATGGAGATCTTTGCAGATCCCGATTCCTTGGAGTCTGAGGATGGACCCAAGAGTCTGCATTTCTAAAAAGCTCCCAAGTGATGCCAGTGATGTCAGTGTTGCTAGTCCACAGACAACACTTTAAAGAGCAAGATTCATTTGATTATAAGTTCCTCGAAGGGCCATATAACTAACTACAAGATGCATTATTGGCCCTCAGAGGTGCCTCCGAGATTCAAGTGCTAGCCATTCTTTAGACTTTGGGATGCAGCAAAGAGAGTCAAAGCTCAGAAGAACCTAGGAAAATGCTCTGGAAGGCAATCAAGATAATAGGGCTAAACAGAACTACCAACAGAAACCAATGATTAAGAGACTAGTGAAATAGCTGGGTACCCAGAAACATTGGATGAATACTAGCTTAAGGCCTTAAATTATAAACTTTCCATCACATTCCTAATACCCAGAGCCCCACAGTTCCTAGAATTCTCCAAATCATCCAGACAATGAAGTAAGTAATTCAAACAATGTTAATTGATCACCTATGCGACAGTCATTTATTTATTGTCTCCCAGCCCCAAATTCATCCTTCTACACTCCACTATATAGGTCTGGGGCTGGGACACTGCAAGCCAAAGTTTTCCTTTGCTTACTGTATCTAGGAGGAGCAACTGTCTCAGTTTGCCCACAACTGGCCCCATTTTAGCACTGAAAGTCCCCCGCCCCCGCCCCATCACAGGAAACCCCTTAGATTTGGGTAAACCTGGACAGTTAGTTATTCTAGGTGCCATGCTGTTAGGTTCTGCAAATAGGTGACACTAGGGGGAAACTGGGAAGGAGGGATAAGGGACAGTCATTTTCCTGGTTTGCTTGCCATTCCTGCCATTGCTACCCCAGCTAGTGACAGGTACCACCCTGTAGCCGCAGCGGTTGGTTCCAGCTCTTGCTTCTTTCAACACTCCAGAGCCAGTCAGATGCCACGGTAGCTGCATGTGCCCCTCTTTAGAGGTTCATAGAAAGCTTTCTGAGGGAGTTGTTATTTGAAATGGATTTCAACTGGGTCTTTGACAAAATGAAGAAAAGAGCAGTGGCATTTCAGGTAGAGGGAATGCCTCATGCCAAAGCATAAAGAAGTAGAACAGCACAGCATGCTCTAGGAACATCTCTACATTGCCAGAACAAGGATTATGGGCAGAGGAGGAGCAGACGGTCCAGCTCTTAATGGATCTCGTCTTAGTCTGCTCTAACAAAATACCATAGATGGGATGGCTTAAACAACAGAAATTTGTTTCTCACAGTCCTAGAGACTGGAAGTCCAAAATCAAGGTTGTTGGCTGATTTGGTTCCTGATGAGAGCTCTCTTCCTGGCTTACAGAGAGCTAGCTGCCTTCTTGCCACGTCCTCGTATGGCACAGAGAGGAAGCTCTGCTGTCTCGTCCTTTTCTTATAAGGACACTAATCCCATTACGGGGGCTTCAGCCTCATGACCTCACCTAAATCTAACTACTTCTCAAAGACCTCACCTCCTAATATTATCATATTGGGGGGTAGGACTCGAACGTATGAGTTCGGGTGGGTAGAAACACTCAGTCCACAGGAGAACTTTAGAGCTAAGTTAATATGTTTGGAGTTGATCCTAAAATATTTAAGCCATTAATAAAAGATTTTAAAACAGAGCCATGGCATGGTCATATTATCATGTCTACAGGTGATTCCCAGGGCAACAGGGAAGGAAATTGAGAAGGAAAGTTGATACCTGTTAGAACTCTGGCTTTTAAGTAAGATTTTGCTCAATCCTACAGGCCAGAAACCTATAGTCTTATGTTGTAAGAAATAGGTAGATGCTTTAAATAAAGACCCAGAATATGAATTCAAATATAAGTAGGTTATTGCTTAAGGTATCTGGGCACATGTATATTTATACACACACAGAGCCAAAATGATCTGGTTGAAAGAAAAGAACGGTTTCTTTTGAGGATACATTAAGATGACTAGAGCATCTTAGAAGAAGGGACCATTCTAATGGACAGGTACACAACTGTGAAGGCTCCAGAGAGCATGAGCTAGGCTTTATAGCAAGTGGAGGACCCCTTCATCTTCAAGGACCCAGAAGCCACTTGGATAGGGAAGACAACTGAAAATAAGGAGTTAACAGGTGAGACATGGTCCTTTTCACTGGCAAGGGGTTGTCAACAACTAGAAATACAAAGGCAAATGTGACAGCGGGAAAATTCTCTGGCAAGTTGGGGAGGGTGTAAACACAGGCTCTGGAGGTCTTTATAACCAGAATTTCCAGTTGTTTTGGGAAAATGCTGTGAGGAAGTGAAAAGGCTAGTGGAGGCTGGGACCATATAAATGCATTTTTTAATATATATATATATTTTTTTCAATTAAAGTCTAAAAGCCAGCCTGTAAGCCTAAAGTGCTGGAGGCCATTAGCCACCTGAGGAAAAGCACTTGGACACAAGTGTGCCAAGGCTGCCGAATTACAATGAGCGCGTGTCCTAAATCCACAATGTCTAAACCACTCAGCCCTGTTTGATGCTAAAAGGGATCATTTTGAAACCAAGCAAAGAAAATGTCAGTTTACACAGTGAAAGGCAGGCATTGGGAACATGCTGTTCCCCAGGGAGGGTCCAAGCAGTATGAAGAACACTGACCATGTTCCAAGGGCCACTACTACTTAAAAAAGACCGAGAGAGGAAGATAATCAGTCTTTCTGAGCGGTCGTTACTGATGTTTTGTTGTCACTATGGGAAATAATTGAGAGGATCCTATAATGCCCTGCATTAAAGTTAAAAAACAAAAACAAACAAAAAAACACAAAAGTACAGAAGATGGAGAGATATGTCAGCATCTGCAGCTGAGACAGTTCTGAGGAAATCCAGTTGAGAGGAGGCCACGGTATTATAGAACTGGAGAATAAAGTGAAGACAAACTTGAGAGTGGAGAAGTAGAGAATTAAGAAAGGTGAGATGATTGCCCCGATCATAAGCAGAGTGACTTCATACCTAGACATTACCCTTTCAGAGGAGTGTAGATGAGCTGGAGCACTGGCCAGGTATGCAGAGACACGGAGAAGCGAGAGAGGGAAGCTCTGGGGTGTTGAGACTGAGAGAGAGAAGGCCCCATGAGAGCACCACCACTGTGCACAGATACACGATGGGCTGTCTTGTGAAAAATAAATTAGACCTGTTCAGACAGGCCCCAGAGGGGAGGACCAGGAGAAATGAGTGGAATTCCAGGAAGACAGATTTCAGCTTGATGAAAGAGAAATGTTTGACTCAGAGCTGAGCTTTCCAGCTGTGGATCTGACTGCCTCGGAGGCAGTGAATTCGAAAGGTGTTAAACAGAGAAAAACGCAGGGGCCCTTCCTTCTCGGTCGACATTAAGTATATTCACAGATGCAATGCTTTATTTTCTGCGTTGTATCTATCATCTGAAATGGTCTGTTTATCTGTTGACTTGTTGATTGTCTCTCTTTCAGTAGAATGTAAAACTGTAAACCCCATGAGAACCAGGCCCATGTTTATCTTGTTCACTGCTGTGTCTCAAGAACATAGAATAGAGTCTGGTACAGGGTAGGTGGCCAATGAATATTGATACAATGAATAAGGGAAGGTGAAGGAAGAGATTCAACCGCTTTTTAAAAGGTAGGCCTTAGAATTGGCTTTCAAAACTTTAATAAAATATTTGCCTTTCTCAAATGAAACTGCATGTGGGATCCCAATAAATAAAACAGACTAATGTGGTATTTTAATCATATACATTTATAAGTCCTAATGTAAAACATTTATTTTTCTTTATAAGAAGTCACTGAGGATTATGGGATTGTTTTTGATAAACATAATCAAACCTTTGAAATCAAGGCTACCAGAAGACTGATAATGTAATTGATTCTTTTATTTTCTTTGACTTTGCAGAGCACTGAGAAAACCTTGATTCATGCAGAGAAGTAGTTGCAAATGATACTAGTCTCCAATAGCTCATCTGGCAATCTCAGGATAATTCTTCAATTAAACTGATGCAGGAGCTTGAAAAGGGAGTAGTTGGGAAATTGAGTTTATAAGCTGAATCTTTTACAGGTTCTATCCATGAGTTGTGCCTCTTAGACATTAGAAGGCAGACGAGAAGAGGCAAAGCTTACAATAAGTGTCAACACTATTTTGATGTGTGACATTATCATGACTCTGATGAGTTATACATCCAGTTATAATTGCACAACCAACCATCGGGCCATGGTGGGAGGCAAGCACCTTCTCCTTGCCTAGCTCTTAATTGAACATGAGACTATGTTTCTGTGCTGTGGAACTGTAATTCCACAGATGGAGATGCTCAGGCGTGAATTTATCTTTTTAAAAATCAGTGCAACGATGCAACCTTCATAACCAATGACTCATTTTCAATAAGTTCTGATATGAATGTATAACTCTATCAGGAGAAGAGTTCTCAGCACAGCACAAAAATGATCCGGTAGCACAAGTTAATGCATTTGTGTTTAAAATTTGGTATATGCATATTTGAGTTGAATGTTGTTCTTTTAAATGAACTTTACTAATTAAATGTATACATATGAAATTTGAATAAAAAAATTTGCAAGATTCCTGCAACGCTTGGACTTAAATATAACCAAAGACAAATTTAAAGGTTCCTTGTGAATCTGAGATCCTTCCACACTGGCTGGGATTGTAGTCATCACCTTTGTGACACATAGGAAGGAACACACAGACCGCAGCAATGAGGGCTGACTTGGATGCGCCTGATCATGGGTTTCAATGTGAGATTGGCTGTTTCAGGCATCCGGGTAAACAAGAACCATGACTTCCAGATTCTCTGTCCCAACACTGCTGATGTGGCAAAGGTGCTTCTGTATTAGAGATGGCAGATGAGCATGCATATATGAAGATGATGGGCAACTGCGGATCGAGAGTAACCAGGCCCCAAAGTATTTCACAGAGATGATAGTGATCCTCATTTCTGCACTTCAGAAAAGGAAGAAACAAATTCCCTCACCCAATTTAAGAAACTACCCAGTTGCCAAATATAGTATCATCCAGTGTTTAACTCTATTAATTATTGCAAAATATCAGATTACAAAATATCAGATTATAATAGCTACCAACATTTACAAAGTACTTACTATGTCCTAGATACTTTCGTAATTGCTTATACAAATTATTTCATTCTTTATATCAATCCCAGAATCCCTATGTTTTTGGTATTCTCATTTTACAGAGGAGGAAACTGAGGCACACTGACGTTAAGGAATCTAGCTAAGGTCATACAGCTTGTGTGCAGTGAAGACACGATTCAGATCCTTATGTTTGGCTCCAAAGCCCAAATATGTAACCACTTTAAAAATATGAACAGATCTTGGGGAAAACTAAGTTCAGGAGATAAAGTATTGAGTCTTAAAATACCTGGGGTTTCAGAAAAAAAAAAAATCCAGAGTTCCAAAATTCTCCAAAATCTGGGAAGATTCTGCAAAAGTCAAATAAGTGCCTTACTATTGATACCTAATTGTTATTTGATTGATACATAGTTATGTTAATTGATAAGTTTTCATCTTAGCTTATCGTAGGATCTTTTTCCTTTTCATGGAAACATTTCCAGATTTATCATTTAGGCCAAAGAAAGCAGATTTCACTTTCCATCATTTTGCTATACATCTGACATCACAAAAATGCTTTTATAATGTTGAGTGAAAGATGCACCTAAAAATGTAGCATCGGACTTTGAGATACGTGGTGGGCAAAAGAAGAGAAGCCCTGAATGAATGAGCTAACATGGCAGAGTGGGAAGAACACACATTTAGGAGGCAGACAGTGGCTCTGCCATTGAATAGTTATATGACCCTGGGCTGCTCATTTAACCTAAGTCTCAGTTTCCTGAACTGAGAAATGGAGATAATGTAGACTCATAGGGCTGCTGGGTAATGGAATGATCATGTTTTAAATGTCTGGCTACATAGGAGCCCCTTACATGTTAGAATCCCTCCTTCCCACCTTCATGTTTCCCATGTGATTTATTCACATGATAAAAACAACCACATATACCCAATATATAAAATAACATATAATATATTATATATAATAGACACATATACCCAATATATAAAATATGTATAACACATAATATAATATATAAAATAATATCAAATATTGTGATAAGGAATTGGATATATTCCTTATAAATACCTGAATAAAAGACTGTAAGGAGGAGGCCATGTTGTTTCAGAGCCCCGACTGCTGCCAACCTTGCCGAAGTTCCTATCAGTATTTAGATGTTAAGCTAAAATAGACTTTTTCTTCTTTTCATGATCTCTGAACTGGGGGGACTCTGGAAAATTCATGCGAAGACCATCTCTATTGTTTTCCAAGTGGCAGCCAAAATGTCTAAGATTCCAATAGCCACAGATGACAAACAGGGACACTGGGCATAAACAAAATGACCAAAGTGAGAAGTTGAAAGAGCATTAAAATGCTTCCGGTAAACACAGGCTTCTCAGACAAGCTCCGGTTCTGGGACCCTTCTCCTGGGCCAGACAAGGTCCAGGTTCTGGGAGTCAGCTCCTCCCACGTTGGGATCAATGGAAGAGAACTCAACAGATGCTGACGGTAAACAAGGGACAAAGGTCCAGTTCCCCAGCTTGGCTAGAATACCCAGGTCTCTACCAATGTCCAAAATGCACTTGCTTCACCTGCTCGATCTTGACTTGGGCTTTTTCCCAAGGGTGCATCCCTTGTGGTGATGGCCTCACTAATTAATAGCTCTGACAGCCTTGGCTGCTGAATCTTGTGGACAGAGAGTGGGACCAGTGACAACAAATTTAGTTCTAAATTCAACAGGTAAATTAAAAATGTGTATGATGCCATCCCACCATAATGAATATTTTTCAGTCAGCTTAATTGATATTTCCAATGTGATTCCTTTCAAAGTAGGATGTGTGCTGTTAAACACACATGTGCACCCACCCACACACAATGCTGTCTATTTCTTTCACTGCCTACACCCGTGAGCAGCTGGAATTCCTGGTAGTAACTTTTAGGATCCACAGTTTCTTTCCAGAGACCTGACTCTTAAAGGCAGAGGCAAGACGACCAGGAAAGTACAATTTTTCAAACTTACCCACGTCATCTCCTCCCATTCCAGACAATTATGTCTCGGCTTCCTCCAGCTCATAATGCTTTCCAGGCTGCGGGGAGGAGTCCCCAACTCCACTAAGCACATCTAAGCCCAGACGCCTAGTCCTAGGGGATTTGGAACCAGCTCTGATGACCCCCTCACATCCTCCCCTGGAAACGGTGACCCCTGGGAGGCACCTGGCTGGTTAGAAAGAGGAGCATCATAGGAGAAGGGTTCAATTAGCTTCAGGCTCTACTATAGCCACGAGTTCTGGGAAAAACCCACTTGCTCTCCCTGAACCTCAGTTTTCTCATCTGCCAAGTGGAGAGGCACCTGCCTCTTCTGCCTGGCCCCGCTCTGCATCCAGCTCTCTGCAACAAACTTTTCATGCCATGAAAAAGCGTTTGGATTCTGTCTCAAAATCCCAGGTCAATGGGGCTTGTGAACAGACCACGTCATCAATGCTTCCCCATCCTTTGCCTAACACTTGATCTCTGATCTGTTCCTGGAATCTTCGGCTGCAGGTCTCCAGCCTCTCTTCCTGCCCGTAACTAGGCAGACATAAACCACAGAATTGGGACTGGGCTTACTCTCTGGGTATACTCACCCTTCCTCTCTACTCTAGACAGCATCGAGGGCACTGTTGTGCCCTTGGTTTGCAATAGTAAATTGCACATGGCCTGCTTCCCCTGCATTGTAATTCATCAACCGGAATTTCTTAAGAGTCCCTGTGTGCTGAGGACAGAGAGAAGAATGAGATTGTCCCTGCTCTTGAGGATGGCCTAGAGGGTGAGGCAGATGAGCAAACAGGAAAGGACAACGCCCTGTGGTTCCCGTTAGTGTAGAAGAAAGCACAGGGGGTGGGAGCCCAGTGGAGGGGGAATCTGGGAAGTTTCAAGGAAAAGGAGTAAGCCTTTGTTAATCAAAGTGATGGGGGTGGAAAGTGCTGGAAGCATTCCAGGCAGAAAGAGATGCAAATACATGTACTCGGGGACAGAAGGGCTCACTCAGGGAGGTGCATGAGGTGTGCACATTGTCCTGCTGGACAGAAAGGAGGTGTAGAGATGTGCCTGGGGCCTCATAGCCAGAGGAATGCACATCCTGAGCTCCTCCCAGCACATGCTCTGCCTTTCCAAGAAGAGGGTGGTCAACACTGCCTGAGGTGCAGTTGCTAAAGTAAAGCGGAAGTCACTGCTGCCTTTGCCAGAAAATCCATTAGACTGGGCATTAGATGAGGTAATGGTGTAGAAGCCCTTAGGACAAGAAACGGTTATTGCTAGAAGCAAGACGAGCCTCCAGAAGCAGCGGTGTTTACATTCTATCCTTGATAATAAAGGTGCCAACTTAGGGGCAAGCAACGAGGTTACCTGGCAGTGGGGTAAGGGTCTACCCTATTTTTCTTCCTACATTCTCAGCTCTTGGGTCATGGACCTCTTCTTCCTCTGCCGCCCTTTCAGTAAACCATTACCTGGGAGCGGTGGTCACATCAGCTCCTGTTCCCATGTGAATGAGGGTGTCATAACCTGAAAACAACAGATGCCAGGCACGGAGGTACCGATCCCTCCCTGCCTCCAAGAGGGCCATGCTTTAGAAGCTCTAATGCTTTCAGGGATCTCTCAGTAATCTTTTTATCTAGGTATTTATATGGCAGTCTGCAGAGCTGACTGCCTCATACTTTTATAAAAGAGCAGAAATAACAGCGTCAGCAGTTCAGGTACACAGTAATTCCCAATTCGCTCTCCCCAAGGCACTCCAGGCAGCAGCTGGGTGGTATGGTGAGGGAATGCAGAGACTCCTGGAAGGCTCTAGTCCAGGGCTGGGGGTGTTATGAGGCACAGCTCAGAGGCTATGCCAAGCAAAACAGAAAAACACAGGAAGGAGAGGGGGAGAAAAGTAATACTTGTGAAGCACACTCTGTACACATTATCCATTTCATCCTCAGGACAAACAGGCATTTGTTCTGATTCCGTAGCTAAGGAAACTGAGGCTTTGGGAGATGCTAACTCATTTACCAAAGTAACACATCTCTGCCCACTGTCTGATTCTTGGACTATTTCTGCACTCGTGTTCCTGAAAATTGGCCTAATTTTTATAACTACTTTGTGTTAAAGACAGAAGTAGAACCTGGATCCCTCAGTGTTCTATAGCAGTGAGTACATGTGCTCATTCATTAATGTACTCATTCACAAACTTGGGCTGGGACTCTGAGCCAGACCCTGAGCTCAAGGGTAAGAACCGAGATCCGGAAGCAGAAGGGGAGCACCTGAGAGTGACCCAGGGTAAGAACCGAGATCCGGAAGCAGAAGGGGAGCTTCTGCTGTTCACCTAAGTGGACACTGCCTAAGAGCTAGCCCTCTACTGCACAGTCTCCACAGACCCTCGCAAAGGCCCTAGGAGGCGCAAATCATTATCATTCCCACTTTGCAGTTGAGGACATTAAGGAATCAGAGATGCCCTGTAACTTGCTCAGGGTCACATGGTCAGTAAATGACCAAACCAGAAGAATCCAAGCCCAGGTCTGTCTGACACCAAAGTCTGTTTTCTTAAAAATAAAGCTATTTGTCTGTCTCTCAGATTCAGGGAGGGACAAGAGCCATGGAAGTCCTTCCCAGGGAGGTGACCTCAGCTGTGTATGAAGGGTTGATTTAGAGTCAACCAGATGAAGGGGAATGTCAGCCATTCTGTGAGACCGTATCAGAAACTGGGAAAAGCCAGTAGTAATCTCTGAGTCTGGAGAATTAAGTAGGACTCAGATAGAGAAAAACTTTTCATGCCAAGAAAAAGAATTTGGATTCTATCTCAAAGGCAATAAAGAGCCAAGAGGATTTTATTCAAAGGAGGGAGCTGATATGATTTGCATTTTAGGAAGGTCACTTTTGCTGCAGCTTGGATTGGACTGAGGCAAAGTGGAGGCAAAGAAATCAGTGGGTGTTATTGCAGTCCTGAGCAATTACAAAGTCAGGGGAGGCAGTAGGGACATGAGGTATGTTTTGAATTCTGATACGTAAAAGGTATGCTGTTTCTTGCCTTATTGCATTTTGTAGTCTCACTGTGCCTAGCATTCCTCCACTATTATCTCCCTCGCGTGCTCCCTATAAGCAGGCATTAGGGCACACCGAGGTTCTGGAATCAGTTTTGAGGTTGGGGAGGAGTGGCATAGAGCATGGAAGCAACATATGCAAGCAAATGTACCTTGTTGTCGCCATTTCATCCCGTTAAACTGTATGTTCGTGAGAACTTCCGTGCATCGGTTGAAAAAAACAATACAATAAAATACAGATTGAAATGCTATGACCAGGACCACAGGATCTTGTTCCTTTGTCCCCCATTTCCACTAATTTCCCCAACATGCAGAAATATGGCTAATGGATACCATTTTTCTCCATGTTTAGTTCTCCTCACATAAATTTCCTTGAGCCTCTGGCAGCAATTACCACTTGTCTGCTAGAGCATACCAGTCGATGACAAAGGGAGTGAACAACAGCAAACAGATATTAAGGACAGAACTTGTAAACAGTTGATCTACTTATTTTAACAATTTGTTGTTGGGTTTTATCTTTTTTTGTGGGGGGCGTTGCTGTTCGAGGGCTTGTTTCCTTTGGGTTATAATTGGAGAACACACATCTAATTGAGTTATATTTCCTGCAGGTAAAATTGTTGCTAATTCTTATGACAGGGTGGAATCTATCAAAAGTTGTAGACACTCTGTATTGAGTCTCAGGCATCCAGAGTTGCCAGATGAGTCTGAGTTTCCTGTTTGGATCATCCGATCACATTATTTCCTGGCTCTCATTGCATGTAGCACCTTGGTGCCATTACCTTAGCCCAGATATCCAATCCCAGCAAAATGACTTGGACATGGCCATTTCAGCTCATTTACCTGTGGGCAGGGTTGGGAAAACTACACCCAGAACCAGGAGTTTGGAGAACAGTGAGCAGAGGATGCCATGGAAAGATCCCTGGTGGAGAAGTTAAGAAACATGGTTTTAGTTTTGTTGCTACCAAGTGACCTGGGACTTCATTTTCCTCATCTCTAAAAGGCAGAAATCTCAAAAGGGATGGAGGGGGCAGAATTATTTCAAACTTCTCTTCCAGTTTGAAAAATTGAGGGCGGTCGCAGGAACCACCTCCCATGGGAAGGGATGAGCAATCACTGTGGTCCCCAGTTCCCAAGGAGAAGACTCTCTTAGGAGCGGTCCTCCCCAAAGGGGAGGACCCTTGGAGAAGGAGAACTCCCTCCTGCACCCTCTTGTCACTGCCCAAGAAGACAGGCTGACATGTCAGAGATGATGATGTCGACGCAAAGCTGGGAGGAGAAGCCACAGGGGTGTCAGCTTTACTAACTGGCAGCGGCAGGGAGCGTGCCAGCTGACAAGAGAAGGAAGCTCTTGTCAAATTCGGTGCCCAGTTTTCAAAAAAAGAGCAGCAAAAGATGAAAGGCCTTTCTCACTAATTCTTGCTCCTGCTTATTCCAGAAGATTCAGGCTGAGGATGTGCCTAAAGGTCTAAATCAGGGTTCTCGACCTCAGCACTATTGACTGTTTGGACTGGATGCTTCTTTGTTGTAGGGGCTGTCCTATGCCTTGTCAAATGTTTAGCATCACCCCTGGCCTCTACCCACTAGATGTCAGTAGCACCCCCAGCTGTGACAAAAATGTTTCTAGACACTGCAGTACATCCCTCGGTTGTGGACCACTTTTCTTAGTGGATGATCAGTCCTTTAGGGACCTCAGTTTGCTTCTCTCTCAAATGGAGTAATACCTGATCTGTTCAGTTTACAGAGTAACTATGGGAAATTAAAAAGAACTACCCAAATGAGAAGTCCTGCTGCCGTTTCCATGACCTAAGCTAGAGTGTCTACCTCAAGTGGTCGGATGAGAGAGACCATCCCAACAACCAGCCGCCCCTGCATTGGGATGCATACCAAGCTCATTTCGTGTGGTTCCCTGTGCCCCCAGCCTGCACTCTGTGACTCAGGCCTGCGCTGTGTCACTTGGACCAAATCATCCCAGCTTTTCTTCTGAGCAACAGACAAAGGAAGGATGCTAGACAGTCGGCCAGCGATGCAAACTGAGAGAGGAGTCTGGCTTCTCTCTGTCATCAGCGTGGCTGTTCTTTAATAAGGAAAACATGGAGCATTTATCTTCCTTCTAGGAGAGCGATGAGGCTCTTTGCCAAAACAGTTCACTCCTCTCAAATCTTCTAGCTACAAGAAGCCATAGAAATCAGTAGCACAGTTTTCTTTGTGTCACTATCATTGACCACTGTGGACTGTGGTCATGTGTAGGCTGGAGTGGAGAAGGAGATTTACAGGGTCTGGAGGAGACAGGCATACGTTAGCTTAACCTTCTCCACTGGCCTCAAAATAACCTATGCCCCCTTCCTGTTGGGGAACAGAGGCTACAGACCCCCTAATATAGGTCCTCTCTTCGGGGAAGGGATGGCAGAAATGAGCTGGTGTCTGAGTGCCAACTATGTGAAGTTACCGTGCTTCACATATTGCAATCCACACATAAGTCCAATGTCCAATTAATAAGTTTGACTTTACAGCCTAGGAACAAAATACAGAAGGTTCAGTGGCTTGTCCAGGATGACTGGGGAGTCAGCATTTGAACGTGAGGCTATCTGATTACAAAGCTCCTTTCCCT
>NW_006443570.1:16632785-16638684 GCF_000325575.1 Pteropus alecto | reverse complement strand
ATCCCTCCAAAGAGAAGAAACAATTTTTTCAAATTCACATTACTCTTCAGTGGACACACAAGGGCTCACTCTAAAAGTCAGTTGTCTTTATCATGCTCTAAGGTGAGGTTCTGAGAACTTGAAGAGGCTCAGGAGCAGGATGGTCTAATGACTAGGCCACCAATACATGATGCCATTCTGCAGGGGCCCCTTTGAACTCTAGAGTATGGTACCAACATAAACACTGCCAGGCAGCCTCCCATCTTATTGATAAAGAGTTTAAACCCTAAGCCTTTTTTCCTCAGTGTAGATAGATTTACAATTTAATAAAAGCTATGAGTCTTTTCTCATAAAAATGCACATTCTCACCTATACTAATGAGTGGTATGCAATTTTAGAGAGGTTCTGTGACCCTCAGCTTAAAACTTCTGCCACACATGTAGGTAGTTGACACGCTGGTGATCAGGTAACAATCAAGCAGGGATGTGATTATACCCCAGGGCATGGGGACTTTGTTAGACACCATGCCCGGAGGACACACCCCGAAAAGGGCAGAGTGAGGATGAGATGGTGGCGGAGGACCTCTGTGTGGAAATTCCTCGTGGGAGAGGGCCCCTACCATGGGCAGGGAACCCCTGGGGGAGATGGTCTGAGGCAGGGAACTGATTTGGAGTGAACACGATTCATGTACCAGCCATCTGTGCATTTCTTGGTTTTTGTTTGGCTTGAAGACAAAAAGGCCAAAGAAGCTCACAAAGAAATTGTGTTTAAAGAATCTCTGTCCTCATCTGCAAAAGGGATGATGATTCCTAAGGATGATCTCTAATGGTCACCAGGATCCTAACAAGTAAGGGGTAGTTCATAAGTGACAGCAGTGGCCTTCTGGGGTTTCTTCTGAGGTGGGCCGAAGGTCCACATGGATTTAATAGCAGCAGGAAGATCGAGGTGAGAGAGTAAGAAGAACTTCCTGTGTAAGATCTCCATGCGTGGGACTCACCCACCTTTGTATTCTGAGGGTCTAGCACCAAGTCTGGCCCAGAGTGAATGTTCAGAGAATGCTTGCTGAATTCGGCAAGTGAGTAGACACATGTAGAAGATGACCAGACTGGGGGCCAAGAGACCAGAATTCTGATTCTGGCTTTCCCACCAAGCAGATGCTTGGCCTTGATATTTAAGTTCTCTAGGCCTCGGTTTCCTTATCTCTAAATTGTCTTTGCAGATCTCCCACTTCAACTTCATCAATTTATCTCTAAGAAAGTTGAGGTATTTGCATTTCAATGTTAATAGTCTAAGATCCCTGATCTGACTCTGACTAGGAATAAACTCGACAGAGGTCGATTCTGGTGCAATACAGCTCCTAGTTTAGGGACGGTCTGTCCCATTACATGTCTACTGTTTGGGAAATGAGGTGGGGAGGAGGCATGTTTCTTTGGTGGTTAATGGCCCAGCACCAACTCCAGCTGAGTTTTGGAGGCAGAAGAGTGAGGGCAGGCATGCGTGCGTGTCTGGTGGGTGGTGTGTGTACTTATAAATATGTGTTGTGCAGACGGAGTGTACATGTGTGTGGGTCATGTGTGCAGTCCCTCAAGGTGCCAGTATGGCATTTACTAGAGTGGGGTATGTTCTGTGTGCATGCACGTATGTGTATATCATGTATGTGTGCACACACATGAGCACGCTATGCAGTGATGTGCTTCTTTGGTGAGCATTACTCTTGGCACATATGTGCATATGTGTTAAGTGTACATGCTTCAGGCATGTGCATATTCGTATGCCTCTGTTCTGGTGCGGATGGTAGAACCTGGGATGTGAGAATCATGTCCCAGGACTCCATTAGTGCATGGGACTGTGAGTGAAGTGGTTTCTCTACAGGAGCAGAAGCTGCAGAATGAACAGAGCTGCTACACATGCTGTCCAGATGTGTCATCCCACAGCCATTTGGGCAAGGCTCCTCTGTGGATTGTCCTAATGATGTGCATGTACAGATGAGTCAGCGAGGGCTGAGATCTGGGGACCTCTGTCACACAAATGGCCAGCTCCCATTTGTCATCTGCCTGGGATGAGCTTTCCTTACGGGGCTGTCTTTCTCTGCATGTGGTGAGTGTTAGCCTGTAGTCGCTGATGTTCAGAAAGATGTGTGTTGTCTCCAGGGCCAAGTGTGGCTGCGGCTTCTTTCTTTTTTTTCTGGTTGCTACACTTAAACAGAAATGGGAGAAACCTCTGACAGAGGCTCTTACTGGGAGGACAGTTGAATTAGGCAACTAGTCAACCAATGCTCTTCCTCTGAGATGGGGGAGAACATGGCGTGGGATGCGGACAGCAGGAAGGCTGGCTAAATGAGAGACGTTTGTTAGTTACCAAATGATCGAGCCAAGGAGTTTGGGGAAGGTGGATGGGATCATACAAGGAGGGAGGGATGGGGTGCTGTGAGATCTCTTACATATGTGAACATAACTGGGTCCTTACTGTAGCAGGCAAAGAAACCACATTTAGCCAATCCCAGACTGGAGAACTTGATCTACTTCTAAATGGCTGTGTGACTTGAAATCAGTCATTCTCCTCTCTGGGCTTTATAGAGTTCTGACTCTCCTTCACTATAGTACCTGTAATTACCTGGAACCAAGCCCCATACTGAGCAAATGCTTGTTCCAGATCTGGTCCCCAGGAAGATTCTCACAGGCAGGTGGGTAGACGCTCCTTTGTCTCTCCCTAGGACCATCCTCCTCTCTGAACTGACACCTACCCCCATGTCCACACTTCTCCCTTCTTCTTAGGCCACCTACTCAGAGGAAGACACTAGGCCACATGCTTTGTACATGTTAATTTTTGCAATCAAGCAATCAACCTATAAGGGAGAGAGAACAAACCTCACTCTACAGATAAGGGAACCAAAGCTGGGAAATGAGTAACAACTGGGATGCTAAATCCTGCCATACCACAGCCCACTCTCTGTACCTCTCTGTGCAGCCAACATGCAGTGTCCAGCCTGCTGGTTACAGAGAAATGGCTAATGAGGAGCTCTGTGCTGCCAGCCTGGGAGCAATTCTCTGTGTGTTCTCAACTACAGATATGAATTTTGTTTAGTTCAAAGACCTCATTAACTTCAGGGTTACTGGGAGCAGCTTCACAGTTGATTCATCTTCAGGAATCAAAGACAGCCTGATCCCCCTGAGCAGCCAGGGGCCAAGTTGTTCAGTAGGGCATCTCTGCTGCTCCCGCTCACCTCTCAGGCGCTTCCTATGTCCCGCAGCCAGAGTGAGGGCCTCAGCCTTTCCCCAGGCTTTGGATCATGGAAGAGCAGAACTCTGCCCATGAGACCTTTGGCTCCCTCTGCGAATCTCCAGGGACAGCACACATTGGTGCTGGGTTTACCCAAGTCCTATCTTCTAAACCAATGTGGATGGGCTGTTGAACCACTGCATCCACCTTGCTAGGCACAAGGAGGGGATGCACACTGTGGTTGTAGGGAGACCTAGTTCTGTCGCTAACTTTGAGTCCCTGCTCAGCCACATGAGCAGATTGACTCAGCAGTTCATCGAGGTCCCTTCCAGCTCTGATACTGTCATTGCCCAGACTGTCCAGCAACTGGAACTGTCACTGGGAGAATAAAGCATATTCATTCATGTAATTAGTATTCATTGAGTACTTATGTGTCATTCATTATGCCAAGTTTTAGGGATGCAGGGGTAGCCATATCCATGCAGACGTGTAACCCTAATAATTTTAAGCAGTATGAGATAAGAAGCAAAGGAGGTATAAAAAACAATAGTGTTATGCGAATTTCATTTCGGTACAAGAAGAAATAATTGTGAATAACGCCCCAGATTCAAAAAGTATGAAAGGGTTCTCCGGGTCTAAAAGTCATGGCTTTGATTCCTAGTTCAGTGTGCAGCACAATAAAATCTAGCCCAACATTGTGTACTTAGCAGACATTTGACAAAGACTTGTCAAAAGACTGAAGCCAACAAAGGAGTGAATGAGGGGAAAGGGAAGAGAGAAGGAAGATAGTTCAGAAAAGTGAAGTGGGTGATGTCACTATCTCCTGCTACAGAAAGAAACTGAAGTTCAGTCACGAGGTTGAATGGCTCACTTAGTGGCACACTAGATGCAACTGACAGATCTTAAAGCATGGAATGAGGTCCCTGTCAACTGGGGCTGTGGGGAAAGGGCGGAGGAAGGCAGAATGAGTAAGAAGGTAACGATGGGAATTCAGCAAATCAAGAGCTGCAGTTGGCAGTGAGTGGCGATGTGACTCGGGGTGGGGGGTGAAGGGGGGAGTGGTCTTTCTTATTATGTTCCTCACATAGCATCAGAGAGACTTTGGGACAGCAGCTCGGGGCAATGGCATTAGAATCCTGGCTCTGTCACCTAACAGCTGGGTGGCTCTGAGGGAAGGCTATTGGTTTCCTCATTTTCGACATGGAGATTACAGTGTCTGCATTCTAGATTTTTCTAAGGATGAAATGAGATAAGAGGCTCATGGGGCACAGGTACAACACCAGGCATAATTCCTGCTTAAACATGTGCCCTTTCACTTTCCTTTCTGCAGACAGAGAAGATGGGAAGAGAACTGGGGGATGCTCAGGGTTTTTGAACTGGGGGTACAAAGTCACAAAGAATAAGCACTGCCTTCCTACTGGAGTTGACCCCCTCGCTGCAGGCAGAGTCAGTGACCATTGATGCAATCAGATTTGAGAGATCTAGTGCCCCTCCCTTCTGGATGCCAGAAAGCCTGCCCAGAAATGGAAATGAAATGCTGAAATTTTTTAAAGGCCTAAGCTGAGCAATTGTTTATCTGATCACTTCTTTTTCTTGGTAACTTTTCTATGTTGTATACCCTATGGAAGATGCTTGCTTCTCTCTAAGTCAGACCAGAGGTTGAATAATTCTACAAGTAGAAGGGATTGGCAGCTAATGCCAGAATTATGTAACACAGTTGCAGCGCCTTTTAGGACGTCTTTTTATGCATAGGTTTTAACTGATTTTGTTTCCATAAAATCAGAGTTCATTCTTCCACAGATATACTTTTTGATGTCATTATGAAGTTCAAAATTAAATAGTCTGTGAGTCCAACATACATGCCTGATAAGGTAGACACCAGTTAATCATTTCTCTGTCAGCGGAAATGATTACGTTCTCCACACTGTGTTGGACACTGGAGGTACAAAGGTGGGTAATTAAGTCATGGTCCCTATCGTCAGGGGTTTACAGCCTCAGTCACCAGGGATGTAGCCCCTATATTCACATACTACCAGTGGGAATACGAACAAGCATGATCCTTTTGGAAAGCAATCTGTTGATATATATCCAGAGTCTGCAAACTATTCATTCCTTTTTACCACAATAATTCTTCCGTGCCAAGAAAATCATCTGAGATGTTAAAAAGAAGGGGGAAAATCTCTGCATGCACAAAAGGTGGGTATTTTTATATCAGTCTTAAGAACATAGAATTGAAAACAATTTCCAATAATAAGTGAGTGCTTAAGTAATTTAGGGTATACTCACTGTATAGGATAAAAAGTAGTTAGTAAAAAGCAGGAAAATGAGTTTCCAGTAATTTGGAATATGTTTAGGGTACAAAGTTAAATGAAAAAATGAAAAACGGAAGATTCAAAACTATTTGTGTAGTAAAATTACAGCTATGGAATACTTTTTTCATGTTCATATGATACTTTTCCATTTTCGAAGTAGTTTCACATGCATTTCTTAATTTCGAGATTCATGGCAGCCCTTTACTAGAATTAGGTTAGGCATTATTGCTCCCATTCCAAATGTGAGGCAACTGAGGTTCACTGAGGATTATGCATCTAATAATCAAGAATTTCACCTGCAGTAGAAGTGTGGAGAGTACAGGAAAATCATTGCCAAAGCTTTGTAAGACGTATCGATTTTTCTTTATGCTTGATACCAGCTTAAGAAC
>NW_006443570.1:16621489-16632767 GCF_000325575.1 Pteropus alecto | reverse complement strand
AGGAAGGTGAGAAGGCTAGTGCTGATTGAATTAAAGTAATAATTTTCAACAACTGTTTAACTCTGTAGCAATTCTCTGTGCTTTCACTCAGGTACTGCTGTGACCAGAAATACTTTCTTGCTACAATGTAGAAATATCCCTGCTCAGGGACCCTCAGTGACAATTTCTCCTGACTCATGCTCGAGCAATGACAAAAGCAATCAGGGGAAGGTGGTAGACAGTGACATAAGTAAGGTGATGTTTAACTCATCGCACAAGCAGCCCCTCCCTACCTCTTGGGTCTCTCCTGCATTAGCCACTCCATAAGCTCTATGCCTGAGCAACACCATTCTGCCCCTGCTCCCAGGGCTCAGCTCACATGCCCCACCTTTTTGCACTGCTCAAGCTTTCGTTCTGCCCAGTATCTCATTTACCGTGTGCTCTGTCTCGAAAAAGGTTCCTCCCTTCAAAGTCAGCTAAAATGACTTCTCTTTGGTGGCACAGTCAGCTGCTCCCTCCTCTGGGTTCTCCAAACACTGTGTAACATCCTCTCTTAATATTTGTAGCAAACTGCATTCTGATTTATATTTCAGTCTTTCCCACAAGACTAAATGCTCAGAACCAGAGAATACACAATTCCACTTAATCCTCACAAAAACATCTTTGATATAGATCTTTTAAATCCCAATCATATAGACGAGAAATAGGTGCACATATGAATTCAGGATAAAATAGCTAGTAAATGGCAACTCCATATTTGAATTCGCATCTACTTTTGTGTCCCTTGCTCTTCCCATAACACCCAACCAGGCCTTCCATAGCTGAATGAATGAATTAATTAGTGACTCATCAAAGATATCTCTTAACAGTATCCCCTCCCCGTGCACACCTCTCTGATGACACAGGCTGTCGTGACTCAGAGAAGAGCTTTGCTGGAAACGAACTCAGCCTGAGCTCCTGGGGTCTGCCATCGCCCTCTGCTGAGGTCTATTCTCTCATTATTGCTAGAACCAGAAAGGACCTTCCAGATTATCTAGGCCATTGTTCTTTTAAAATTATCCTATAATCAAGAGCTTATTTCCTTCTCAGTTCTCTTTCAGTCCTTCTGCCATTGTCTAAGAGGAAAGTCTCAAAATGGCATTAATATGCCTCTTACATGTCTCTAAACATTTGCTAATTTTCCTTTTTAACAAAGAGAGAACAAGTGTTGGGCACAGAGCCTTGGCAGAAAACAGCATCTAGTTACAAAGCTGGCAACAACATTTTGTTTTCATTATATTCATTTTTACAGTTACCTTCTATTTATGGTGCATGATAATATTTTACCATTTATGAAGTGATTTAAAGTCTCCATTATAAATACACAAATTTACAGGAGAAAAGAGAGTTAATTTAAAGAAAAATATTGCGTAAGTAATAATATAGGAGGCATGCGGATACAGAACAGATCGTGCAAGCAGGGAGAGACCTAGTATTTGGGAAATACTAGTTAAATCCGACTGCCTATTTCGCAGGTAGATTAGAGGCCCAGAAACGACAAGTGGTTTGCCAGAGATCACCCAGCCAACTCCTGGCTCAGTTCTCTCCACTTTCCTCCACCACGCATATCTCTCTAAGAGTTCTTTCTATCTTTATTTTGTTACTGTAACGAATATTGCCAACCAAAGGGTTCTGTTCACGGTAAAGGGCACAGGGGTTGGGGCTTGGTGGTGGTGCTGGAGGTAGGGGCTGTGTTCTGAATGCCCCAGCAGTGAACAGGCACCCTATGCTCTGGGTGAGGTCAGCCGGGTGGTAGTCTCCTTGTTGGCCTCATTGGTCATTCATTGGGCAGAGCTCAGGGAGAAACACGCCATTAGGAGCTTACAGTGCAGAGGAACAGTCGTAGCTCATAAAACACACCATTAATAAAGACCGCAAAGATACACCTAAGAGAGGAAAATGAGTCTCTGTCTCTGTAAATAAATCCATGGCTTCCAAACAAAAAACATGCCAGAAAAACCAACTGCAAATGCACTCCTAGAAAAAGAGACCAGATGTCCCTGGAATCTTTTTAATTAAATTGTGAGTCAATTGCAAGCCAGAGGGTGGGGGGCTAAGGGGAGTGGAATTTTGCTTTCGAAGACTGCCAGATGCAAAGTCCAATTTCCAGGATAATATATCCAGGGTAGAGGAGGCTTTCCGAAATTTAATTACATATTGCCTAGCAACTGAGGAGATGAACAGGAATGTAGTTGGGAGATCTAGGGTGATGCATTGAAGATGTTGATGCCCCAGGTCGGAGAACGCACATCGACACCAGGCTGTGGTCAGGAATCATGGGAGGCAGTTTCAGTAACATAAATTATAAGCCTCATTCAGCTCCATTTCCCTAGGGCTGCCTAACCCTGTAACCTGGGAGAATTAGGACCCCACTTTCTTCATTTATCACAATAGAAGCATCTTTTTTGCTTATTGTATACAGTAATAGGTATTGTTAAAAATTCAACAGTATAGAAATATAGAAGGCAGCAACAGAAAACTTTCCCGCCAAGTAGAGCCACTATTAACATTTTGGTACATATATTTCCGGAATCTTCCAATCAAAACTAACTTCCCTCTTTCTAACTTAAACGAGATGTTACTACTACGTATTGTAATCTGTAGTCTGCTTTTCTCTAATACGTGGTGAATATTCTTTTTTTAACTTTTGTTTTTTTTATGGAACTATAACAAACATATAGAAAAATCTACAAATAATGGAACCGCCATTGAGGACAGTGCATAGATCATTACATCTCCCCCCCACACACACACCATAACTAGCTCCCCTAATTCTCTTGTACCTCCTCCTAATCACTACTCCCTTCCTTCTCTCCAAGGGTAATCATTCTCCTGACTTCAAATATATATTAGTTTTTCTTGTTTTGAACTGCATATGGAAAAAAAATCAAACAATATACGTTTGTGTCTGGACTATTTGTGCAACATTTTGTGAGATTCATTTATAGAGTTCTGTGCAGCTATAGTTTATTTTTATTTTTATAGTACTCCAATATATGGTTATATAATAATTGACGTATTCATTCCAATGTTGATGAACTTCTAGTTTGTCTCCAGTTTGGGTACATTATGAAAAGAGATGTTTTGTGCATTCTTTTTGGTACACTTATAAAGACCTGTCTTTTGGGTATACGTTTAGGAGTGCCACTTTTCTTTAGGAGTGCCATCTGTACACTCCCATCAGTTTATGAAAGTTCTTAAATTCATCCTTTTGAATGTCTGTATCATATTTTATTGTATGAGTATATTCATAGTTTCTTATTGATGGAATTTTTGGTTGTTTCCAATTCTACACACGTGCTTTTATTTTTTTAAACAACATTTACATCAATATCCTTTTAATTTATCTTCAAGTACTTCTGTGATTATTCCCTAGAATAAATTCCTAGGAGTTAGATTTTGGGGGTCAGAGAGCATGTGTATTTTAAATTTTCATATTTTCATGTTTCCTAAGTTTCTTGTCTAAGTTAATTTCCTGCAACCTCATGATCCTTATGGCTGTTCCTGAATTTCATTGTTCTGTTTGCTTCCTTTAACGCACTCTAATCGTCTCATAACACGTGGGCCCCTTTGGCTGCCTTGAATGGATTGGGTAAAAACGTGGAGTCTAGAGATGCCATGGACCTGAACACGCAGATCACCATGTGTGGTCTTTTGGACACACCAGTCACGAGGAAAGAAAAAGACATGCAATGTGAATGCTGACATTCAACATTTATTCAGAGCCATATGTGACAGCTACTATTCTAGACATTGGTTATCCAAAGATAATCAGGACAGAGACATAGGGCGAAAACTGTATAATGGAGATATGTTATGCAAGCACAGAGGAAGGAGTGAATACTTTCAGAAGCAAAAGAAAAAGCTTCATAAAAAATTCATATGTTTGCCATTATATGTGGGTCGGGCTGGCTGAGGATTATCCACTTTAAAGTGGGATCGAATACTGTCAATACCCCTCTTTCTGATCTCCTCCAGTGCACCAGGACTTCTATGGTGATGTTCTACTTAGGTTATCTCTTTAAATTTTCACAAATACCTTCTATGTTTATAGTTCTCCCCCATTTCTCAGGTGAAGAATTTCAGGCTCAAAGAGAATAAAATTAACTTGCCAGGGTTGCACAGCTCATGAAGGAGAAGTAAAATTGGAAGCCATCTCTGTCTAACATCAAATATAAGGCTCATTTAGCCAACTGTAGATATTTTAACAAAGAGCAAAGCAAAAGCCCAATTTGGGAGGCTTTGAGAATTATCAGGAATGCAGGCAATGGGACATAAGGCAATGGGCACTAGTCTCTGTTGGAGAAGCTGAGGTTCAACTGGGGACCCTTTTTTTGGGGGGGGTACACTTTTCTTAGAGGGTGTATACCGTGGTGTTTTGGAGCTGGATGGAGAGGTCTTGGTTGCAGCTGCTCTGACAGCTGTCTCAGGGCTTCTGCTGCCACAGGCAGAAGCCACGGGGGTTCCTTCCCTCACCGTATCTCTGCATCCTCACACTCAGGATTATTCTGTGAGAAACGCCTTGACAAGGCAGACAGGAAAGTGCAAAGAGGGAAGCGAATGGCCAAGTTGCATCAGAGCTCTGGCACTGCTGCCGCCTTCTGAAAGCAGAGCAAGAACGTGGGATTTAGGAAGAGTGATGTTAATGGCTTTTTTTCTAAGGCAACTAAATGTAAGCAGCAAAGCTGAGATTTGAACTCACGTCTTCTGGCCCATGGGTTCCATCTAAATAGGTTCTTCTACTATAAGTCACTGAAATTGTGTGCCTTTAGAAAGAGCCAGCGACATCTTTTCCTCTGAGCTCTGAAAGTACTATTTATAGTCATATATTTATATACTAATTAAATTTCACTTATTCATTTATTTACTTATTTGACAAATATTTATAGCAGGAGTCAGCATGGAGAGGAGGAATTAAATAACAGTAAATGTTTTAGGCTTATGAGCCACAGGTCTCTGTAGTAGCTACTCAACTTTGCCACTGTATCCTGAAAGCCTTAGATAACATATAAATGAATGGATGTGTCTGTGTTCTAATAAAACTTTTTTTACAAAAACAAATGACATGAGACGTAGGACAGCCACAGGCAAAAGAATGAAGTTGGACCCCTATCTCACACTGAATACAAAAATTACCTCAAAAGGGATTAAAGACTTAAATGTAAAACCTGAAACTATAAAATTCTAGGAGAAAACTTAGGTATAAATCTTTATGACCTTAAATTGGGCAATGGTTTTTAGATATGACAACAAAAGCACAAGTAACAGAAGAAAAAAATAGATAAAGTGGACTTTATCAAAATTAAAACTTTTGTGCTACAAAGAACATCAAGAAAATGACAATCCACAGAATAGGAGAAAATATTTGCAAATCATATATCTGATAAGGGATTTGTATCCAAAATATACACACTATCTTACAACACAAAAACAAAAAAAGACAAGTAAACCAATTTAAGAAATGAACAAAGGATCCGAAGAGATATTTCTCAAAAGAAGATATGTAAATGATCTGTAAGCACATAAAAAGATGCTGAAGATCATTAGCCCTTAGAGAAATGCAAATCAAAATCCACAAGGAGATACCAGTAGAATGGCTATAATAAAAAAGACAAAGAATAACATGATGAACTTGTAGAGAAGTTGAAACCCTCATACACTGCTAGTGGGAATGTAAAATGGCACAGTTGTTTTGGAAAACAATCTGGCAGTTCCTCAAAAGGCTAAACATAGAGACATCATATGACTTAATAATTTTACTTCTAGGTATATATCCAAGAGAAATAAAAAACATATGTCTACTAAAACTTGCATGATAGCCAAAAAGTGGAAACAACCCAAATATCCATCAGCTGATGAATGGATAAATAAAATGTGGTATATCTATACAATGGAATATTATTTGGCCATAAATAAGGTATTGATACATGTTATAACATGGGTGCACAATGTGACAAATGAAAGAATCCAATTATATTGCATGATTTTTGTTTACATGAAATGTCAGGATTAGGTCTATAGAGGCAGAATTCAGAGTAATGGGTGCCTAGGGCTGGGGGTGAGGAGTTAGAGGGAAATGGGGAATGACTGCTAAGGGGTTTCTTAATCAATTTATAAAATTGATTGTGGTGATAAGTCACACAACTCTGATTATACTATAAACCACTGAAGTGTAGGCATTGAGCAGGAGAATCATATGTAATATGAACCATATCTCAATAAAACTGTTATATTAAAAACAAACAAACAAAAAATCAGATGGCAGGCTGTGTTTGTCCCAAGGGCCGTAGTTTGCCAGCCCCCAATTTACAGGATAGCAGGTTTAGTGCTAGATGCAGAGAACATAGCAGAGAAAATGAGACACATAGCTGGGGCATACAGCCTAGTGGCAGAGACAGGGGTGGAACACAGAATCATTTCTAGTGGTACACTATTAGAAACTGTAATAGGTGTTTCTAACGGGAAAAAATGCAGGAGAGAGAAGAGGTTCAGAGTCAAGCACAGCCTGTGGGCCAGGATGGGGAATTCTGGTTTTATTTTAAGTGTTCTGTCAAAGGCTCTCTCTCTCTCTCTGGCTGCTATTTGGAGACTGTTTGGGAGAGGCAAGAATGAAAATAGACCAGCAGAAAGGTGGACGGAATAGAGGTATCTAGGCAGTTAGACAAGAGGTTGTGACCGTGAATTGGATTTGGAGGAGTTGAGGGAGGGAGAATTCAAGATAGCACCCCAGTTTTCTGACTTACGCAGCTGCTGGAGGGCACTGCAATTTTCTGAATGGATTTGTTGGGGTGGGTGGTATGAAGAGAGAATCCCAGGCCTGGGTCTCAGACATTTGGGACTCACTAGGAAGTTCTAAGAACTGATTTTCCTCACCCGCACAAGTGCAATAATAATGCTTACCTTGTAGGGCTGTCAGGAGGATTAAATGAGTTAATATTTGTAAAGCTCTTAGAATACTGCTTGGCAGATATGTAAGCTCAATATAAGTGCTAAACAAAATATAAAAGTCTTCACTTAATGTTGATAGGACCTTGGAATTGGAGCGAAACAATGTATAATGAAACCGAGTTTACCATAGGTAAATTGATATAAGCAAGAGTTAAGTTCCTACAACCTCTCATCAATGTAATAATGAAATGATGCTGAATGAAACATTGTAAGAGAACACTGTTGAAGGAAGGGACATTATTCGAGAACCTGCTATACTCTGATAGTCCAGGCCTGTAAAGAACTGGCCTCAGTGGGAAGAGAGGATCTAGGAGAGGCAAGACTCTCCCCATGCAAACTGTCCTGGCCGCCTGCTCCCACACCCATGAGTTGCTGCCATGAGGCGTGAGTGTCTTGGCTTCTGCCCCCATGGATGAGGAGCCATGTTAAGAGTTCATTCCTGTAGCAAGGCCATCTGGATTTAATTTCAGCCATGCTTCTTACCAGCTGTGTGACTAAGCAAGCTATCTAATTAGTCAGTTGTGCCTCAGTTTCCTCCCCCTTAAAATGAGCAGAACTGTATCTATGTCATTGTGAGGATTCAAAGTCAATACATGCAAAGTTCTTAGAGCAATGAATGCCCTGAACACATTTGCCATTCTTGCTTTGAGATTCAGGGTACCCTCACTAAAGGTGGGAGGCACGATGCTTTGTCGTTGACAGGTGGTATCTCCTTTGTGGGGTCTCTGCACCTGTTGGAATTGGGAGCTGATCTTCCTCATCATGAGATGTGAGAGTCCATGATCAAGTGCAGTGACAGTCTCCTCTCCCTCACTCCCTTCCTTTTTGGAGGCCCATTGGCACTCACTTCAGGCTCTCCCTGATAGATACTAGGTCTGCAGCACAAGGTCCCTTGTAGCTCCTGGGACTGAGTCCCAGCGTCCAGTTTTGGGTGTGGATGGGGCTGGAACACTTACTGAGGGTCAGTGTCTCAGTCAATTCAGCTGGGATAGGGAGGAGGCAGGTCAGACTACAGCAAGTCACCACCTCGGAGTAATTAAAAGTGCTCTGCAAATGCAAACTATTCTGGGCAGGACTTGAAGAAATAACACTCGATGCTAACGGACTGCAGCAGGGCAGCAGGTGCCCCTTCACACCCCTTCCAGCTTCTTCCAGTGACAACTCAGCCTCCTTCCTCCTTGCTTAGCCTGACTTGCTGACTTTCCTGGTTTCCAGGATGGACAATGTGGAAGAAAGCCCCGATGGGCAGGAAGTGGATGGGAAGGAGGAAGGGGTGTGTGTGTGATGCCTTCCCTGCCATATACACGTGTTTTATGTATAACCAGGACAGATTCCCTGCACCTAAGGCCCCTCCTACCCCTTTCATCCTAGTCTGAAAGTGTCTTCTCTCAGGCAGCCTCCTCAGTAAGGTAGGGGCTTCTGTGTTCTCAGAACTCTCAGAGGAGGAGGGCTCAGCTGCCTGAATCATGGGGGGAGGCGAGGGACCATGGCCACAAGAGGGAGGCTGATGAATTATGCATACCGGAGGTGACAGTAAACAGTCTCTGGATAGCTCTGATGAGCTGCCGCAGACTGGAAACAAGGGGAGCTGGGCGCTGAGTCACTGCAAAGGGGGTGATTAGTCTGTCAGCGGCACCCGTCTCTGGGTGGAGTGAGGTTTCAGGCTGAGTCACACTGCAGAAGGCGAGACAGGAGGCTGGACCCCAAAAGGACCAGGGAGGACATGCATGTTCCTGATGAGCCCCACTATTCCGGGGTCCCTCCTCACCTCCCACTTGCAGACTCATTCCCTCCCCCCACCCGCCGTGCAGTTAACTCCCCTGGACCAGCTAGATCTCAGCCAGGAAAGCACTGGGACTTCTCTCAGCAGGGAGGAATGCAAATAGTCTTCTGTTGTTCCTGTGTCTGACTGGTCTCCTGGACAACCTCTCAGCCAAGCCTGGGAATCTAAAGCTGTGCCTGAAGCCAGAAGTGGGACTGATTGATAACATCCACAGAGCATACAGCCATGACGATCCAAGAGAAAGGAGAGAGACAAGACTCCATAGACAGCCTGAACCAAGGGGCAGTCTGAGCAGGCCTGGCAAGGAGATGTAAACAGAGATTAGACTGCAACCAGAGACACCAAGATGGATAGACTGGTTTACTCATTCATTCATTCATTCATTCATTCATCACTCATTCATCAAGTAGCCAAGACAGGGTCATCGAGCACTACTATGTGCCAGGCACTCCTTTTGATGTTGGGAGTACCTCAACAAGACAGTCGAGATACCTATTCTTATAGAACAGTGTGGTGGGGAGACAAACAAAATGCGAGTAAGAAATTAACACACAAGTTGATTTCAGATAGAGGTCAGTGCTTAGAAGAAACCAGATTGGGAATGGTGTGACTGACTGCAGAAAGGCTACTTGGGAAGACCAAATTGGGTAGGGGACATTGGAGCTGCCATTTGGACATCGGAACCCGAGGGAGAGCACACGAGAAGGGCCTGAGGCGGGGAAGAGCTCAGCACACTCAGAACACCAGGAGGGCTGATGTGGCCAGAGTTCAGAAGGAGGAGGAGGAGGAAGTGAGGTGGAGAGCTGGAAGGGCCGGATAATGCAGGGAAGGTGCAGAGACTCGATAGACTTCAAGAGTTGTGCAAAGCTGTTGACGATTTCCCATGGAGCAGAACTTTTTGTTTGTGAAGGTAAATCCCAGGGAAGGGGCTGCCCTGGAGGTATCTGTCACTCTGCTTTGGGAGTTGGAGCTGGCCCTAGCTAAAACCTGGAGGCACAACACTTTGCTGTTGACAGGTGGTGCTCACTTATCCAGAGCCTGCAGGTAGCCTTGAAGTGGTAGGAACAAAACACTTGAAGACAAAGGATAAAAGGAACTTTTATGAAGCACCCTGTGTGTGTTGGAGATTCGCATACATGGTCCTTTTTATTAGCTATAACGACTCTCATCCCAGATGAGATAATGGAATTCAGAGAGTTAAATAGCATGTCTACCCGGGAAGTGGCAGGGTTCCATCTTTGACCCAGAGCTTATGATCTCAACTGTTTATCTCTAACTGGGAGAACTGGAGGGCATGGTTAAGATCTTGCATTTCAACCTGTGCACCTGGCATGTGAGGAAGAGGCTTGGCCGTGACAATATGGCTAGTTGATGGTTGAGCAGGACGAAGGCTGGGATCTTGTGGTGTGGGGTTCCCCCACTAAGCCCGTGGCAGGCACTGTGGCATAGTAGAAATGCCCAAAAGATTTGGAATCATTCCCATGCCATCACTTAATATTGTGTAGCCTTGGGCAGGTTCCCTCACCTTTCTGAGCCTCAGCAGCCTTATCTGTGAAATAGGATATTAATGTCAATTTCAGTCTTAGAAAGGATTATTGTGAAGATTAAGAGGGGTAATGCCATATGCAAAAGCACATGATGCAATGCTTTAAAGCCTCCAGCTGTGCCAGGATGCAATCCCAGGCTTGTCTAAACCTGTTTATAGTTAAACCCGTTCCCTGGCAATAATACCACCAAAGGCTATGAGAATCTCGTGTGTCCATGACAGCACCTGGAAGCAGATGCCCCAAGCTCCCCTTTTGGGGGAGGGTATTCTGGGCCTCAGACTCCCTTCCACAGGCCTCTGGCCTTAGGCACTCAGGAGGGAGGGCCTCAAAACTGTGTCTCAGCCAGGCAGCTAGGCTTTTCCCACTTGACCAGTTCCTCTCTATTTTCTTCTAGGCTGATCCTGCTTTCAGTCTTTCTCACCTCATACGACTTTACAGCTACTGACCTGGAGACTAGGGCTTTAGCCCCAAATCTTTGGGTTTGGCACCTTCTAAGTTCTAATATCAATCGCACTGAACTGACTTTGCCCCTCCCCCTAGGATTAGATTGATGGGAACATCTAGAGAAGCTTAGATGATCGGAGAGGATGTTGCCTCTGTCAGAGCTGGCTGGGCCCCACTTACTCTCATAACCCTTCACAAGGTATATTATACTCTCCTGAGAGCTGACCATATGAGCAGGAGGGTGTCTTTTTGAGTAGAGTTGCAAGATAAAATAACGGACAACGTTTAAATTTGAATTTCAGATAAACAAAGTTTTAGTATAATTATATCTCAAATACTGCATGGAACATACTTACACTATTTATCGATTTTGTTATATGATGATGGAAGGAGACTAGGCTTTGGGTGGTAAGCACACGATAGAGCATGCACATGTCGTATTATAAAGTTGTACATCTGAAATTTATATAATGTTATTAACCAATGTTACCCCACTATTTAATTTAAAAATCAATTTGTTATTTAGCTGTAATTTAAA
>NW_006443570.1:16586308-16620384 GCF_000325575.1 Pteropus alecto | reverse complement strand
CCCCACCTGTGTACCTAGAAGATGCTTAATAAATGAGACTGAATTCAAAACTCTCAGCTGCTGCATTTCGTTTCAGCCAAAGTAACCTGGCCCACAGGAAAACGATTAACTGGATGGATTTTTCTTTCTCACTTTTTTTTTTAAAGAATAATCCTCTTGAAAGGGCAGAGGGCCCAAGAGTGAGTGATTTAATCCTAGCTTTAATAATACCACTCAATGGAGGTCATTTAATTCCAGTAAAGAGCAGGGAAATCTTTTGATTATCACCAATAAATAAATAAATAAATAAATAAATAACGAGAGGAGAAAAATGCTTAAATTAGGAAAACTTCCAATTGTGAGTTGTTTTTTTCTTAAGAGGGGATATTTCAGATTGAACATATTTAAAATAATAAAAAGAAATTAATGGGCCTAAATGAGCAATAGGAGCATTTTATTCAAAGGATGTGAGATCAAGATTCAAAAGACATTGGTTCAAGTTCCCGTCTTGGCACTTACCGGCTGCGTTATCGTTATCTTTTCATACTGCGGTGCTCTCATCTGTAAAATGGGGCTGAATGTATGACCTTCCCTAACTCACAGAGTCATAGAATGAAATAAAATAGGAAATGTAAACTCTTGAGACTCCTTGAGAAATTGTACACAAAGGAGAGGGGTCTCAGTGCCCTCCCATGTACCTCTTGCCTGGGAAAGGCCCATGGGACATTGTCACTGTGGGTGCCTAGGACACTTGGTCACTTAGTATCTGACTTGTGGTCAGGAAACAAGACTTTGACAATCCCTTTCAAACCATAACATTTGTGACTAAGAAAATGTTTTAAAAATAACAAAGCAATGATAAGAATACTAATACTGCAGTAATTTTTGAGTAATATCTGAGTGTGTTCTCCGAGCTTCCTTTCTACTAACCACTTGCCAGGGACCAGCACTTTATTGCACTATCTCAATCCTTTTAACTACTCTATGAGGGACATAATTACTATCCCCATTTTAAAGATGAGGAAAGTGAATCACAGAGAAGTAGTAAAGCCAAAGTCTCACAGTTCAATAAATGGTACAACCCCTTTTCTAAAAAACAGATTACATTCTCTTAAATATCCCATCTTAAATGCACTGTATCTTCATTCATTCAACGATTATTTGTTGAGCACCTACTATATGATCATCACTGTGTTAGGCGCTGGGAATACTGTGGAGAAGAGGTGTGCAAAACACGTAGTCCCCATCCAAACAGAGCTCATGGCCCAGCTGTCACTGAACTTGGAATTTGAACCAGATCTGATTCTCATGCTCCCTTAGATGGGCAAGAAGTAGAGCAAGTTCAAGCCAGTCCACAGGTAATCTATGGTATCCAAAGGCCATGAGGTATTCAAAGACTTCTGCAAGATTGATTCTCTATGCACCTAGCTAAGAGCTGCAGCTTCCTTCAAAAGGTTCCTATTTTCTGGTATTATCTATGTATTAGGGTTGGGATCTGAGATTCACGTCAATTTATGTTCCTTGTGCTCTCCTTAGACAAGGAGCAAAGCTCTACATTATTTCTAAGATCACGAAAGTCTAGGAATGGGTGCTTTGCCACAGTAAACACTAAAGCATATCTCGACATATTAAAATAGGTAATAGCTGCTAGCGAGGCCAAGGCCATCTCTTGATTATTTTTATTCCACGACCCCCCATCCCACCCTAGACCCACTTCTCGTATGATATCCTACATTTTCATACTAAATAGAATTCTGATAAATGGATGAATGTATGAAACAACTCCAAGTGCTTTGATTGGCTCAGCTCCATACAAAGACTGCAGACTTTGCGTCTGGCTCTGTCCAACCATATAGCACCACATAACTGAATTTGTACCTAGAAAGAACCAGGTGGAGGATTGTGCACTTGTCTCATTGCAAATGGGAGGATTAAGTCAGAACAAATGGATCAGTAGCCTCATCAGGTATAGAAAGATTCCAAACCCACCCCTTCCCACAGACTGTCCTATCCACTGCCGTCTTGAGAATCATCACCCCACACAGATGCTCCCCAAATCTGTTCTAGCTCTGTTATCTATCTTCTCAGCTCCAGTGTAGTTGTCAACTCGCCTGCTAGCCATCTTTCCATGAACAGTCCATAAGTACCACACACCCCATTAGAACAAGACTCAAGACTTAAGACAGCATCCTCCAGCCCCCAACCAGCATCTTTTTCTGCATTCCCTGTATTAACAAATGGACTCTTATTTTTTTGTAAAACAAAGAAAAAGTACAACAAAGTTCACAAATATTTAGCACGTGTGTTCTCCGAACTTTCTTGCAACAATCAAATTTCTTTTTCACAGATGAGAAAACTGAAGCTCAGATAGGTAAAGTAACTTGCCCTCAGTCACACTATTAGTAAGTACAAGAGTTGAGATGCAAATGCAGGCTGTCTGGCTCCAGAGCCCAGCATGTAACCACAAGAATATCCCCCTGCCCAGGCACTGTGCCGGGATCCTTTGTTTGCAGCCCTACACACAGTCACTTCTCTGCCTTCCTCTGGGCTTCAAGAGGCTGATCTCTATGCACCATGCCATCTGGGCTCCTTTGCTCTCTGCCTGAAGGTTGGGTGTGGCCAATGGGAGACTGGATGATTGGAAGGGAGAAAGGTTGGGATGTTTATGCCCATACCCTACCCATTCTCTCCCATCCTCACTCTAGTTCTAGCGGAGGCTGAGTTCTATGGTGACAATGCCTCTGTGGGTCTGGTAACATCACCTTGTCCTGCAGGCCCAGGAGTAGTAACAGTTCCCCACTGTTATCTGGCCCTGGATGGTCCCCAGAGTCTTTGTTCTGGGTATCCCTGCTCATACCTCTGTAAACTGTCCTTGTCTTTTCTTTCCTGCTGTCATCTATTCAGATTTCAAATCTCAGTGTCAGCTCTGACCTTCCCTTCTGGTCGTGAGCCCTCCGTTGGTATTACAAGGGCCTGTGAATTCCACTCTTGGAGCATCTCTAGTATTTTGTTCTTCCTCTCTATTCCTACTGCTCTGTCTCAGACTATCTTATTAGCTTCCCACCTGGCCTCTCTGCATGCAGGCTCTTATGTGTCTCCAATGCATCTTCCACAACAGTCAGAGCCCTCCCTACAAAGCCCAGATTCACTCTTTTACTTGCCTCTTCAAAACCTTTCAATGGTTCCCTAAAGCCCAAAGAATAAAATCAAACTTCTAAGCCTAGAGTCGGTGTTATTCATTTCCGTATTTCTCCTGGGCCTTGCTTGTATTCAATAAATATTGTGTTGAGTGAGGAAAGTATTATCATTATTTGTGAAGTTCTAGAGGGTGTACAGCACAGGAACACAGGGCTGCAGTAAAAGCATTCTCAAAGATTTTGTAATCTCAACCAGTGTTTGTGTAGCTTCAAAAGCATTTCCCAGCCCCATCTATTCTTCCCTTGCTCTCAACTTCACAGCTCCATTGGCTGCACACATAGCAGAGTTCCAGGTCTTTTTCCTCCCGCCCAGGGAGGAAGGACTGTGAAATGGTCGGGAGCATGGGCTGCAGTCAAGCTGCCTATGTTCAGCTCCTTCTCTCTCTTTGTACTCCAGGAAATTACTAGACCACTTGAAATATAGTATCTTCTCTGTAAAATAAGGAAAACAATAGTATCTACTACATAGGTTTTTTGAGAGGATTAAATAAAGTACAAAGCATAGTATTAAGAACAAAGTAAGCCCTCAAAGATGTACAAGTATCACTATATGTCTTATTATAAGGCAGGATTGTTATATTAAATATTATGTTTATTGTATAATCTGAGTACATAGAGCAATGCTTGTATGTAGACTATTTTATTTAAACCTCCCCCAACTCTGAGATGTATTATTAGCTCTACATTATAGAAAAGGAAAGTGACATGCAGAGAGGTTATGTGTCTTGCCTGAGGTCACACAGCAAATAAGTGTTACTCAGTACTGGAATATGAGACTTCTGATTCAAAAATACACTGTTCAATGGACTATGTGCTATGACGTCCAATCAAAAGGCAATTTATTTTTCTGGGCCTAACTCATATGCCCCTTTCTCCAGGAAATCTTCCTTAATTCTTTGGAAAGGATTCACTAATCTTTCTTTTGCAATCTAGAAGCACTCTATTTATAGATCTACTCAGGTTAATGAAAGTTAGTTGTGTGTTATGTTATCCTTGGGAATTTACATTTCTGTCTCTTTCACTAAACTCTGAGTGCTCTGAGGACATAAATGCTGTCATATTCACATGTGCAATCTCAGTGATTATCTCACTACCTTACATAAAGAAGACAGGAAGGCAAGTAGACAGGAAGGCAATGTGTGATAGGATTTATCAGTCAGGATAAACCAGTTATGTTGCAGTAAAAAATAACCCCCCAAATCTCAGTGGCTTTCAAAAACAAAGATTTATTTCTCAATCATTTAATATTCTTCTTGCAGTTGATTGGAGGTCAGCTCCACGTCACCTTTACTTTGCGACCCTGGCTGAAGGGGCGGCCCCTGGCTCCACTATCTCATGGAAGATGGACAAAAGGAAGATGGCAGAAGACACACTACTGGCTCTTACAGCTCCAGCCTGGATGTGATGCACATGCTTGCATCCACATCTCAATGGCCAAGGCAAGACACACAGCCAATCCTGATGTTGGGGCAGGGATGTAACTTTCTTCCTGAGAGGATCTCTGATTATGGAGGAACAGAAGGAAGTCTGACCCACCAAAGACACCACACAATGAATCTAGAAACTGCCTCCGTTTAGAAGAAAGTCTTATAACTGATGGCTAGTTAGTGAAGACCTACCAAGAGACAGGAAACATTATACGTTTGACACGTAATCCTTATTGAAACACATGCACGCACAAACACATGTCCATTGGAATACAGAGCATTGCTTTAGTTTTGCAGATAAAGAATTCGAAGCTTTAAGAAGTTTTAAAAAATTACATTAAGATCATGCAGATAGTAAAGTAGTAGAATCCAGATCTGACTCAAATCTAAGTCCAAAGCTCACATTCTCATAAATCATACTGTTCTCTTTGGTTTTTGAGGCTTCTAATTAGAAACCATTGCTCTTTCTATAAAACACAGAGTGAATTCCTATGACTCAAAGTATCATCCCTGAAACAGCAGTATTGGCATCATTGGCCAGACGTGCAGAATCTCGGACTCCACCCCACACCTACTGAATAAGAATCTGCATTCTAACGAAATCCTAGATGATTCAAAGTCACATACAAATTTGAGAAGCAATGATGTATAACCAAAGGAAAACAAATGCATTTTTTTTCTGCCTGCACTGGAATCAGGGAGCAGGGGAGAGCTGTCTGTGGTGCTACCCACTGTGGAAAGCCTCATCATTTTAATTTTGTAGAAACAGGAGAAAATAACATAAAACCTGCGAACTTGTATGCTTGTGGGAGCAGCATTAACAGGAGCTGCTGAAAGCCCATGACCTTAAGTGCATCTTCCGATGATTTTCTCACCATTCACTTGTTCCTCAGCTAAGTCAGTGAACATTCTTTGTATGCGTGCTACATACTAGGAACTATGCCAAGCACTGGATCATGATGAGGGCCCCTGTCCTTGAGAGGCTGCTGTCTAGTGGAAGGAGACAGACATGGGAATAGGCACTTACTGTACAGTATAATTGGGGTTCACCAAAATGTAAACAATGTGTTTTGAGATCTCCAAAGAAGGCACTGTCTTGGGGTATCAGGGAAGGCTCCATGGAGGAGGCGGTCTTTAAGGTGTGAACAGAAGTTCACTGTTCAGGGGCCTGGTACCTTTCAGGAAGTAACCAGCAGCTGGGAGGCCACTGACAAAACAAAGAAATACTGAGTATGTATGGCTGGTGCTCAGGGATGGAAGGAGAATGGGGGTGGTCTTAGCTGGCCCCAGGTGTAATTTCTAGAAAGCCTATCAGCCTAGAGAGCCTAATAGGAAGTGCAGCAGGTAAATGCAGAAGGAATGGGGCTCTGATGAAGAATAAAGCACTGACTCAGCCCCACTCTGGGCTCTTTATTTTGATCACCTGTAGGCTCATCTGAGCTAATCTGGAGTAGAGCAGGTAGCATTTTCAGTGGACATATAAATAAATAAGTTATTTTAACGTAGAATATTTTAAATAAACTGATCATTTTAATTTAATGCTGAGAAAGAGAGAAAATGGTTAAACAGAAGGTATTGTTGCGGTGGTCAGGGAAGGATTATAGGAAGATGTGATAACTGAGTGATAAAAGAGTAAAGGTTAACCGGATAAAAAAGAAAGAAAAGAAAGGGAATGGAAAAAGTGGGGTTGAAGGGCAAGGTAGAGAGGGTAGGACAGGTGGGGGACAGTGATGGCAAAGGCCTCGCATAGTAAGTGTGAAGGCTGAAAGCTCCTGTGGCCGGAATATGACGTTGGAGGCAGGAGGGCATCATTTCTGTGCACCGTAAGATGCCATGATTTTCTCAGTTCAAGCCATGAAATGTTTTCTACCTCCTAACCCTATCCCACCTTCCCTATATCCCAGTTTGAGCTCCAAGCCCTGGGACTCCCAGAGGCAAGGACAAAAAGAGCATTGCTGGCAACATTGAACATCAGGAAGGCATAGACCAGAAGGGGAGAGAGCTGTTGAAGTGTGATGCTGGAGGAAGTGAGGGCAGGGTATGGATGAGGGACCAGAGGAGTTAGTCATCTGTACCCAAGCCTCCTAGTCACAGTGACAATGTAGGTCCCCCTGGATAAGGAAGCAATTAAAATACAATTAACCTCCCTGAACTGCAGTTCTGAAGTGCATATCGGATAGAGATTTGGAGATCATTAAATACGGGGGTAGGTGAGTGGAGGGGGCTGCAGGGTGAGGGCAGAAAAATAAAATCCTTTCTCTGAATCTTTTGGGGTCCCCTGTCACAAATAGTCCCCAGTAGGAGACCACTGCATGGGGATGGGGGGCGGGCAGAGAGACACAGAAAGGTCATCTTCCCTCCTCCCCCCAAGGCATTCCTCCCCAGGCCTGGCCTTAGGAATAGATGCAGCAACTGCAAATTCATGTTGCTGGGGACAAATGCTTCCTGAGCAGGGAGGGGACAGGAGGAGACCTACTCCTGACAGCTGCCTCCTAGGAGCCTGCTCAGTTTATTAAATTAGCAGGTTTCTCTCTTGTGGCGAGGGTACTGGAGAATGAAATGCCAAATGGATCAGTTTCATGGAATCTGAAACTGATAAATTTTCAGAGCTGGAAGGCTCCTTGGAGAGCATCTGGTTCAACTCCCTCTCATTTTTTTAGATGAGAAACCTGCAGCCCAGAGATAGGAAATGACTTTCCTAAAGTTACAGTTGCTACTTGAAACGCAAAACTAAGAAGTACCGAATGATGGAAGGTGAATTCGCTCTATAATTTATCACTTCTGCATGTTTAGTGTTCTTAATATTGAATTTACTTTTGATACAGAGTACCTGCAATCGCTGAGTAATTTACTGTGAAAGATCATTCTTAAGATGTCCCAGCATTATTAACATTGACTTGAATTATGTTGCATTTTATATCGAAACATGGGTTTAATTTAACCCACAGAAAATGTCTCAGTTAAAAAAAAAAAAATCGTCTTTCTACAATGAGAAGGCAGCCTGGCTTCTTACAGAGATAATACTAATATGAGTTGCAATTTCTTTCCTACATCTGCCTTTCCATCAGATATTCACATCTGTCTTTCAAGTCTTCATTAGCGCCCATTGTTAGACTGGGCACCTCAGAACAGGTAATCAGTCCTCACTGCAGCACAGATGCAACAAGCCCAACAGAGGAGAGAAGAGTTAGCCAGATTCAACCTGAGTTAATGAACTTTGAGCTCTGGGCACTGTGCTAGGCCCTGAGAATACAAAGGTCAAAACCAGATCATCAGGACCCCTTCCTCCAGGAGCTCACCGCCTCACCAGAACTGGCTGACTTGATAAGAATCAGAAAGGGGGATGGGGAAAGGTAATGTCCACCAAACAAGTATAACTTTCCAGCATGTGCACAGAGCTGGAATCACCCAGGGGGAGGCCGCATCCTATGACCCCAATGTGGAGTTCAAATTTCTCCTTCTAAAGGTGCACTGTCTAATAATGGTGACCACTAGCCACAGGTGGCTATCTAAACTTAAATTAATTAATATTTTGAAATAAAGATCCAGTTCCTCGGTCACATTTCAAGTGCTCAGTAACCACCTGTGGCTAGTGAACAGCGAGAGTTTAGAATATTTTCATCATTGCAGGAAGTTCTATTGGACAGTGCTGGCCTAAAGGCTGGCTTTTGGAGGGATAGTTCTCTCGTCTTCATGGAGAGATCGTCCTGCCTGAGAAAGTGGGCAAGCAGCCATTAGATCAGGACACTGGAGTGTCTTCTGCTGGCAACAGGATCGGTAAGGGTAGCTCTCCATTCGCTGACTCCAGGGTCTACCAACCATTATGACTACAAGTGGCCCCCACTCCCTCTGTATTTCTCCAAGTGAGACTGGGGCAATCACTCAAACTGTGTATGTTATCTTTATTTCCTCAAAAGCCTTGTCAATTTCTTGTACTGCAGTTGTATTCTATCCAATACTGGGATGTGAAATAACAGTGGTAACTATATTCATTATGTGCTTACCATATGCCATCATGGTGCTAAGTGCTTGCAAAGCAATACTCCATTTGCTCCTTAAGAACCCCTGTGCTTATAGTATGCAGATGAAGACGTAGAGGCCCAGTAATAGACCATGCACATGTTCACCAGCCAATGAATAGGGAGTAAAAAAGGATCTGCTCCAAAGCATGAATCTCAACCACCATCCAAGCTGTCCTAGCACTTGGCCCTACCCCTTCCCGTAAGGTACTAAACACTTCAGTTTTCACTTGGTCCACCGATTTGCCTTTCACTCTTTACAGGGTCTTTGTGAAGCTCAGATGGAAGAGTTTGGTGGGGAAAGTGCTCTTTAACCTTCAAAATCCCATCTTAGTGTCAGAGGCCATAATTAATAATAACATAAAAAAATTTATTGGCATCATCCTTCAGGTCCTACTATGCAGGCTGTAGAATCACCTGGAGAGATTGTGAAATGTTACACTGGTACTTTCCTTCCATATTCAACTTTTTGAGAGTTTATTATGAAAAGATGTTGAATTTTGTCAATTTTTTTTCTGCATTGATTGAGATGATCATGTGATTTTTTTTATCTTTCATCTTATTAATGTAGTGAATCACATTTATTGGTTTGTGTATGCTGAACCATCCACACATCCCAGGGAGAAATCCCACTTGATCCCACATGCTGTACAATCCTTGTAATATTTTGTGACTTCAGTCTGCTAGTATTTCGTTGAGAATTTTTGTACCTACATTTATCAAGGATTTGGCCTCTAGCTTTTTTTTTTCTTGTAGTGTCCTTACCTGACTTTGATTATGAGCATAATGCTGGCTTTGTAAAATGAGTTTGGTGTTTCTGTGTCTTCGATTTTTTTTGGAAGAATTTGAGAATTAACATTAATTCTTCTTGAAGTGTTTCATAGAATTCACCAGTGACCCCATCTGGTCCTGGGCTTCTCTGTGTTGGGAGGTGTTGATTACTGAATCAATCTTCTTCCTCATTATTTATCCAGGTTTTCTATTTCTTCATGATTAAGTCTTGGTAGGCTATATGTTTCCAGGAATTTATCTATTTCTTCTAGGTTATCTAACCTGTTGGCATAAAACTGTTCATACAGTCTCTTATGATGCTTTGTATTTCTGTGGTATCAGTTCCAACATATCCTCTTTCATTTATGATTTTATTTGTGTCTTCTCTCTTTTTTCGTAGTATAGCTAAAAGTTTGTCAATTTTGTTTATATTTATATTTAAAAACTATCTTTTTGCTTTGTTGATATTTTCTACAATTTTTTTATTCTCTCTTTCATTTATTTCCACTCTGATCTTTGTTACTTCCTTCCTTCTCCTAACTTTGGGCTTAGTTTGTCCTTTTAAAAATTAGTTCCTTAAGGTGTAGAATTTGATTGTTTATTTGAGACCTTTCTTCTTCCTTAATGTAGGTGTTCATTATTATAAAATTCCCTCTTAGAACGGCTTTTGCCGTATCCCATAAGTTTTAATATGTTGTGTTTTCATTTTCATTCGTTTCAAGATATTTTAAATTTCCCTTTTAATATCTTCTTTAACCAATTGGTTGCTCAGGAGTGTGTTGTTGAATTTCCATATTTGTGAATTTTCCAGTTGTCCTTGTTATTGATTTCTAGTTTCGTACCATGTGGTCAGAAAAGAACTTAGTGTGATTTCAATCTTCTTAAATTTCTGAGGCTTGTTTTGTGACCTAAAACATGATCTACCCTGTAGAATGTTCTGAGTGTGCTTGAAAAAATGTGTATTCTATTGCTCTTGGATGGTATGTTCTGTATGTGTCTGTTAGGTCTATATGGTCTATAGTTCAAGTCCAATGTTTCCATATTGATTTTCTGTCTGGAAGATCTATTTTTAAAATATTATATTTTGTTTTTATTGTAGAGCACACTGATCTATCCATTGTTGCAAGTGGGGTATTGAAGTCCCTCACTATTATTTTATTGTTGTATATTTCTTCTTCAGATCTATTAGTATTTGCTTAAATAGTTAAGTATTTTGATGAAGGCCACGAGTATCATAAATAATCAGGAAAATATTACACAACCAAAAGAAACTAATAGAATTCTAATGACTGACCCTAAAAAAGTGAAGTTACATGAATTGTCTGACAAAGAATTCAGAACAATTTTCTAAAAGAAATTCTGTGAACTACTAGAAAACATAGACAGAAAACTAACTGAAATTATGAAGTACATAAACAAAATGATAAGTTCAACAAAGAAATAGAAATCATTAAAAAATAGAAATCTCATAAGTGTAAGAATACAGTGACTGAATTGAAGAATTCAATAGAGAGCTATTAAATTGATTCGAGCAAGCAGAAGAAAGAATTAGTGAACTAGAAGAAAGGTCACTTGAAATTATCCAGTTAGAGTAGCAAAAAAGAGAAAAAAAAAGAGAAAGAGTAAAGAAAGCCTCGTGAATTATGGGATACCATTAATAAAAACAATCTATACATTATTGGAGTCCCAGAATGAAGAGAGAAGAAGAAAGAGGCAGAAAGATCATTTAAAGAAACAATGGCTGAGAACTTGGGGAGAGATTTGGATATCCAAGTTCGTGAAGCTTATGGGTACCCCTCGAATTTCAACCCAAAACTATATTTTCTAAGACACATTATAATACAACTGCCTAAAATCAAAGACAGAGAGAGAACTTAAAAAGCAGCAAGAGAGAAAAATTCCTCATCTACAAGCCAACCTCCATAAGCCCATCAGTGGGATTTCTCATAAGAAATCTTATCAGCCAGGAAAAGAATGATATATTTAAAGTGCTGAAAGAAAAAAACATACCAACCAAGAATTCTTTATGCAGCAAAATTCTACTTGAAGGAGCAATAAAGACTGTTGCCAACAAACAAAAGCAGAGGGATTTCATCACCACTAGGCCCACCTTACAAGAAATGCTAAAAGAAGTTCTTTGAGCTGAAATGAAAAAACACTAATTAGTAACATAAAAACATGAAAATATACAGCACACTGGTAAAGGTAAGTATAGTCAAATTCCTAATACTCTAATACTGTAATAGGGTGGTATGTTAATCATTTAACTCGGGCATAAAGTTTAAAAAAAAAAGTCTTAAAAACAACTATAACTACAATAATTTGTTAGTGGCTACACAATATAAAAAGAAGTAAATTGTAACATCAAAAACGTAAAATATGGAGGCGGTGTAAAAGAGTAGAGTTTCTATACATAGCAAAGATGTTATCAACTTAAAACAAACTGTTATATCTATAAGATGTTATACATTAAGCCTCATGGTAACCACAAAGCAAATACATAAAAGATGAAAAGAAGGGAATCAAAGCATGCCACTATAGAAAACCTTCAAGTCATGAAAGAAGGGAGCAGGAGAGGAAGAAAGGAACAAAGGAACTACAGAACAGCCAGAAAACAATAAGATGGCATTAGCAAGTCTTCATCTTTCAATAATTATTCTAAATGTAAGTGGATTCATTCTCCAATCTAAAGGCATAGAGTAGCTAAATGGATTTTTAAAAAGACCCAACTATATGCTCGTCCTCCCATCAGAGATGAGCCTAGGTGGCATGGTTGTGGCTGCTTATAGAAAGGATTTTATTAAATTGCACGTTGGCATTGGGTCATTGATCTGCTATGAGAAAGATGCTATAATGAAACGCTCTTGAATTTACTGAAGGGATGCTACAGATTTTTATAATGTTTTCCCCCTTGTAAGGACCAATGGGGAAATTTCTCTCAGTCTTCAGGTCCAGGAAAACCTGAGTTTTTTTTCTCTTGATTAATGGCCTTGGGTTTATCTCACAGACACTAAAATTTAAAAGTTATTACATTTCATTTTCCCCTCTTGTTTTGACTATTAGGAAGCTCAGAACCAAATTTGTTATTTACCTCTAACAAGATTTTAAGGCATATGAAACGCATATGCTAACCCCGTTCCTAACTTGGTGGGTTTCTATTTACCTATTTATTTTAGTGAGCTATGAAAACTTAACTAAAAAATTCAAGGGGGAGGGTGAAGAAGGGGGCTTGTCATTCACATCCCATAGCAAATAAATTACAACTTCTCTATTAGGAATTTCTGTACTCCCACATCCCTCCCTGGAGCTATTCAGGTGGTGATTTTATTTTTCTGCCCTTATTTGTCTTTCGCTTTGGCATCTTCACATACCACTTTCCCTTCTTACATTGCATTTTTGTAATCTGCTTTAAAACAATTTCTTTTAATGAGCCATGCAATTTCATGAATCTTTGCCTAGAATAATGATTAATTGTCTATTAGGTGCCTAGCATTGTTCTAGGTGTGGGGATTACAATAGTGACTAAACTAGACAAGGTTCTTGTTCTAACAGTGTTTACATTGTACTGGGCATTTGGGAAACATAAATGAACAAGGAAATAAACAAATAAAAGCGGAATTTTACAGTGTGGCCAGGTTTTTGAAGGAAATAGAAAAGGTGATACAATGGAAAGGGGCTGGGAACAAGAAACATGAGGTAGGATGTGAGGAAAGGCCTTGCAGGGAGGCAATAAACCGACTGTAGAGGTGCCAGCCACTCAAAGATCCAGGATGAGTATTCCAGGCACAGCAACCAGCAAGTGCAAAGGCCCTGGCGCAGTGATGATGTGTTTGAGGAATGTTTGTGCTCGCCTGGTAACCTAATCAGCTTTCAAAACCCTTCTCACTTCTATCTCCTTTTTCATGTAAGTAAACCCCATAACTCAAAGAGGTCAACAACTTTATGCCTATATGCTTTTATACCCGTACAATCCACACAGAATTGCACATGTCAGCTTACAAGCATGCCTTCTTCACTGGACTGTGAACACCCAAAGTTCCCCAGGGAAGACAAGAATAGCATCTTCCTTCTCTCTAGCACAGTCCTGGCACATAGAAAGCAGATAGTTTTATTTTCCAAGATAAGCCTTTGTTAAGCTGACAATGCAGGCAACGCTCATATTTGAGCGATGTCTTCAGGCACTGGTCTAAAGTACACTTTTAACATTTGCAGAGCCATGAGCTGCTTGAGCTCTGCCTGTGACCTGAATAGATTGGCAGCAGAGAACCAGCTGCCTGAGTGAGCACAGCTAGCCTCTGTTTGGAAGGAGGGAGCCTGCTACCTCCTTCTTCTGAAGAGCCCCTTCTGGGAAAGAAAAGACTCTTATGGCAGTATTGGATTTCCCTGTAAGATTTATGACCCAATTTAAAGTTATGGGGCTTTTATTAATTATAATAAACACCAATTTCATTACACTTCAACTTCCAAAGAAATTACATACTATGGAAGGGAAATAAAATGTTAGTTTTGTGCTAATGCCAGGCGCACATTAACTGGCTGGGTACCGTGTTCTTCTTGACTAGCTCAGTGGGAGCAGAGGAAGGGGTATTTTGGAAGGAAGAGCCTGAGGAGCTGTTTCCAGAATTTAAATCCATTTGGTCAAAAACAATGGAAATGAGCTGTGCTGCCACTCGGGGCTCGTAGGAGCACTGCACTCCCTTTATGAGGAGCTGCACTAAATAATGCACTTTGGGCCTTAAGCCCTCAGATCTAGACCTGTCTGTCTCTTACTTGCTGTGTGATCTTAAGTAGGTTATTGCTTCTCTCTGAGCCTTGATATTCTCATCTTAAAAATAAAGACGACCTAGGTCAGGTATGACAAACGGAGATCATTTCTTGTGCCAATTCTAATGTATAGGAGATGATTGCTAATAAGGCTATTTTAAGAAGGATTCTAAAGTTTTATCCAAAATTCCTGGGAAAGAGCCGTATGATCAATTAGAAATATCAGCCAGGAGCATGTGCCAGGAGTGTAGACAGACATAGGCTGGGTATTCACTACCCCACGGAATATCTAATGATCTCAAAGCCCATTCTAGATTTCTGTATTTTAATTTAAGGCTGCGTAGACAGTAGCAGACCCAGGACAAAATCTCAGGATCATAGATTCTCAGTCCAGAATCCTTATCTACAAAATAGGTAAAACAGATCATACCCCTAGGCGTTGTAAGGATTCAATGGCATTTTGCAGTAGAAGATAATGAATAAATATTATTCCCATCCTTATGCATTTCCATCCTGCCCTGAGCTCATAAAACCATATGGTGATACTCTCCAATTTGCCTGGGCTTTGGAGAGCTCACTCTTCCAAAGCCTCACCTTAGTCCATGAGAGGGGCAAGAGGGGAGGGGGTACATGGGTTTTTTCAGCTACATGCTCATTGGGCAAAACCTATAGCCCCACAGATTCCTGAAGGAGAATCTTGTTTTAAAGCCGCTTTGTTTTAGATTTTATTGTTATGGACTCTCCAACTCCTACTACTTTTGTTTTTGCTGGAGAATGGAAAATATTTTGACACTTCTGGGATGACAGGGTTTCATGAACCCCCTAAAGGAGTGGAGAAGAGGATTCAGCAACTTTGCACAATCGCTTCCTGCCAGATGTGAAATTAAGCTTCTGGGTACAAACCCAGTACATTTGGATAATGGGTTGGGGCTCTCAACCAGGGAGAAGGGAAGGCAGACCAAGAGGAGTGTGTGTGTGTGTGTGTGTGCGCGCGCGCGCGCGCGCACACCTCATTATGTCCATTATTACATATTTCTCAGAGACAGCAGATACCAGCTGAGTGAATTGTGCCTTCCTGAGTGCTCTCATCTCTCGCCCGGTACCACCATTATGAGAGTCATATGGATATCACCTAGTGGTCAAGAGCCCACATTTGGAGTTATTCAGACCTGAGTTTGAATCTAAGTTTCCACACTCACTAGCTGTGTGAACTTGGGCAAGTCCCCTTAATTTCAATGGACCTCAGTTTCCTCACTTGCAAATGGGGTTAATAATAGTGGGGTGGATAACAACTGACATATGGCTCAAGACATGTTGGTTAGTGACTTGGGGTCAGCTTAGTCCTAAGTTGCTGCATGACAATGGACAAGATTGGCCCTTGCTGGGCGTCTGTCTCCCAGGCAGTCCCCAAGGGGGCAGGACTGAAAAACTTCTAAGCCCTTCTAGTTCTGCAGTTGGCATGAATCTTAAACATGGTCTGAACCCCTTTATATCAGTTGGCATGGAGCACTCTGATACAGCTTTCTGCTGCCCATGTTGCAATTCTGGCCCTTATTGAGAAAGGTCAGACTCGGGTATTAGGCCACTGAATTTTATATCCAAGCTCTGAATTTTCTAAAGATTCTTCTTTAAGCAAGTCATTTAATCCCTCCCTACTCCTCTATTTCCCCATCTGAGTAAATGAGGGTAGTGGCAGTATTGTGGCAAGGACTGAATGTGTTACTCTGTGCTGTTACTCAGCCCCTGCCTGGCCATCCATCGTTAAGTATTGAAGCAGTGGGCACCACCTGAAAGACAGACTCCTGCTCATGCTAGACTGTGCTTCTCTCTTAAGAAAAGATGGAGCCAAAACTGCCCTTTAAGAAGCTGCCTAGTTTAGTTAAGACCAATAGGCAACTAGCTTTTAAATAGCCTTCATAATTCAAGCCCGGTTGATATCTGGATATCTTCCCAAGCTAAGATGGTTCTGGTGGCGAATCGTCTCTGATTGCCCTCCACCATGCTCGGATGGAGAATCCACTCCACATGTTCTGAAATACTAGGATTCCCTTTAAATTAAATCATAAGAGGCAGAACTGTGGTGAAGCAAGAACATCAACTTTAGATCCCATAAAACCCAAATTCGAATCTTGAATTCATCCCTTACTAGGTACATGACTCTGTAGCAAAGAAACTTCTGTGAGTCTCAGTTTCTTTATCCGTAAAATGGAGACAATAGTAGCTGCCCTGGCAGGGTAATTATGAGAATTAAATGAGATAAAATATGCAAAGCACTTAGCATACTCAGGCACTCAATCAGAAATAATATTTTTCAAATGTAAACGTATTGCTCTATTTATATAGTTATTCGACCAACCTCGAATTGCCTCTGGAAAAGATGCTATTTATTTATACTCCTTTTCTCTTTCTGCCTTAGGGCCTGGTAGAGGGCAAAGGGATGGGCCAGCAGGAGCTCTACTTAACCTACCTTCAGGCCAAGACTGTGTTTCTCTCCTTGGCCCAAACGTTCCTTCCCCCCAGGACAGCATCCTGCAAGCTGGTACAGAAATGGAAGTCATTTCCACAATATTCTTCCACTTCCCATCACCAGCTTTGCCCCAATGGTTCAACCCACTCCATCAGATGCTTTCTTTGGGGGGACATCTTCCTTCCTTGCCAGCCCAAGTATGTTTTGATTTTGCATATGCAGAAAGTCAAGTGACTCTGGCACAACTGGGAATTAATATTCATCATCACTCCTCAGCTGTGCAGTGGACACAAGATGCTGATGGAGGACAATAAGTAGAGTCTGTTCACTTGGCCCGCAAGGACTTGGAGCTCCACAAAGATGTGTCAGCCCAATGGCCTGGCTCTTGTCAGAAGCTCTGTGTGGCTAGGTAGATTCTGAGTTCCTCTCTAGCTTCAAGTATGGCTCTAACCTCACCCTGACAGAGCCTTGATCCTCTGGGCATTTCACTAATCTGAATCCTCAAAGGACTAGCATATATACCCTTTACAACATGGGAAACAGTTTACCCCACAGATTACAATCCACACTGTCATTTGTGGCCCAGGTCTACCTGGCCTCAATATAGAAGGTGACACTCACAATGTGTTTCATGTGCCTGGTGCCCACTGGGATTGTACAACTGGTGGCCCTGACCCCACCCTTGCTCTCTCTGTTCTGCTCTCTGCAAGTGCCCATAGTAAAGTAAGCCCTCTGTTAAAAGGTGATAGGAAGACGGGATGGGGTGACTTTGGGATTATGAAGTTTTCCTAAAGTTCCCCAGATAGTGCTGATGGGCAGTCATATTGGGGAGTTAGTGTCATACCATGTTAAAGGGATATCGTCACTTAGCTGGTTATCTGTGCGTTTGGCCAGTAGACGGTCATTGAAAAGAAAGGACTTTGGAGAGTCACATGAGTAACATGAGTGTCAAGACAGGACACACTCAGAGACCATTTCCTCCTTCCAACTTCATTATTATTCTGCTAAGCATCTATCAAGTGTCCTTTTGCTGCTCCAGAAAGAGATGGTTTTACCCAAGAGCTCTCTCTCCCTCCTTCCCCCTTTCACATTAAACTTTATATTGTGGCATCTTACTCCATCATACTTTGTGCAGCTCAAGGACAAAGACCATCTCTTAATCATCTCTGTGCTACTGTTAGTACATGGACTAGCATCTGCTCCATCATGGTATTTAACGAATGGTTTTGAATTAAAGAAAATGTGTCTTTATCCAGCTCTAATTGGAAATTAGGCTCTTGCTGGATATCAAGTTTGAAGCCACTCACAACATACAAAAGGCCGGCTGCAAAGTGGTAAAATTGCATTTGCAATGAATGCACCCGTATGTGTCAAAGGGTGTTGCATTTCAAAATAACCTCCTTGGAAAGCTACCACTACTTCCAACAACATTGCTTTTACTCAAAAATTCTAGTTTCATAGTTATTGTCTTCTAGCTGAAGGGTAGGGCTGAAGTCCAAGGGGCTGAAGCTCATGAGATAGGTGACCCAACCAGTAGCTAGAAGTTAGTCTTGGAGGTGCAGTTGTGGGAGGGCTTCTGGGAAGAATGGGATCTGTTGGGTGAATGATCATAGCAACTGTGAAAACAAATCTGACAGTGAGAATAGGAAGTGGATTTACATCAGGGACACCATGGTGGCAATGGCAAATGGGTGATGAACAGAAGTTATTGGGACAGTTACAGTAATGCACACTAGTTATACCGAAATTGGAGAAGTTGGTGACAGAAAAGTGTTCTGGTTTAATGAGATAATGATATATTTTCCCTGTAACTATACAAGATACTAGCAAGCAAAAGGATTCCAAATAAGGTGACATTTAATTTCATTTTCTTCCCCGGTAGGGTGCCCTGCCCACATTTCCTTTTTTTTTTCTGACTTTTTATTTGAAATAATTTTAGACTTAACAGAGAAGCTACAAAAATAGTGTAGAGTTCATGTATACCTTTCACCCAGCTTCCCCTAATGTTAACAATATAGATGACAACGGTACGATTATTAAAGCCAGGAAATTAACACTGGTACAATACTATTAGCTAAACTATAGACACCTTTTGAATTTTGTCATTTTTTCCCTCGTATCCTCTTTCTGCTTCAAGATCCAATTCAAGATCCCACGTTGCATTTAGTTGTCATATCCCTTTAGTTTCTCCCAGTCTGTGACCACTTGTCATTCTTTCACAATTTTGACAATTTTAATGAGTATTGGTCCGTTATTTTGTAGACTATCTCTCAATTTTGTCAATTATAAATGGAGAAAATTCATAACTGTTCACAAGCTACAGGGCATATAAGAATACTAGCCTCCATTCTTATAGTCACATTTTACTTCGATTGATTCAACCCCTTCCTCCAATGACAAATTCATATTCATTCCCCAAAGGTAAAGATTCTTAAGTTTGAAGAAACAACAGAAGGCTAAGTCAAAGCTCTAATGAAACTACCCAAAGAAAAGATGCAAAAATTTTCAGCAGAGGCAGCACTCTCGAAGTATTTAACCTCTGTGCATCCTAGCTTAGCCACATAATGGGGCGAGACTGCTGCCAGCTGTCAGCACCAAGGCAGGAGTAATGAAGCTGAAAGTAGGTGGACTCCTGGAGCGAGCCTCAGGAAGATGTGAGAAGCAAGCTAGTACTGAGAACCAAGCCAGAAGATGGCAAGATCTGACATGGACAAAGCAGAAGGGGAGACACTACATCTGAGCTTTCCATGAGTGAAAGTCGGAGCCTACAGGAAAAATCCAGAAGTCAATAGGACAAGGCTGGGAGTGTCATTATATGGATTACCTGTAGTGAAGAAATATGAGTCCCTCTCTACAAAAGGGTCTGGGAGGCCCAGCATCAGATATGTAAGCGACTGTGTCACTTAAATTTCAAATCCTGAAACTTGTTTTTAAAATTCATCATGATAATCTTCTATAATATGCACTTTATACACAGATGTCTTCATATTATGTATATAAGATTATATCTTCCTTGTTTCCTACTCCCAGCAATTGATACATTTCATAAAATTGTGCAGGTTAAGAACCTCAACTCATTTCATGAATTGAGTCTTGTGGAGTTGTGCTGTGCACAAGCCATACCACTGTGCAAGGCAGTATTCATAGGTGATGAAATGAGTAATAGTTTATGCGGGTGGGGGAGAGTAACCTATCTTAGCTTCTGGGAGTCTAATTACTTCACTGGTCATACCAGCATCACAATCCCTTTCTCCCAGGGTTATCCCGCACTTCAAAAAGTTAACCTAGGCAACACATGATACTCAGCGCATCACTAGCAAAGTTAGTTCCTTCCCTCTCCCCACCACATTCATCACACATTAATAAGTATTTACGTGCATTCTTCAAGTATGGGAAGGAAATGGAGCCAATGTGTGTTTTCTTGTTCTGAATATTATTCCAAAGAGTCCTTTCTGAGATACTTGTACCGCCACAGAGCATGAAGTTTTAAGATTATATATCTAGCAAATGCCACCGTCCAGGTGTCCTCCCAACACCGCGAACCTGTATGTGCTCATTAAAATAAATGTCCTACTATGTATTATTTGTTATTGCTGGGGTGGGAATAAAAATCTAAATACTAACTGCATTATTTTGACTCATGACAAGTAAAAAAAAACCCTATTAGGTTATCTATCAGCCTAATGAAAAGTATTTAACCTCAGAACAGCAATGCTTGGTCTATTTTCATATAATTTCCTTACTAAAGTGCACTAAAGACTCACTAATAGACAGTTTTATATATACCCAGTGAGGTGTAAGTCAGCTCAGAAGGTGTTCAAGAAGGCGGGGCATCTAGGGGAGAGGATGGGCTGCCCATTTAACCATTTCTCTGTCTTGTGGGCTGTGCTGTGAGCCACAGCAGATTCCCAGGCAGGAGGCTACACATTTCCACCTGTGAACACCATGTCTATTCCTTTAACCAGGCAGGGTTACAGACAGCAGAAGATAGCACAAAGCAGAGACAGGGAGACTGCCTCACGGTCTCCTGGTCCTTGGTCCTGGGTTCTGGTTTCTTTAAATGTAGGTGTCTCTTTTATGCATTAGGCTCCAACAAGCCCCGAAAGAATCCAGCTGAAGGTAACATCCCTTCTCAGGTGTGCCTCCAGGACTAAGCCCTCCTTTTACTTCTCTGACTTGCTGTCCCTTTTCCTCCTCTCTCTGGTAGCCAGAGTCCCTGGTTTTGTACTTCAATCTCTGCACTTTTAGCGTGTGTTTGGGGAGGAGGGGGAGTCTCTTTTTCACCACTGACTCCTCCCTCTGGCTCATTCATGCCTCTGCCTAGCCTCCCTCCCCTGAATTTGGCATACCTCTGGGATTGCACCAGCAACAGTAGCCACAGAAAAAAACACTCCCTTCAGCAGCCCCATCACTGTGGCTATTTATCCAGACACTGGCCTCCGGCCTAGGAATGGAAGACATCACAGGGAGATAGGGAGTCTGGGCTTTTGCCTGGTTCTTCCCTAAAGTCAGGCGGGGAAGGCCTGGCTGAGGTGAATCCTCCTATGTGGGCCTCCACATTCTTCCTCCATTCCTCTCTTCTTTGATTATGTAGCACCTACCACACATCTGGAATAAAGTTCAGCACTGGAATATAAAGATAACTAACATGCAGTTCCTGCAAATCCATGTTTCAGCTGGGAAGACAGATTAGAAAATGAAAAGTTAGCAAACTATGTGATAAGCTCCTTGAAATGAAGAGTCCAAATAGGCTCATCTGCAGAATCTCTTTGAGTTCCAGAATTCTAATGGGATAGACTGTGGATGGTGCAGTAAATGTTGACATTGGTAAGTAGAGGTGTTGTGATATTGACCTGGTTTCTGGGACTTTGCAAAATCATCTTGGCAGCATTGTTCCAATCAGCAGTACTGCATTTCCAATCAGTAGTGCTGCATTTGCCTCCTGGTTATAAAAGGTTTCATCAGTCGTCCAATGACAATGATATTGTGACTATGCTCTGTCACTGCAGTGATGATGGTATGGTAGATGTGCTCACTCTGCAACTGTTCCCACTTCCTTTTTATGTATATTTCGATATTACAGAAACTAGGAAAGCTTCGATCACATTCCCCTGCTTCTCTTGTACCTAGGATCTGACTGTGATCTAGGTCCACTCAATCAGATGCACCTGTAGAAGATATAAATTAGAATCTGAGCTCTGTGGGGAGAGGCAGGGAAGATCTATTGCAGCAAGAAGTATGATTCTGAGGACTAGGGATCGTTACTGAGAGCTTATCTTGTTCCTTCAGCCCTATCAATTATTTTGTAAGCCACCTAAGATGGTAATAAATCCTGTTCCTTTCAACTACCCAGAGTTGTTTCTACTGAGTACAACTAAGCCTTAATCAACATAGCACCTAAAAGGGAAGGAAATCTAGCATAACAGCACAGAATCTGGTTTACACTGAAGTAAACTAGGGTGCATACTGAAATGCATACCATCCTTTTAGGCTAATGTCAGAGGCTCTTAATTTTGAAGCTTTCTCTGCTTTAAAGTAGATATCGAAGTTACAAAGAAGAATGTCCATTTTCAGCAACATGGTCAGCAGGGATGACACACCTGTGTCCTGACCTCACGGCTATCTGCCAACAGATATGGCTGGGCCCAGACATGAGCATTCCATGTAGGGCTGGGGTAGGTACCAAGGTCATCCAGCTTCAGTCTAGTGAGTAAGCAGGGGCTCCAGCAGTTGACGCCAGATAACCACCATCTGGGCTCTCTATACATAGGCGTAACAGGTTCCCAAACACTGGCCTGGGCTCACTAGAAACCCATGTTTTGGGGGGAAAAAAAACATGAAGATCTTACTTCTTCAAGGAACAGAATATAAGAGCAGAAATTCATCCAGAAACGTTAAAATGCTGTCATTTCCCCCAAATTCACCAATTTCTGGGAGATTAAAGTCAAATCCATATGAAGAAATAAACGTCACAGCAAGCACCCTGCCATGTTCAGCATAGGATGTTTGCCCATATACAGCCATCTTCCCTGGTTGCAACTCCTCTAGTCCAGGAATTTTTTATGTTTCAAAAGTAATAAAATGGTGAGGAAATTATGTTCTCAGCAGAGCAGCATCCATTCCACTGGCCTGTCTCCTGAAACTTGACTTTTCAAGAATATTTTAGTTTCAACCTTCCTCCTTGGTGCCATAAACACTGCAGCAACAATTTATTCCTTTCTAGGAGCCATAAAAATTATCCCCTATATTTCTCAAAATCATGGAAAATTAGCACCTTTGACCATCTTTTTCTCAGGCCCTGTCTTTTTCTTTCATGGTTGCAGACAGATAGACAATTTATGATGGTCCATGGCGGCGGGGGTCTATCCCCATGCTTATCTCAAGTCTGTAGAAATAAATCTAAAGTAGCATTTTCCAAAATGGGTTTTATATCTCACCGGGTCTATGAAATGTTATTAGGTATGCCACAAATAAAGTATTTTGTAGTCAGATAGGTTTGAAAGCACTCCATGCTTTTGCTTTCATTGTATCTCATAAATCCTATGGTAAAGACCCATTCAAATTTCAAGTTTGGTTAGCCCAGAATTTCAGTTTATTTAAACATGGAAGAGTTTTATATTTGCTTCCCAGTGTTCTAAGGGTACCAGTTTAGGTGGATGATGACAATTGGGAATAGAAGTTGAATTATACAACCAGGAGTTTGGACATGAGATGGGATTCCAATTTCCAAAACACCTACTGCTGATGGGTGAGAGTCATAGCTGGGATAACTTGATGTTGAGCTCAAGAGTGGGACTCAAGATGAGTAGGTTTCTCCTGCTCAAGGTTGGTCCTGGGAAGGAGTTCAGGCTGAGTCTGCAGGTGGGGCTTAAATAATTATAGCTGTAGTGATGAGGAAGGCTGAAGAGTTTTGCTACTTTAGCGTGCTCCCAAACCAGCAGCCTCAGCATCATTAGAGACTCAGGCCCCACCCTTGACCTACTCAGTCAAGATCTTCAATTTAATGAGATCTCTAAGTGATTTGTATGCACATTAATACGTGAGAAACACTGGTGTTTAACTGTTGTTCTCTATCCTGCCCACACTTCGAAATCATTGGAGGAACTTTAAAAATACTGTAGATCCCTGAGATCCAACACTGGAGATTCTGATTCTAATGTTCTGAGGCAAAGCTACAGCATGAGTGCTTTCTAGAACTCCCCAAGTTGCAGCCAAGGTTGAGAACCACTGATCCAGCCCAGTGGTTGGGCAATGAGAGTCAGTTTAGGAGTCTCAGGAAGCACCATAAGGACTACCACATTCAGCCTTTTCCATATCCACTCACATCAGGACTGAAGAGGGATGCCTCTGGAGCGCGTGGCATGGTTCCTTGCGATGAGTTAGAACCATCCGAAGAATACTCCACAGCCTTCGGGGAGGCCTCAGCACAGCTGTTATCTGATGCAAAAGCCAGACTACCCTTCTGGGCTTAGCTACTATAGTGACTTCTTCCCAAAGCAATTTAGATGCTGTGCCATTGTGTCTTTTCTGAGTCTCAGCATTTCACCAGAACAACATCCTCGCAGGCAGGGATGCCTGTGAAGTGCAAAGGCAGCATCCATCACTACAGAATGTTCTTCCTTGAGGAGCTGGTTAAAGCCATCTTGAAGTCTTCAACTGGGTAGAAAATCTTGGGTTGGATAGAGAACTTCAGAAACAGGAATCACCCCACATGTACACAGGCTTAAAGTCCCATCACTAAGCATGGATGTTTCTTATGAGGATGAAAACAATTACCTATATTCAGTAGTTTTGTGCACCAGGCAATTTGCTTGAGCTGTATAGCTTAAGAGACTTTTCTTTTCTTTTTTTTTTTTTCACCAAGAGGTAACTATTAGCATACCTCACTTTAGGAGAGGAAACCAAGACTCACAGAAAATAACTGTTTTCCTAACTATTTAGTGGTGCTGGCACTAAAACTCATGTGGGGATCACTCTAAAGGCCATGATTTTTCTACTGCACCAGCGACTAGAGCATTTAGAAGGTACTGTACCTACAGAAACTCAGACCAGTCCTAGTTCAGATCCAGGGCAGCCATGAGTGCTTATCCATCTCACTAGAAATTCTGATATTAGACAACTAGAAAATTTTCATTCATCAGAAGCTAGAGTTACCCATGCAATGATATCCATTACATTAAAGCTCATTCTCACTCCTTGCTGCAGAGACATATGCTGGCATAGATAAGGAGTGCTCGGTGCATCTACTCCAGTAGAATGATGTGTGAGGATAGATAATATGTAAACAGAGATACTGGAGAAACTGAAATGCTAATGTGGGGTTTGAAGTTACAGATACAAGACTAAGTCAACCACGCATCATCTACAATGGTAAATAGGAGAAAGGTAATTGTCACAAATGTATCCTGAAGCCAGTCCCCACCCAGCTGGGGAAGGGAAAGAAGCTAGTCTTCCATCGGACAAATGGGGAAATGGCCCAGGACGAGTATGGCAGGGTGGCCACAAGCTGAGTTTCTTGAGTCTGACATTTGGCTGCATCTACTCCCTTGTCGGGTGTCTGGGATGCCTTGCAACCAGGAGACCTGTGGTTCACCCAGTAATGTAGGGTGAATCATCAATGCTAATCAAATATTTCCCCCCTAACATTCTGGGCAACCTAGGGTAGGTATTGCCATGGTGGAAATATACCTGTTCTAAAGCTGAACATGTGTCCTTATCAACTTGTGTGAAACCTGTTGGTATTTTAATCGGTTCAAGGTAGAGGCACAAAACTCTGTCTTCACTGCATGTTCTAGAGTCACCTGGAAGTATATTAGAACATGCTGCTGGCAAAACAGTACACCACTCAATCTCTCTCAAGACTATTGGTTTCATTCACCTGTCCTATGGAGCTGCTGGAATGTAGGTATCTTACAGAATACTCTACATTTCTCTAGGACTTCGCACCGTTTAGTTGAAAATGGATCTGTCATCAGCTCTTTGGCCCTAACTCCAAGGTATGCTAGGATCTTAATGGGAGGTTGCTGGGGACAGGAAGGTCATTTGGCACTGAGTGGGCCATGGACAGAGTGACTGCTCTGGCTGGCAGGTCTTAATTCTAAATTATAGAATCCATGAGCATGCCTAAGTTGGGGTACCACTGACCTGACTGATTTTCAGGGGTGTCTGATCTCTTGGGCAGAGTCTCTTTTCAATCAGGTGGAAGATGCTCTCTTGGCTTAAGGTTCTGTCTAGAATATAATCAGCCCAACCAGGGGTTGGGTACATAGAGCTAAGATCTTGTCCTTGAGGAAGGAGGCTGGCTAAGATGAGGCAGGGAATCATTTCTTAACCCAACAGTCTAGGAATCAGACCATGGGAATGAAGGGAAGTCAAGAACTACAGAATCAGAGGCAATGTTTTATGCCCTTGCCACATAAGACAAATTAGATGATATCTACAGATCAGTGGGCACTGGGATACTGTGGCTCAGGCAGCAAGACTAATTCCATCCTCCTCTTCCTGATGGGGGTGGGGCTTCTTAAGGTCTTGTTTTCTTTGACATAGGCTCTGGGCAGGATTACATGCGGCAGCTAAGCAGAATGGGGGAAAGCAGGGGCTGGCAGCCTCACATTGTATGTAATTGCCTTCAAGATGCCCCTTGCTCTTCCCATTTGATCATCTCTGCCCGCCTCTCAGTGGTCTCTGAAAATGATCTCTCCTCGCCATCCAATTTGGCTTTCCATGGTGACCCATCACTCATTCTCTCATTGGTCCCACCTGGCCCTCCCCTCTACCAGGAGCACGCCAGAGTCATCTAAGTTCTGCTCTAAGTCCCCGTCCATATTTTTCATTCGTCTTGAATTCTTTTCTTTCTTCTAGATTCCTTCTCAGATTGTGTATCTTCAATGCAATGTGGAAATCTGTTTCTTCCATGAATCCTCTACCAACTACTTCTGTCAACTAACCACTCATGGTACCCCCGAACGACTACAGTATCTTCAAGTTTAATTCCACACCATCTTTAATTGTAGGTTCATGTTTAGTGTCATCCCTCTCATTCTGCTCAATTCAACAAGCATTTATTGAACACTGACAATCAGCCATGCACATTGCGTTGGAGACTTGAGTATAAGATGCCAAAATAACACCTATTTAGTGCAGGCACTGTGTTAGACACCTTATGAATGCATCAGTTTTGCCCCTCACATTGAATTTGAAGCTTCTTTTGCAGTAGATTTTGCTAGCACTCACTGAGCACCAAGTTCTCGTAGAGTGTACTGAGAAATTTCCCATTATCCTGTTTACTCCTTATAGCAACCTACTGTTCAGTGCTGCCTCCCATCATTTTCTGCCCTAGCATCACCTGTTAGAAAGCCTGCCCATGCTCCCCTCTCATAGTCTCTGACTCCACAGCCACATTGGGTGGGCAGTTGGCCTCATGGTCCTGTCCAATCCCCTGACTAAAGCTGGGCCAATCAGATTCTCTTTCTTTCGGTATTTGTAATTTGGACTCAAAAATTCCATTGACTATTAGACTTGTAATGATATAGACCCAGGGTTCAGGGCACAATGTTGGAATATATTTTTGCAATGTACGCAGAGAAACAAAAAGAGAGACAGAAACAGTGACAGAGAGAGACAGAGAGAGGCAGAGGCAGATAAGAATTAGGCAAATACACAGAGAAAAACAGAGCAAAAGAGAGGAGAAAAGAGAGATAAAAGGATGGGGAGATCCAGAAAGTAGAACAAACTCCATTCCTAATATCATCTCAGTCTGTGATTCTAGGTCCCCGTGAGACTGGTAGTTACTTCCTGCCCTTGGGTTCCTTGGAACACATACCACTGTATCCTTCCAACAGCTTCTGATTTAATGAAGTTGTCGTAAATGGGTAATTATTACTAGCAGCCACGTGCACCTAGTTAAGATGTACTATAAGGAAGATTATCATTCCACTTCACACAATACATAACTGAGATTCAGAGAGTCTTTAGCAAATGGTTAGACCTGGAAATTGAAACCAGGCCTTTGGATTTTAAAACCTAACTCAAAGTTAAACACCCACTAGGACCTCAATTAATACTTATTCATTTATTAGGTTGTAAAATTCTCTAATGAAATGTACTCAGTCATTTTAGTCCCAGCCCCACATTCCCTCCTTCCTTATCCCCAGTGCTTATTTGATGTCCCTTATTTGTTCCCTTAGTTATTTCTTCAGCTCAGGAGCAGCTTAGAGTCACAGGAAAAAAGCACGCCCATCAGCTGTTGAATGGGAGCCTGGAGAGCATGTCACCATTTTGACAGTGCCATTTGGGGTTGCCTATGCTTTGTCTCATCGACAATTTTCCACAATGCCCTCCTTACATAATTGGATAATTGGGATGGGCAGCTAAAGGCAGATGTATCCCCACATCTTGGAAAACATTAATCAAGATAACAGCAGTGGTGCCTGCACTCATGGCAGTTTATTACAATTTTCGTAACAAGAGGAGCTGTGGGGATGTAAGGCATTATCATCTCCCGTCGTTTCTAACAAAATATCCCAGAACAGCAGGCCCACAAGGACAAGGTGAGGCCATTCTCCGTTCCAAATAACATATACTTTTTCAAAAATAAAAGAAGCAATTTAGGCATTTTGGCTTCTCAGGGTGAGTTGGCAGGCACACTTCTCATCTCACAGATGCCTTTGGGTGAAGGTGTTTTAATAAGAGAGAAAGTGGAAAGAAGGTAACAGAACAAGCCAGAGGCAAGGAGGAATCACGGAGCATGGGGTGTGGAGCCCACAGGCTGGGGAGAAGGCAGATAAGGGGGGCAGGAGAGGGTGTAGGCGGATGAGCATGGGGAGAGATTTCTTGCTGCTCAGACACACATGCCATGTAACCAAAGCCCCCAGGGGAGTCCCATTAATGACAACTGAGCGGTAAAGAATTTAATTCTATTTGTTTCACTTCTTCATTCACCCACAGTTAAAAAGAGAATGTGGAAATAAATATTATATGATTCGAGGGCATGTATTTCCCAAGTTAGTATAACTTTTGAGAGCATAGACCCTAATAAGGGTATGAACCAAAGGAAGCTACATTTCTTTGGAATGATGGATGGGTTTCTTTCATCCACTGCAGAGGCAACATGATGTAAAAGTTCTGAAACCAGGTTGCTTAGGATTGAACCCAGTTCCTCCACTTGCTAACTATGTGTCCCTGAGCAAGTTGCTCATATTCTTCATTAGTCAACTAGGGTAACAGTAGCCCTGGCCTCATAAAATTGTTTTGAGTGTTGAATGAGTTAGTGCCCATGACATGCTAAGAGCAGTGTTTGGCACATAGGAAGGTTCAGTAAATGTTGGCTATTATTTTTCAAACTACTTTTGAGGATGCCAACTACATATCTTAAGCCCAGGATGCAAAGAAGAATAAGGGGGAGAATCTGCCCTCAGAACATCCACATTCTAAAAGGACGAGAGACACTCAAAAGTAACAAGAGATAGATATATTGAGTATTTGCTGTGTGCCAGCCCCTGTACATTGGACTTAATGAGATAGACGCTATTACTTATTGGACTTAAGAAGTTAAGCACCTGGCCCATGGTCACACAGCTCAGAAGAGCTGGTATAGCCAGAGTGTGAACCCGAAGCTGCCTGATACCACCACGTGGTCTCTCTCTTTTTTTAAATTTATTTACTTAAATTAGTTTCAAGTATACAGTACATTGGTTAGACATCTGTATAGTTCATAAAACAATCCCCCTATTGCTCCCTCTCTCCACCTAGCTATCATATTAATGCTAACTGCATTCCCTCTGCCATGCTCCCCATCCCCATGACCAACTATCAACTACTAATTTGTATTTCTTTAACCTTTCACGCCATTCTCCCAGCCCCCTAATCCTCCTCCCCTCTGTCTGTCACCAAATTGTCCACTATATTTGTGAGTCTGTTTTTAATTAGTTTGTTCTTTTTGTTTCTTAGATTCCACATATAAGTGAAATCATATGGTATTTACCTTTCTCTGTCTCACCACGTGGTCTCTTAATTGCTAATCTTAGTGTGACTGTAGAGTCAGAACTTGCATGACTCTTTAATCAAGGTGATGCAAACGTCCCTCCACAAGCTGGCTCTTCTTCCTCACAGACTCTCAGTCTCTTTACCCTCAGAAAATTGGTCACAATGTTTAATTGAATTTTCATTGGCTGTCTTTCTCCTCACACTATAAACTCATGAAAGCGGGAAATGGATCATCTGTTTTGTTTATCGTTGTCATTTAGCAACTAGCACATGGCCTAGCATGCAGTAGACAGTAAATATCACTGAATAACCAATGTTTCCCTGAAAGTAAACAGAAATCTACATTGTCTTCCTATGCGCTACAATGAGGGAAGGCTTCTCTTAGAGGGTGACACAGAAATAGGATCTAGAAGGATGAGGGGGACCTTGCTTCCCAGTGCAGTAGTACCCAGAATCAGTGCCCTTATGTTATAATGCATTGCTCATGTAAGGCTGAATTTTAACACTGCAAAAAGCCCTTTGAGGATCCCTTTGAAGGAGAGTAAAAGAATGAAGATGTCTTTTTCTTCACCATCCAAAAAAAGAAAAATAACACTTTGATTAGGACCTCTGCCTAATCTACAAATGAGCATTTCAGTTAGAATTCAGTTCGCTGAAAGAAGCAGCAAATCCCACATTCATGAGAGTTGAAATAGGATGGACACTGGTTCTCTCAAGTCCAAACTCAGGGGTTGACAGCACTGGGCTATCAAGTTCTCAGAGACTAGGGAGCCTCCGGCTTCCTGCTTTACCATCCTGAAGGCACCAACTGCGTCCTCATGATCCGCGATGTGCTCTGGCCACTGCTTCAGTGTTCCGAGAAGCAGTGTGAAGGGGGCAGGGGAAGGAAGCAGCTTATGGAACCCTTCTACTTACATCCCATTGGTCAGACCTAGGCATATGGCCACGCCTGTGTATAAAAGGTGGCTGAAAAATGTCATCTTAAGGTATGCAGGAGATCGTGTGTGTAGTTGAAGCCCAGGGGTCCTAGAGACAACTAGTACAGATACTGGGGTGCGCTACTGACAATAGTCCCTGCTCAAAGCAGATCGAGCCCTTTTTTGCATGATTTCACCTTGTCCTTGGCATGTGCCGTGAAATCACTATCTGGACCAGGGGTTAATGTATTCTCAGGCTAGTCAATATTTATGCTTATCAGTGGAATACCATGCTATGCTCATCATTACAAATATTGAAAGCTATGGAACCCTATGTTCCAAAAACACTTTATATGACATTCCAATATACTAAATGCTTGAACACATATTTCTCTACTGAAATCAGAGGTGGGAAGTCTGGAGCACCACCTACCATCCCCTTCCCTAAACTATGGTCCCTCCCTCTGGGCCGTTAGAACACAACGTGGGAACCTCTGGCTTAACGCAACTATCAGATTCGCCTGTCCAGGGAAACTACAGACAGGCGAAACTACAGTCAGCTGTTCTTTTTAAACTACATTCTAATTGCTCTACCTTTCTAGATTATCACTTTTCTAATCAAAAGTCCTACCCCCCATCCCCGCATATTTTTGCCAATTCTCATAGATTTCTGAGCTTCTTTATTTGTACTTGTGGGGAGCGAAGACGACTTTGGCCCCTTAGGGTTTTAGAAGAATGAAATGAGAGTGTGTAAAGAGCTTAGCACAGCACCTGGCAGTAGTAAGTTTTCAATAAATGTTAACTATTATTATCATTTTTCTCAAAATGTATTCTGCTTAGGTAACAATGCAACTTTAACACATTTTTTAACCAAAATAGCTGAATGGAAAAATTGTTGTGCTTATCTCACATTAAGCCTCACTTTGTGACTAATAAAATACTATTTACTTTTAAGTTAAATTTTTAATCAAGGGACTTTTCTTGATTCTTACCTTCTGCTAAACTGTTTATTATGGTATCAAAAGGGGCAAAGATACCCCCTTTAACCTATGCTGATCCTCCTGAATTTTTTTTATGATGAACGAAATTCTAGGACACTACTATCATCAGTCCAATCTACCAAATTCTATCTATGTAACGAATCTGAAACATCATCTCCTTTCTTCTTAATTATTAGACAAGATTCCCAAATAAGCTGCATGTAGATCCCTCAACATATTTGTCATAAAAGTGCACTTAGTTATATTTTCCATCCTTAAGTATTCTTGCTGCCAACAATGATATAAATAAATGATTAAAGGTTCGGCATAGATTAGATACCGAAAAAATGGTAACTCTCTTCATGGTGTTGTAGTACTTGATAATGGTGCTTTTCATATTTATTGAGTACCTACAATGTACCACTCTAGGTGAAGTTTTTAATATATACTATCATCTCATTTAATCCTGCCAATAATCCCGTGAGATAGATATCATTAGCTCAATTTTATAAATAAGAAAACTAAAACTCAGAGACTGGGTCTAGTTCTCTAGAAAACACCCTGAGCCAAAGCTTACCGGCTCCCCCTTTATTGCGTGGGGAGCATAATCCCAGGGAACCATGGGTAACAGAGAAGGGAAGTGTAAGGTAGGAAGGGAGGCAGTTTCAAGTGGTGCACACCTGAGTCGGCCACAACATCACAAGAAAACACAACTGGTTGCTCCATCACACAGGACTGACCTATAGAGGCCATATGTGACCTCTATATGCAAGTAGGGCAGGCAAGCAGTTTACTGGCTGGCTTTTTCTGGTCTCCTATATTTTATCGCTCAAAGTCAGTTCCATGGGGTGTTAATTCCCCCATCCTTCCCTGGTATGTATCCAAACTCTCTGAGTATCCAGTGGGGAGGCTAGAGCCTTGGTGGATCCAGTTGAGTTGAAAGCAAAGCAAGTGACTGAGAACGTGGGACATCAGTAGCAACATGAATGTGGAGTGGCATGTAAATGTCATCTGGTACACCCAAAAAGCTTGCCCAAGGTTACACAGACGTGGCAGAGTCAGCATTCAAACTCAAGCCAGTCTGACTCCAAAATAGTTTTATTTTTCAGTGACATCAAGATGCCTTACACTGCTGAGATTTGAGGCAAGCTAGGAGAGGAAGCTGTGGTTTTCTGAGCTGTCTGGCTCATGGCCATGGACAGATAAATGCTTATCAAGTAGTCATAGCTGATCAGTCGACAATAATGCCTGTAGGCTTGTGTTGTCCTTTTCTATATCCTAGGAATAGACACTTTCAGAGGGCATGAGCCATCAGGGTTAGAACTTTCCATATGATCTACTGTGGCTGCCCTAATTCAACCCGGGTTAGCACCAAGATCGCTGGCATATGCATGCAACATGTGAGTGGCCAGTGCTTTCCTTTCACCTTCGCCTGCCAGATGTCAAGTGCTTCAGCAATAAAATCAAGTAGGTTTATTTCCTTGAAGGGTTAGGAGAAACTGCCACATGTTTCACAGGAAACGGTCTGTATGAATTCCTGGTGACAAAACCAATAATCCAAACAGTGAGGATCAACATCTCACAGTACAAAGCTGAGACCTCTGTTTCAGAAAATGCTGACTTTTAATGTGTTAAGAAAACCCATCACTCACCACAAGCTCCCCTGCGTTTGTCTCCCCCTGCTCCCCTCCCCCTTCTCCTCTCTAGGGCTATCTTTGATCTGCCTCCTACCCCTTCTGGCCTTCTCTTGGAGAGCAGAACTCTTTTAATTATTGCCCTGGTATCTCTCTCATCTTCGATGTCTTCCTCCTCACTTTGGGGGTCTTCTTCTCAGCCTATAATCATAGTCTACATAACACTTAACCATTTCTCCTCCAACTATGTTCTTTTTTTTTTTTTTTTTTTGCTTCTCAAGGTTCTCATATGAGCATCTTATTGGACCTTAACCACACATTCAATTTTTAACTATTTCAATGCTGGCGTTCCTCTCACCACTCTACAAAAATGCTTTCTCCAGAGGTCACTGTAGTAAATATTTATTGTTTCTGCCACTCCACACAGCACCCATTCTTTCTCCTGGTAATAACACCTCAGTTCTCCTCCTAGAAAACCATTTCCTTTCCAACTCTCAATCTATAAGGTTTACCTAGGCTGCACATGTAACTCAAGAGTAAAGCACATATGATTTGGTTTTAAACCAATCTGTGATTTGATCAGGGATGGACACATGACACCTTTTCTGGAACTGCTGAAACAGAGTTCCTTTCTCTTTGCCACTGAATGTAAACCTGAGAGAGTGAAGGCCTTGAGCAGCTAGGAACTACTTGCCATCACAAGGGGAAAGCCTGGTTGGAAATGGACCCAGAAGAGACAAAGGAGGAATAACCTGACCCTAGTAACACCATTTGAATCCTTGAATCGTGTCGCTTCTGATGATGTCCCATCCGCTGGCCCTTTCAGTCAACTGAGCCTTCTTGCTTAAGCCAGTTTGTCGGAATTGATGTTACTTGCATCAGAAAGAGTCCCAACTGACACAGAAATCTAATATGGTCATCAGTGGCCTCTGAGGCA